>NW_027468814.1:0-406959 GCF_046254945.1 Alosa pseudoharengus
CCGGCCGGGGTTAATGGCCAGTCCCTTCCCCTAGTTTAACTCGGCCGTAGAGAGGGCTAGTTTAAGCGGGTTGTATGAATGCGGGGTGGTTGTGTGTGGGAGGTAGTGGTGTATAAATTAATTCTTGTGAATAAACTGTGAAAAGTAAATCCCGAGTTGTGTGTGTGTGTGTGTGTGTGTGTGTGTGTGTGTGTGTGTGTGTAACTCCTCCTCCGACTACCTATAACATAATTACAATACTTATTAATTTGGTGTCATCAACTATATAGACATAGCCCAGTCAGCACACATACAGTATGTCTCCAAGACGCTTGGAAAGGAACAGCTTAATTACATCGCGTTCCATTTAGAACGTTTTATTTAATCTGATCTTACAAACGGCGGCGTCAAGACACATTTGAGTTCTACATCGGAGATAGAACGCTTATGATCGATCATGCAATGTGTGCGTCCCTGCAGCAAGTGAAACTGGAGGTAACGTGGGCTAGAAGCAACAATAGCTTAAACAAAACGTGGCTTCCTGTAACTATCAATGGAAAAATGCATAGAAACTGCTAATCATAATCTTTAAATTGACATTAATTAAGCTGGCTATATGCAACACAATTTATATATATTCCCTTTGCATATGTTTGGGTAGACTTCAAACGTTTTTGAATTTGAGCTTACAGTTCTGTGTCCTTTACATTTATTAGGTATTAGTGATACCCAGGGTGCGATTTGTGTAAAAAACAGAGGGGGTGGGGGGGGGGGGGATTTTGAATATGTTTGTAACCCCCCCCCCAAAAAAAAAAAAATGAACGAACGAATAATTTCATAGCTAATAATAGCCTATATTAATTTTGCCAACTTTGTAACATTTACCTTTAGCTTAGTTTTAGTTTACCGTTGTGTATGACTTTAAACAGCGAGTGTGCTCAGCTCCTCTAATGCAGGGTTGGACTACGTTTTGAGAAACATACAAATTCACCTTGTTCTTGACCCATCTGAAATGACTCCTCTACCTTTGCTGCCTCCATCCTTTCTGTATTTGTTATGTAAAATGTTGTATATGATGACACTGAAGTCTTGAGTTAGTGAATTGGCTAACAGTGTTAGTTGGTATACAAATAGCCTACACATTGTGCTACACGCTGCGTAGGCTGCGTGCATTCTCTCTCCTGCAGATTTGCGTTCAGTAGCCAAGTGCGTAATATTGTAAAAGTTGAAAAAATAAATGTGTTTATTGAAGCCTACAGAAAATAAATAGCTTACTATCATACTGTCAGTTAATTGGCTACAGTGCAGTGAAGAGTTTGGAGAGAAGTTATAGGGCAACTTGAAGTTTTATGAAAATAATTTCGAACCAGAACATATAATAATAATAAGCTTCTATTTCTTGCAACTGTTAAAACACCCGCTAGATAGTTTAAATACCCACCAACATTTGTTTTTGCTGTACAGATTATTTCTGTAAATTATTTGTCTACTAGGCCTAGCCTACTGGCTGATTTATCAAACGAGTGCTTTCTCGTTCGTCCACCGCAAACTACTAGGTGTTTAAAGTAAGACGATATGCTGCTCTGAGCGCGTTTCATGTTTGGTTCAGCGCTGTTTTCCCTGCGGAAGTTCCCGCACTAAAATGTTGAGAGTGACTGAAAATGTTACAATGTTTTTGTGTTCGATGACGTTCAGAAATATGCGCCATCTGCCAGAAGGCTACTGAATAGCCTACTCTGATGTATTGACACTGAAGATCGCTAGATTTCAAGAGTTTAAGTAGGCTAGCAGTTAAGTTGCATTCATCGCTATCAAGGGTTTAATCCTTGTCCCCACCGGAGATAAAAATAATTTAGCAGAGGTAGGGATAGGAAAACCAGAGTTGGGGAAATCCTCACCATCCCCCCCTACAAATCGCACCCTGGTGATACCTCGAAATTAGGCTGCTGTCTGTTAGGCAATTTATTGTAGCCTGCTGTGTGTGCGTGTCTGCACGCAGGTGTCTCCCTCTCCCTCCCTTGTCATAGGCCTATGTAATTTGTCCAGAAAACCCACAACACGCAACAGTGATAGAGCAATCAGAATATCATGATACGATTGCCATCTGGCGGTGGTGGTTTGTGGGCCTATTGGGGTCAAGTAGGAAGCCCAGCAAGTTCCAAAAGTAGAAAAAAAGTTTTGCGAGATCCCGCAATGAGATCCTGCAAAAGTGCATCGTTTTTTTTTTCTTCTTCATGTTTTTTTTTTCCCACTACTTTTTTTTTTTTTTTTCTAACCCATGTTTTTTTCCCCCATGTCACCCGGAGGGCTCCGTACATTTCACATGTCTAGAAGTGAAATAAAAAATAATTTGGACAATATCTGACATATTTTGAAATTTGTCAAAAATCTGTCTTTTGTCCTGACCCCGGACCTTATGTGAAAACTAAGAAAAACTGAAAGGTACTAAACAAAATCAAACCAATTTTTTTACACTTTTTTGCACTTGTTCGTGCATTTCACATGTCTAGACGTGAAATCAAAAATAATTTGGACAATATCTGACATATTTTGAAATTTGTCAAAAATCTGTCTTTTGTCCTGACCCCGGACCTTATGTGAAAACTAAGAAAAACTGAAAGGTACTAAAAAAAATCAAACCAATTTTGTTACACTTTTTTGCCCTAGTTCATGCATTTCACATGTCTAGAAGTGAAATAAAAAATAATTTGGACAATATCTGACATATTTTGAAATTTGTCAAAAATCTGTCTTTTGTCCTGACCCCGGACCTTATGTGAAAACTAAGAAAAACTGAAAAGTACTAAAAAAAATCAGACCAATTTTTTTACACTTTTTTGCCCTAGTTCATGCATTTCACATGTCTAGAAGTGAAATAAAAAATAATTTGGACAATATCTGACATATTTTGAAATTTGTCAAAAAACTGTCTTTTGTCCTAACCCCGGACCTTGTGTGAAAACTAAGAAAAACTGAAAGGTACTAAAAAAAATCAAACCAATTTTGTTACACTTTTTTGCCCTAGTTCATGCATTTCACATGTCTAGAAGTGAAATAAAAAATAATTTGGACAATATCTGACATATTTTGAAATTTGTCAAAAAACTGTCTTTTGTCCTGACCCCGGACCTTATGTGAAAACTAAGAAAAACTGAAAGGTACTAAACAAAATCAAACCAATTTTGTTACACTTTTTTGAACTTGTTCGTGCATTTCACATGTCTAGACGTGAAATCAAAAATAATTTGGACAATATCTGACATATTTTGAAATTTGTCAAAAATCTGTCTTTTGTCCTGACCCCGGACCTTATGTGAAAACTAAGAAAAACTGAAAGGTACTAAAAAAAATCAAACCAATTTTGTTACACTTTTTTGCCCTAGTTCATGCATTTCACATGTCTAGAAGTGAAATAAAAAATAATTTGGACAATATCTGACATATTTTGAAATTTGTCAAAAATCTGTCTTTTGTCCTGACCCCGGACCTTATGTGAAAACTAAGAAAAACTGAAAAGTACTAAAAAAAATCAGACCAATTTTTTTACACTTTTTTGCCCTAGTTCATGCATTTCACATGTCTAGAAGTGAAATAAAAAATAATTTGGACAATATCTGACATATTTTGAAATTTGTCAAAAAACTGTCTTTTGTCCTAACCCCGGACCTTGTGTGAAAACTAAGAAAAACTGAAAGGTACTAAAAAAAATCAAACCAATTTTGTTACACTTTTTTGCCCTAGTTCATGCATTTCACATGTCTAGAAGTGAAATAAAAAATAATTTGGACAATATCTGACATATTTTGAAATTTGTCAAAAAACTGTCTTTTGTCCTGACCCCGGACCTTATGTGAAAACTAAGAAAAACTGAAAGGTACTAAACAAAATCAAACCAATTTTGTTACACTTTTTTGAACTTGTTCGTGCATTTCACATGTCTAGACGTGAAATCAAAAATAATTTGGACAATATCTGACATATTTTGAAATTTGTCAAAAATCTGTCTTTTGTCCTGACCCCGGACCTTATGTGAAAACTAAGAAAAACTGAAAAGTACTAAAAAAATCAGACCAATTTTTTTTACACTTTTTTGCCCTAGTTCATGCATTTCACATGTCTAGAAGTGAAATAAAAAATAATTTGGACAATATCTGACATATTTTGAAATTTGTCAAAAATCTGTCTTTTGTCCTGACCCCGGACCTTATGTAAAAAAACTAAGAAAAACTGAAAGGTACTAAAAAAAATCAAACCAATTTTGTTACACTTTTTTGCACTTGTTCGTGCATTTCACATGTCTAGACGTGAAATCAAAAATAATTTGGACAATATCTGACATATTTTGAAATTTGTCAAAAATCTGTCTTTTGTCCTGACCCCGGACCTTATGTGAAAACTAAGAAAAACTGAAAAGTACTAAAAAAAATCAGACCAATTTTTTTACACTTTTTTGCCCTAGTTCATGCATTTCACATGTCTTGAAGTGAAATAAAAAATAATTTGGACAATATCTGACATATTTTGAAATTTGTCAAAAATCTGTCTTTTGTCCTGACCCCGGACCTTATGTGAAAACTAAGAAAAACTGAAAGGTACTAAACAAAATCAAACCAATTTTTTTACACTTTTTTGCACTTGTTCGTGCATTTCACATGTCTAGAAGTGAAATAAAAATGATTTGGACAATATCTGACATATTTTGAAATTTGTAAAAATTCTGTCTTTTGTCCTGACCCCGGACCTTATGTGAAAACTAAGAAAAACTGAAAAGTACTAAAAAAAATCAGACCAATTTTTTTTCACTTTTTTTGCCCTAGTTCATGCATTTCACATGTCTAGACGTGAAATAAAAAATAATTTGGACAATATCTGACATATTTTGAAATTTGTCAAAAATCTATCTTTTGTCCTGACCCCGGACCTTATGTGAAAACTAAAAAAAACTGAAAGGTACTAAAAAAAATCAAACCAATTTTTTTACACTTTTTTGCCCTAGTTCATGCATTTCACATGTCTATAAGTGAAATAAAAAATGATTTGGACAATATCTGACATATTTTGAAATTTGTCAAAATTCTGTCTTTTGTCCTGACCCCGGACCTTATGTGAAAACTAAGAAAAACTGAAAAGTACTAAAAAAAAATCAAACCAATTTTGTTACACTTTTTTGCACTAGTTCATGCATTTCACATGTCTAGACGTGAAATCAAAAATAATTTGGACAATATCTGACATATTTTGAAATTTGTCAAAAATCTGTCTTTTGTCCTGACCCCGGACCTTATGTGAAAACTAAGAAAAACTGAAAGGTACTAAAAAAAATCAAACCAATTTTGTTACACTTTTTTGCACTTGTTCGTGCATTTCACATGTCTAGACGTGAAATCAAAAATAATTTGGACAATATCTGACATATTTTGAAATTTGTCAAAAATCTGTCTTTTGTCCTGACCCCGGACCTTATGTGAAAACTAAGAAAAACTGAAAAGTACTAAAAAAAATCAGACCAATTTTTTTACACTTTTTTGCCCTAGTTCATGCATTTCACATGTCTAGAAGTGAAATAAAAAATAATTTGGACAATATCTGACATATTTTGAAATTTGTCAAAAATCTGTCTTTTGTCCTGACCCCGGACCTTATGTGAAAACTAAGAAAAACTGAAAAGTACTAAACAAAATCAAACCAATTTTGTTACACTTTTTTGCACTTGTTCGTGCATTTCACATGTCTAGACGTGAAATCAAAAATAATTTGGACAATATCTGACATATTTTGAAATTTGTCAAAAATCTGTCTTTTGTCCTGACCCCGGACCTTATGTGAAAACTAAGAAAAACTGAAAGGTACTAAAAAAAATCAAACCAATTTTGTTACACTTTTTTGCACTTGTTCATGCATTTCACATGTCTAGACGTGAAATAAAAAATAATTTGGACAATATCTGACATATTTTGAAATTTGTCAAAAATCTATCTTTTGTCCTGACCCCGGACCTAATGTGAAAACTAAAAAAAACTGAAAGGTACTAAAAAAAATCAAACCAATTTTTTTACACTTTTTTGCCCTAGTTCATGCATTTCACATGTCTATAAGTGAAATAAAAAATGATTTGGACAATATCTGACATATTTTGAAATTTGTCAAAATTCTGTCTTTTGTCATGACCCCGGACCTTATGTGAAAACTAAGAAAAACTGCAAGGTACTAAAAAAAATCAAACCAATTTTTTTACACTTTTTTGCCCTAGTTCATGCATTTCACATGTCTAGAAGTGAAATAAAAAATGATTTGGACAATATCTGACATATTTTGAAATTTGTCAAAAATCTGTCTTTTATCCTGACCCCGGACCTTATGTGAAAACTAAGAAAAACTGCAAGGTACAAAAAAAAAATCAAACCAATGTTTTCACACTTTCTTGCCCTAGTTCATGCATTTCACATGTCTAGAAATTAAATAAAAAATGATTTGGACAATATCTGACAGATTTTGAAATTTGCCAGAAATCTGTATTTTGTCCTGACCCCGGACCTTATGTGAAAACTAAGAAAAACTGAAAAGTACTAAAAAAAATCAGACCAATTTTTTTTCACTTTTTTTGCCCTAGTTCATGCATTTCACATGTCTAGAAGTGAAATAAAAAATAATTTGGACAATATCTGAGAGATTTTGAAATTTGTCAAAAATCTATCTTTTGTCCTGACCCCGGACCTTATGTGAAAACTAAAAAAAACTGAAAGGTACTAAAAAAAATCAAACCAATTTTTTTACACTTTTTTGCCCTAGTTCATGCATTTTACATGTCTATAAGTGAAATAAAAAATGATTTGGACAATATCTGACATATTTTGAAATTTGTCAAAATTCTGTCTTTTGTCCTGACCCCGGACCTTATGTGAAAACTAAGAAAAACTGCAAGGTACTAAAAAAAAATCAAACCAATTTTTTCACACTTTCTTGCCCTAGTTCATGCATTTCACATGTCTAGAAATGAAATAAAAAATGATTTGGACAATATCTGAGAGATTTTGAAATTTGTCAAAAATCTGTCTTTTATCCTGACCTTATGTGAAAACTAAGAAAAACTGAAAAGTACTTAAAAAAAATCAAACCAATTTTGTTACACTTTATTGCACTAGTTCATGCATTTCACATGTCTAGACGTGAAATAAAAAATAATTTGGACAATATCTGACATATTTTGAAATTTGTCAAAAATCTATCTTTTTTCCTGACCCCGGACCTAATGTGAAAACTAAAAAAAACTGAAAGGTACTAAAAAAAATCAAACCAATTTTTTTACACTTTTTTGCCCTAGTTCATGCATTTCACATGTCTATAAGTGAAATAAAAAATGATTTGGACAATATCTGACATATTTTGAAATTTGTCAAAATTCTGTCTTTTATCCTGACCCCGGACCTTATGTGAAAACTAAGAAAAACTGAAAAGTACTAAAAAAAATCAAACCAATTTTTTTACACTTTTTTGCCCTAGTTCATGCATTTCACATGTCTAGAAGTGAAATAAAAAATGATTTGGACAATATCTGACAGATTTTGAAATTTGTCAAAAAATCTGTCTTTTGTCCTGACCCCGGACCTTATGTGAAAACTAAGAAAAAGTGAAAAGTACTAAAAAAAAATCAAACCAATTTTGTTACACTTTTTTGCACTAGTTCATGCATTTCACATGTCTAGACGTGAAATAAAAAAGAATTTGGACAAAGAGAGATATATTTTGAAATTTGTCAAAAATCTGTCTTTTGTCCTGACCCCGGACCTTATGTGAAAACTAAGAAAAAGTGAAAAGTACTAAAAAAAAATCAAACCAATTTTGTTACACTTTTTTGCACTAGTTCATGCATTTCACATGTCTAGACGTGAAATAAAAAAGAATTTGGACAATATCTGACATATTTTGAAATTTGTCAAAAATCTGTCTTTTGTCCTGACCCCGGACCTTATGTGAAAACTAAGAAAAAGTGAAAAGTACTAAAAAAAAATCAGACCAATTTTTTTTCACTTTTTTTGCCCTAGTTCATGCATTTCACATGTCTAGAAATGAAATAAAAAATTATTTGGACAATATCTGACAGATTTTGAAATTTGTCAAAAATCTGTCTTTTGTCCTGACCCCGGACCTTATGTGAAAACTAAGAAAAACTGAAAGGTACTAAACAAAATCAAACCAATTTTGTTACACTTTTTTGCACTTGTTCGTGCATTTCACATGTCTAGACGTGAAATCAAAAATAATTTGGACAATATCTGACATATTTTGAAATTTGTCAAAAATCTGTCTTTTGTCCTGACCCCGGACCTTATGTGAAAACTAAGAAAAACTGAAAGGTACTAAAAAAATCAAACCAATTTTGTTACACTTTTTTGCACTTGTTCATGCATTTCACATGTCTAGACGTGAAATAAAAAATAATTTGGACAATATCTGACATATTTTGAAATTTGTCAAAAATCTGTCTTTTGTCCTGACCCCGGACCTTATGTGAAAACTAAGAAAAACTGAAAGGTACTAAAAAAAATCAAACCAATTTTGTTACACTTTTTTGCACTTGTTCATGCATTTCACATGTCTAGACGTGAAATAAAAAATAATTTGGACAATATCTGACATATTTTGAAATTTGTCAAAAATCTGTCTTTTGTCCTGACCCCGGACCTTATGTGAAAACTAAGAAAAACTGAAAGGTACTAAAAAAAATCAGACCAATTTTTTTTCACTTTTTTGCACTAGTTCATGCATTTCACATGTCTAGAAGTGAAATAAAAAATAATTTGGACAATATCTGAGAGATTTTGAAATTTGTCAAAAATCTGTCTTTTATCCTGACCCCGGACCTTATGTGAAAACTAAGAAAACTGAAAAGTACTAAAAAAAATCAAACCAATTTTGTTACACTTTTTTGCACTTGTTCATGCATTTCACATGTCTAGAAATGAAATAAAAAATGATTTGGACAATATCTGACATATTTTGAAATTTGTCAAAAATCTGTCTTTTGTCCTGACCCCGGACCTTATGTGAAAACTAAGAAAAACTGAAAGGTACTAAAAAAAATCAAACCAATATTTTTACACTTTTTTGCACTAGTTCATGCATTTCACATGTCTAGAAGTGAAATAAAAAATGATTTGGACAATATCTGAGAGATTTTGAAATTTGTCAAAAATCTGTCTTTTGTCCTGACCCCGGACCTTATGTGAAAACTAAGAAAAACTGAAAAGTACTAAAAAAAAATCAAACCAATTTTGTTACACTTTTTTGCACTAGTTCATGCATTTCACATGTCTAGACGTGAAATAAAAAATAATTTGGACAATATCTGACATATTTTGAAATTTGTCAAAAATCTGTCTTTTGTCCTGACCCCGGACCTTATGTGAAAACTAAGAAAAACTGAAAGGTACTAAAAAAAATCAAACCAATTTTGTTACACTTTTTTGCACTTGTTCATGCATTTCACATGTCTAGACGTGAAATAAAAAATAATTTGGACAATATCTGACATATTTTGAAATTTGTCAAAAATCTATCTTTTGTCCTGACCCCGGACCTAATGTGAAAACTAAAAAAAACTGAAAGGTACTAAAAAAAATCAAACCAATTTTTTTACACTTTTTTGCCCTAGTTCATGCATTTCACATGTCTATAAGTGAAATAAAAAATGATTTGGACAATATCTGACATATTTTGAAATTTGTCAAAATTCTGTCTTTTGTCATGACCCCGGACCTTATGTGAAAACTAAGAAAAACTGCAAGGTACTAAAAAAAATCAAACCAATTTTTTTACACTTTTTTGCCCTAGTTCATGCATTTCACATGTCTAGAAGTGAAATAAAAAATGATTTGGACAATATCTGACATATTTTGAAATTTGTCAAAAATCTGTCTTTTATCCTGACCCCGGACCTTATGTGAAAACTAAGAAAAACTGCAAGGTACAAAAAAAAAATCAAACCAATGTTTTCACACTTTCTTGCCCTAGTTCATGCATTTCACATGTCTAGAAATTAAATAAAAAATGATTTGGACAATATCTGACAGATTTTGAAATTTGCCAGAAATCTGTATTTTGTCCTGACCCCGGACCTTATGTGAAAACTAAGAAAAACTGGAAAAGTACTAAAAAAAATCAGACCAATTTTTTTTCACTTTTTTTGCCCTAGTTCATGCATTTCACATGTCTAGAAGTGAAATAAAAAATAATTTGGACAATATCTGAGAGATTTTGAAATTTGTCAAAAATCTATCTTTTGTCCTGACCCCGGACCTTATGTGAAAACTAAAAAAAACTGAAAGGTACTAAAAAAAATCAAACCAATTTTTTTACACTTTTTTGCCCTAGTTCATGCATTTTACATGTCTATAAGTGAAATAAAAAATGATTTGGACAATATCTGACATATTTTGAAATTTGTCAAAATTCTGTCTTTTGTCCTGACCCCGGACCTTATGTGAAAACTAAGAAAAACTGCAAGGTACTAAAAAAAAATCAAACCAATTTTTTCACACTTTCTTGCCCTAGTTCATGCATTTCACATGTCTAGAAATGAAATAAAAAATGATTTGGACAATATCTGAGAGATTTTGAAATTTGTCAAAAATCTGTCTTTTATCCTGACCTTATGTGAAAACTAAGAAAAACTGAAAAGTACTTAAAAAAAATCAAACCAATTTTGTTACACTTTATTGCACTAGTTCATGCATTTCACATGTCTAGACGTGAAATAAAAAATAATTTGGACAATATCTGACATATTTTGAAATTTGTCAAAAATCTATCTTTTGTCCTGACCCCGGACCTAATGTGAAAACTAAAAAAAACTGAAAGGTACTAAAAAAAATCAAACCAATTTTTTTACACTTTTTTGCCCTAGTTCATGCATTTCACATGTCTATAAGTGAAATAAAAAATGATTTGGACAATATCTGACATATTTTGAAATTTGTCAAAATTCTGTCTTTTGTCCTGACCCCGGACCTTATGTGAAAACTAAGAAAAACTGCAAGGTACTAAAAAAAAATCAAACCAATTTTTTTACACTTTTTTGCCCTAGTTCATGCATTTCACATGTCTAGAAGTGAAATAAAAAATGATTTGGACAATATCTGACATATTTTGAAATTTGTCAAAAATCTGTCTTTTGTCCTGACCCCGGACCTTATGTGAAAACTAAGAAAAACTGCAAGGTACTAAAAAAAATCAAACCAATATTTTTACACTTTTTTGCACTAGTTCATGCATTTCACATGTCTAGAAGTGAAATAAAAAATGATTTGGACAATATCTGAGAGATTTTGAAATTTGTCAAAAATCTGTCTTTTATCCTGACCCCGGACCTTATGTGAAAACTAAGAAAAACTGAAAAGTACTAAAAAAAATCAAACCAATTTTGTTACACTTTTTTGCACTAGTTCATGCATTTCACATGTCTAGAAATTAAATAAAAAATAATTTGGACAATATCTGACATATTTTGAAATTTGTCAAAAATCTGTCTTTTGTCCTGACCCCGGACCTTATGTGAAAACTAAAAAAAACTGAAAGGTACTAAAAAAAATCAAACCAATTTTTTTACACTTTTTTGCCCTAGTTCATGCATTTCACATGTCTATAAGTGAAATAAAAAATGATTTGGACAATATCTGACATATTTTGAAATTTGTCAAAAATCTGTCTTTTGTCCTGACCCCGGACCTTATGTGAAAACTAAGAAAAACTGAAAAGTACTAAAAAAAATCAGACCAATTTTTTTTCACTTTTTTTGCCCTAGTTCATGCATTTCACATGTCTAGAAATGAAATAAAAAATGATTTGGACAATATCTGACAGATTTTGAAATTTGTCAAAAAATCTGTCTTTTGTCCTGACCCCGGACCTTATGTGAAAACTAAGAAAAAGTGAAAAGTACTAAAAAAAATCAGACCAATTTCTTTTCACTTTTTTTGCCCTAGTTCATGCATTTCACATGTCTAGAAATGAAATAAAAAATGATTTGGACAATATCTGACAGATTTTGAAATTTGTCAAAAATCTATCTTTTGTCCTGACCCCGGACCTAATGTGAAAACTAAAAAAAACTGAAAGGTACTAAAAAAAATCAAACCAATTTTTTTACACTTTTTTGCCCTAGTTCATGCATTTCACATGTCTAGAAGTGAAATAAAAAATGATTTGGACAATATCTGACATATTTTGAAATTTGTCAAAAATCTGTCTTTTGTCCTGACCCCGGACCTTATGTGAAAACTAAGAAAAACTGAAAAGTACTAAAAAAAAATCAAACCAATTTTGTTACACTTTTTTGCACTAGTTCATGCATTTCACATGTCTAGACGTGAAATAAAAAAGAATTTGGACAATATCTGACATATTTTGAAATTTGTCAAAAATCTGTCTTTTGTCCTGACCCCGGACGTTATGTGAAAACTAAGAAAAACTGAAAAGTACTAAAAAAAATCAGACCAATTTTTTTTCACTTTTTTTGCCCTAGTTCATGCATTTCACATGTCTAGAAATGAAATAAAAAATTATTTGGACAATATCTGACAGATTTTGAAATTTGTCAAAAATCTGTCTTTTGTCCTGACCCCGGACCTTATGTGAAAACTAAGAAAAACTGAAAGGTACTAAACAAAATCAAACCAATTTTGTTACACTTTTTTGCACTTGTTCGTGCATTTCACATGTCTAGACGTGAAATCAAAAATAATTTTGACAATATCTGACATATTTTGAAATTTGTCAAAAATCTGTCTTTTGTCCTGACCCCGGACCTTATGTGAAAACTAAGAAAAACTGAAAGGTACTAAAAAAAATCAAACCAATTTTGTTACACTTTTTTGCACTTGTTCATGCATTTCACATGTCTAGACGTGAAATAAAAAATAATTTGGACAATATCTGACATATTTTGAAATTTGTCAAAAATCTGTCTTTTGTCCTGACCCCGGACCTTATGTGAAAACTAAGAAAAACTGAAAGGTACTAAAAAAAATCAAACCAATTTTGTTACACTTTTTTGCACTTGTTCATGCATTTCACATGTCTAGACGTGAAATAAAAAATAATTTGGACAATATCTGACATATTTTGAAATTTGTCAAAAATCTGTCTTTTGTCCTGACCCCGGACCTTATGTGAAAACTAAGAAAAACTGAAAGGTACTAAAAAATAAAAAAAATCAGACCAATTTTTTTTCACTTTTTTGCACTAGTTCATGCATTTCACATGTCTAGAAGTGAAATAAAAAATAATTTGGACAATATCTGAGAGATTTTGAAATTTGTCAAAAATCTGTCTTTTATCCTGACCCCGGACCTTATGTGAAAACTAAGAAAAACTGAAAAGTACTAAAAAAAATCAAACCAATTTGTTACACTTTTTTTGCACTAGTTCATGCATTTCACATGTCTAGAAATGAAATAAAAAATGATTTGGACAATATCTGACAGATTTTGAAATTTGTCAAAAATCTGTCTTTTGTCCTGACCCCGGACCTTATGTGAAAACTAAGAAAAACTGAAGGTACTAAAAAAATCAAACCAATATTTTTACACTTTTTTGCACTAGTTCATGCATTTCACATGTCTAGAAGTGAAATAAAAAATGATTTGGACAATATCTGAGAGATTTTGAAATTTGTCAAAAATCTGTCTTTTGTCCTGACCCCGGACCTTATGTGAAAACTAAGAAAAACTGAAAAGTACTAAAAAAAAATCAAACCAATTTTGTTACACTTTTTTGCACTAGTTCATGCATTTCACATGTCTAGACGTGAAATAAAAAATAATTTGGACAATATCTGACATATTTTGAAATTTGTCAAAAATCTGTCTTTTGTCCTGACCCCGGACCTTATGTGAAAACTAAGAAAAACTGAAAAGTACTAAAAAAAATCAGACCAATTTTGTTAGACTTTTTTGCACTAGTTCATGCATTTCACATGTCTAGACGTGAAATAAAAAATAATTTGGACAATATCTGACATATTTTGAAATTTGTCAAAATTCTGTCTTTTGTCCTGACCCCGGACCTTATGTGAAAACTAAGAAAAACTGCAAGGTACTAAAAAAAATCAGACCAATTTTTTTTCACTTTTTTTGCCCTAGTTCATGCATTTCACATGTCTAGACGTGAAATAAAAAATAATTTTGACAATATCTGACATATTTTGAAATTTGTCAAAAATCTGTCTTTTGTCCTGACCCCGGACCTTATGTGAAAACTAAAAAAAACTGAAAGGTACTAAAAAAAATCAAACAAATTTGTTTACACTTTTTTGCCCTAGTTCATGCATTTCACATGTCTATAAGTGAAATAAAAAATGATTTGGACAATATCTGACATATTTTGAAATTTGTCAAAATTCTGTCTTTTGTCCTGACCCCGGACCTTATGTGAAAACTAAGAAAAACTGCAAGGTACTAAAAAAAATCAAACCAATTTTTTTACACTTTTTTACCCTAGTTCATGCATTTCACATGTCTAGAAGTGAAATAAAAAATTATTTGGACAATATCTGACATATTTTGAAATTTGTAAAAATTCTGTCTTTTGTCCTGACCCCGGACCTTATGTGAAAACTAAGAAAAACTGAAAAGTACTAAAAAAAATCAGACCAATTTTTTTTCACTTTTTTTGCTCTAGTTCATGCATTTCACATGTCTAGAAGTGAAATAAAAAATAATTTGGACAATATCTGAGAGATTTTGAAATTTGTCAAAAATCTGTCTTTTATCCTGACCCCGGACCTTATGTGAAAACTAAGAAAAACTGAAAAGTACTAAAAAAAATCAAACCAATTTTGTTACACTTTTTTGCACTAGTTCATGCATTTCACATGTCTAGAAATGAAATAAAAAATGATTTGGACAATATCTGACAGATTTTGAAATTGACAAAAATCTGTCTTTTGTCCTGACCCGGACCTTATGTGAAAACTAAGAAAAACTGAAAGGTACTAAAAAAAATCAAACCAATATTTTTACACTTTTTTGCACTAGTTCATGCATTTCACATGTCTAGAAGTGAAATAAAAAATGATTTGGACAATATCTGAGAGATTTTGAAATTTGTCAAAAATCTGTCTTTTGTCCTGACCCCGGACCTTATGTGAAAACTAAGAAAAACTGAAAAGTACTAAAAAAAAATCAAACCAATTTTGTTACACTTTTTTGCACTAGTTCATGCATTTCACATGTCTAGACGTGAAATAAAAAATAATTTGGACAATATCTGACATATTTTGAAATTTGTCAAAAATCTGTCTTTTGTCCTGACCCCGGACCTTATGTGAAAACTAAGAAAAACTGAAAAGTACTAAAAAAAATCAGACCAATTTTGTTAGACTTTTTTGCACTAGTTCATGCATTTCACATGTCTAGACGTGAAATAAAAATAATTTGGACAATATCTGACATATTTTGAAATTTGTCAAAATTCTGTCTTTTGTCCTGACCCCGAACCTTATGTGAAAACTAAGAAAAACTGCAAGGTACTAAAAAAAATCAGACCAATTTTTTTTCACTTTTTTTGCCCTAGTTCATGCATTTCACATGTCTAGACGTGAAATAAAAAATGATTTGGACAATATCTGACATATTTTGAAATTTGTCAAAATTCTGTCTTTTGTCCTGAACCCGGACCTTATGTGAAAACTAAGAAAAACTGCAAGGTACTAAAAAAAATCAAACCAATTTTTTTACACTTTTTGCCCTAGCTCATGCATTTCACATGTCTAGAAGTGAAATAAAAAATAATTTGGACAATATCTGACATATTTTGAAATTTGTCAAAAATCTGTCTTTTATCCTGACCCCGGACCTTATGTGAAAACTAAGAAAAACTGAAAAGTACTAAAAAAAAATCAAACCAATTTTGTTACACTTTTTTGCACTAGTTCATGCATTTCACATGTCTAGACGTGAAATAAAAAATAATTTGGACAATATCTGACATATTTTGAAATTTGTCAAAAATCTGTCTTTTGTCCTGACCCCGGACCTTATGTGAAAACTAAAAAAAACTGAAAGGTACTAAAAAAAATCAAACCAATTTTTTTACACTTTTTTGCCCTAGTTCATGCATTTCACATGTCTATAAGTGAAATAAAAAATGATTTGGACAATATCTGACATATTTTGAAATTTGTCAAAATTCTGTCTTTTGTCCTGACCCCGGACCTTATGTGAAAACTAAAAAAAACTGAAAGGTACTAAAAAAAATCAAACCAATTTTTTTACACTTTTTTGCCCTAGTTCATGCATTTCACATGTCTATAAGTGAAATAAAAAATGATTTGGACAATATCTGACATATTTTGAAATTTGTCAAAATTCTGTCTTTTGTCCTGACCCCGGACCTTATGTGAAAACTAAGAAAAACTGCAAGGTACTAAAAAAAAATCAAACCAATTTTTTTACACTTTTTTGCCCTAGTTCATGCATTTCACATGTCTAGAAGTGAAATAAAAAATGATTTGGACAATATCTGACATATTTTGAAATTTGTCAAAAATCTGTCTTTTGTCCTGACCCCGGACCTTATGTGAAAACTAAGAAAAACTGCAAGGTACTAAAAAAAAATCAAACCAATTTTTTCACACTTTCTTGCCCTAGTTCATGCATTTCACATGTCTACAAATTAAATAAAAAATGATTTGGACAATATCTGACAGATTTTGAAATTTGTCAGAAATCTGTATTTTGTCCTGACCCCGGACCTTATGTGAAAACTAAGAAAAACTGAAAAGTACTAAAAAAAATCAGACCAATTTTTTTTCACTTTTTTTGCCCTAGTTCATGCATTTCACATGTCTAGAAATGAAATAAAAAATGATTTGGACAATATCTGACATATTTTGAAATTTGTCAAAATTCTGTCTTTTGTCCTGACCCCGGACCTTATGTGAAAACTAAGAAAAACTGAAAAGTACTAAAAAAAATCAGACCAATTTTTTTTCACTTTTTTTGCCCTAGTTCATGCATTTCACATGTCTAGAAGTGAAATAAAAAATAATTTGGACAATATCTGAGAGATTTTGAAATTTGTCAAAAATCTGTCTTTTATCCTGATCCCGGACCTTATGTGAAAACTAAGAAAAACTGAAAAGTACTAAAAAAAAATCAAACCAATTTTGTTACACTTTTTTGCCCTAGTTCATGCATTTCACATATCTATAAGTGAAATAAAAAATGATTTGGACAATATCAGACATATTTTGAAATTTGTCAAAATTCTGTCTTTTGTCCTGACCCCGGACCTTATGTGAAAACTAAGAAAAACTGCAAGGTACTAAAAAAAATCAAAGCAATTTTTTTACACTTTTTTGCCCTAGTTCATGCATTTCACATGTCTAGAAGTGAAATAAAAAATGATTTGGACAATATCTGACATATTTTGAAATTTGTCAAAAATCTGTCTTTTGTCCTGACCCCGGACCTTATGTGAAAACTAAGAAAAACTGCAAGGTACTAAAAAAAAATCAAACCAATTTTTTCACACTTTCTTGCCCTAGTTCATGCATTTCACATGTCTACAAATTAAATAAAAAATGATTTGGACAATATCTGAGAGATTTTGAAATTTGTCAAAAATCTGTCTTTTGTCCTGACCCCGGACCTTATGTGAAAACTAAAAAAAACTGAAAGGTACTAAAAAAAATCAAACCAATTTTTTTACACTTTTTTGCCCTAGTTCATGCATTTCACATGTCTATAAGTGAAATAAAAAATGATTTGGACAATATCTGACATATTTTGAAATTTGTCAAAAATCTGTCTTTTGTCCTGACCCCGGACCTTATGTGAAAACTAAGAAAAACTGAAAAGTACTAAAAAAAATCAGACCAATTTTTTTTCACTTTTTTTGCCCTAGTTCATGCATTTCACATGTCTAGAAATGAAATAAAAAATGATTTGGACAATATCTGACAGATTTTGAAATTTGTCAAAAAATCTGTCTTTTGTCCTGACCCCGGACCTTATGTGAAAACTAAGAAAAAGTGAAAAGTACTAAAAAAAATCAGACCAATTTCTTTTCACTTTTTTTGCCCTAGTTCATGCATTTCACATGTCTAGAAATGAAATAAAAAATGATTTGGACAATATCTGACAGATTTTGAAATTTGTCAAAAATCTATCTTTTGTCCTGACCCCGGACCTAATGTGAAAACTAAAAAAAACTGAAAGGTACTAAAAAAAATCAAACCAATTTTTTTACACTTTTTTGCCCTAGTTCATGCATTTCACATGTCTAGAAGTGAAATAAAAAATGATTTGGACAATATCTGACATATTTTGAAATTTGTCAAAAATCTGTCTTTTGTCCTGACCCCGGACCTTATGTGAAAACTAAGAAAAACTGAAAAGTACTAAAAAAAAATCAAACCAATTTTGTTACACTTTTTTGCACTAGTTCATGCATTTCACATGTCTAGACGTGAAATAAAAAAGAATTTGGACAATATCTGACATATTTTGAAATTTGTCAAAAATCTGTCTTTTGTCCTGACCCCGGACGTTATGTGAAAACTAAGAAAAACTGAAAAGTACTAAAAAAAATCAGACCAATTTTTTTTCACTTTTTTTGCCCTAGTTCATGCATTTCACATGTCTAGAAATGAAATAAAAAATTATTTGGACAATATCTGACAGATTTTGAAATTTGTCAAAAATCTGTCTTTTGTCCTGACCCCGGACCTTATGTGAAAACTAAGAAAAACTGAAAGGTACTAAACAAAATCAAACCAATTTTGTTACACTTTTTTGCACTTGTTCGTGCATTTCACATGTCTAGACGTGAAATCAAAAATAATTTGGACAATATCTGACATATTTTGAAATTTGTCAAAAATCTGTCTTTTGTCCTGACCCCGGACCTTATGTGAAAACTAAGAAAAACTGAAAGGTACTAAAAAAAATCAAACCAATTTTGTTACACTTTTTTGCACTTGTTCATGCATTTCACATGTCTAGACGTGAAATAAAAAATAATTTGGACAATATCTGACATATTTTGAAATTTGTCAAAAATCTGTCTTTTGTCCTGACCCCGGACCTTATGTGAAAACTAAGAAAAACTGAAAGGTACTAAAAAAAATCAAACCAATTTTGTTACACTTTTTTGCACTTGTTCATGCATTTCACATGTCTAGACGTGAAATAAAAAATAATTTGGACAATATCTGACATATTTTGAAATTTGTCAAAAATCTGTCTTTTGTCCTGACCCCGGACCTTATGTGAAAACTAAGAAAAACTGAAAGGTACTAAAAAAAATCAGACCAATTTTTTTTCACTTTTTTGCACTAGTTCATGCATTTCACATGTCTAGAAGTGAAATAAAAAATAATTTGGACAATATCTGAGAGATTTTGAAATTTGTCAAAAATCTGTCTTTTATCCTGACCCCGGACCTTATGTGAAAACTAAGAAAAACTGAAAAGTACTAAAAAAAATCAAACCAATTTTGTTACACTTTTTTGCACTAGTTCATGCATTTCACATGTCTAGAAATGAAATAAAAAATGATTTGGACAATATCTGACAGATTTTGAAATTTGTCAAAAATCTGTCTTTTGTCCTGACCCCGGACCTTATGTGAAAACTAAGAAAAACTGAAAGGTACTAAAAAAAATCAAACCAATATTTTTACACTTTTTTGCACTAGTTCATGCATTTCACATGTCTAGAAGTGAAATAAAAAATGATTTGGACAATATCTGAGAGATTTTGAAATTTGTCAAAAATCTGTCTTTTGTCCTGACCCCGGACCTTATGTGAAAACTAAGAAAAACTGAAAAGTACTAAAAAAAAATCAAACCAATTTTGTTACACTTTTTTGCACTAGTTCATGCATTTCACATGTCTAGACGTGAAATAAAAAATAATTTGGACAATATCTGACATATTTTGAAATTTGTCAAAAATCTGTCTTTTGTCCTGACCCCGGACCTTATGTGAAAACTAAGAAAAACTGAAAAGTACTAAAAAAAATCAGACCAATTTTGTTAGACTTTTTTGCACTAGTTCATGCATTTCACATGTCTAGACGTGAAATAAAAAATAATTTGGACAATATCTGACATATTTTGAAATTTGTCAAAATTCTGTCTTTTGTCCTGACCCCGGACCTTATGTGAAAACTAAGAAAAACTGCAAGGTACTAAAAAAAATCAGACCAATTTTTTTTCACTTTTTTTGCCCTAGTTCATGCATTTCACATGTCTAGACGTGAAATAAAAAATAATTTTGACAATATCTGACATATTTTGAAATTTGTCAAAAATCTGTCTTTTGTCCTGACCCCGGACCTTATGTGAAAACTAAAAAAAACTGAAAGGTACTAAAAAAAATCAAACAAATTTGTTTACACTTTTTTGCCCTAGTTCATGCATTTCACATGTCTATAAGTGAAATAAAAAATGATTTGGACAATATCTGACATATTTTGAAATTTGTCAAAATTCTGTCTTTTGTCCTGACCCCGGACCTTATGTGAAAACTAAGAAAAACTGCAAGGTACTAAAAAAAAATCAAACCAATTTTTTTACACTTTTTTACCCTAGTTCATGCATTTCACATGTCTAGAAGTGAAATAAAAAATTATTTGGACAATATCTGACATATTTTGAAATTTGTAAAAATTCTGTCTTTTGTCCTGACCCCGGACCTTATGTGAAAACTAAGAAAAACTGAAAAGTACTAAAAAAAATCAGACCAATTTTTTTTCACTTTTTTTGCTCTAGTTCATGCATTTCACATGTCTAGAAGTGAAATAAAAAATAATTTGGACAATATCTGAGAGATTTTGAAATTTGTCAAAAATCTGTCTTTTATCCTGACCCCGGACCTTATGTGAAAACTAAGAAAAACTGAAAAGTACTAAAAAAAATCAAACCAATTTTGTTACACTTTTTTGCACTAGTTCATGCATTTCACATGTCTAGAAATGAAATAAAAAATGATTTGGACAATATCTGACAGATTTTGAAATTTGTCAAAAATCTGTCTTTTGTCCTGACCCCGGACCTTATGTGAAAACTAAGAAAAACTGAAAGGTACTAAAAAAAATCAAACCAATATTTTTACACTTTTTTGCACTAGTTCATGCATTTCACATGTCTAGAAGTGAAATAAAAAATGATTTGGACAATATCTGAGAGATTTTGAAATTTGTCAAAAATCTGTCTTTTGTCCTGACCCCGGACCTTATGTGAAAACTAAGAAAAACTGAAAAGTACTAAAAAAAAATCAAACCAATTTTGTTACACTTTTTTGCACTAGTTCATGCATTTCACATGTCTAGACGTGAAATAAAAAATAATTTGGACAATATCTGACATATTTTGAAATTTGTCAAAAATCTGTCTTTTGTCCTGACCCCGGACCTTATGTGAAAACTAAGAAAAACTGAAAAGTACTAAAAAAAATCAGACCAATTTTGTTAGACTTTTTTGCACTAGTTCATGCATTTCACATGTCTAGACGTGAAATAAAAAATAATTTGGACAATATCTGACATATTTTGAAATTTGTCAAAATTCTGTCTTTTGTCCTGACCCCGGACCTTATGTGAAAACTAAGAAAAACTGCAAGGTACTAAAAAAAATCAGACCAATTTTTTTTCACTTTTTTTGCCCTAGTTCATGCATTTCACATGTCTAGACGTGAAATAAAAAATAATTTTGACAATATCTGACATATTTTGAAATTTGTCAAAAATCTGTCTTTTGTCCTGACCCCGGACCTTATGTGAAAACTAAAAAAAACTGAAAGGTACTAAAAAAAATCAAACCAATTTTTTTACACTTTTTTGCCCTAGTTCATGCATTTCACATGTCTAGAAGTGAAATAAAAAATGATTTGGACAATATCTGACAGATTTTGAAATTTGTCAAAAATCTGTCTTTTGTCCTGACCCCGGACCTTATGTGAAAACTAAGAAAAACTGAAAAGTACTAAAAAAAAATCAAACCAATTTTGTTACACTTTTTTGCACTAGTTCATGCATTTCACATGTCTAAACGTGAAATAAAAAATAATTTGGACAATATCTGACATATTTTGAAATTTGTCAAAAATCTGTCTTTTGTCCTGACCCCGGACCTAATGTGAAAACTAAAAAAAACTGAAAGGTACTAAAAAAAATCAAACCAATTTTTTTACACTTTTTTGCCCTAGTTCATGCATTTCACATGTCTATAAGTGAAATAAAAAATGATTTGGACAATATCTGACATATTTTGAAATTTGTCAAAATTCTGTCTTTTGTCCTGAACCCGGACCTTATGTGAAAACTAAGAAAAACTGCAAGGTACTAAAAAAAATCAAACCAATTTTTTTACACTTTTTTGCCCTAGCTCATGCATTTCACATGTCTAGAAGTGAAATAAAAAATAATTTGGACAATATCTGACATATTTTGAAATTTGTCAAAAATCTGTCTTTTATCCTGACCCCGGACCTTATGTGAAAACTAAGAAAAACTGAAAAGTACTAAAAAAAAATCAAACCAATTTTGTTACACTTTTTTGCACTAGTTCATGCATTTCACATGTCTAGACGTGAAATAAAAAATAATTTGGACAATATCTGACATATTTTGAAATTTGTCAAAAATCTGTCTTTTGTCCTGACCCCGGACCTTATGTGAAAACTAAGAAAAACTGAAAAGTACTAAAAAAAAATCAAACCAATTTTGTTACACTTTTTTGCACTAGTTCATGCATTTCACATGTCTAGACGTGAAATAAAAAATAATTTGGACAATATCTGACATATTTTGAAATTTGTCAAAAATCTGTCTTTTGTCCTGACCCCGGACCTTATGTGAAAACTAAAAAAAACTGAAAGGTACTAAAAAAAATCAAACCAATTTTTTTACACTTTTTTGCCCTAGTTCATGCATTTCACATGTCTATAAGTGAAATAAAAAATGATTTGGACAATATCTGACATATTTTGAAATTTGTCAAAATTCTGTCTTTTGTCCTGACCCCGGACCTTATGTGAAAACTAAGAAAAACTGCAAGGTACTAAAAAAAAATCAAACCAATTTTTTTACACTTTTTTGCCCTAGTTCATGCATTTCACATGTCTAGAAGTGAAATAAAAAATGATTTGGACAATATCTGACATATTTTGAAATTTGTCAAAAATCTGTCTTTTGTCCTGACCCCGGACCTTATGTGAAAACTAAGAAAAACTGCAAGGTACTAAAAAAAAATCAAACCAATTTTTTCACACTTTCTTGCCCTAGTTCATGCATTTCACATGTCTACAAATTAAATAAAAAATGATTTGGACAATATCTGACAGATTTTGAAATTTGTCAGAAATCTGTATTTTGTCCTGACCCCGGACCTTATGTGAAAACTAAGAAAAACTGAAAAGTACTAAAAAAAATCAGACCAATTTTTTTTCACTTTTTTTGCCTTAGTTCATGCATTTCACATGTCTAGAAATGAAATAAAAAATGATTTGGACAATATCTGACATATTTTGAAATTTGTCAAAAATTCTGTCTTTTGTCCTGACCCCGGACCTTATGTGAAAACTAAGAAAAACTGAAAAGTACTAAAAAAAATCAGACCAATTTTTTTTCACTTTTTTTGCCCTAGTTCATGCATTTCACATGTCTAGAAGTGAAATAAAAAATAATTTGGACAATATCTGAGAGATTTTGAAATTTGTCAAAAATCTGTCTTTTATCCTGATCGATCCCGGACCTTATGTGAAAACTAAGAAAAACTGAAAAGTACTAAAAAAAAATCAAACCAATTTTGTTACACTTTTTTGCCCTAGTTCATGCATTTCACATATCTATAAGTGAAATAAAAAATGATTTGGACAATATCAGACATATTTTGAAATTTGTCAAAATTCTGTCTTTTGTCCTGACCCCGGACCTTATGTGAAAACTAAGAAAAACTGCAAGGTACTAAAAAAAATCAAAGCAATTTTTTTACACTTTTTTGCCCTAGTTCATGCATTTCACATGTCTAGAAGTGAAATAAAAAATGATTTGGACAATATCTGACATATTTTGAAATTTGTCAAAAATCTGTCTTTTGTCCTGACCCCGGACCTTATGTGAAAACTAAGAAAAACTGCAAGGTACTAAAAAAAAATCAAACCAATTTTTTCACACTTTCTTGCCCTAGTTCATGCATTTCACATGTCTACAAATTAAATAAAAAATGATTTGGACAATATCTGAGAGATTTTGAAATTTGTCAAAAATCTGTCTTTTATCCTGATCGATCCCGGACCTTATGTGAAAACTAAGAAAAACTGAAAAGTACTAAAAAAAAATCAAACCAATTTTGTTACACTTTTTTGCCCTAGTTCATGCATTTCACATATCTATAAGTGAAATAAAAAATGATTTGGACAATATCAGACATATTTTGAAATTTGTCAAAATTCTGTCTTTTGTCCTGACCCCGGACCTTATGTGAAAACTAAGAAAAACTGCAAGGTACTAAAAAAAAATCAAAGCAATTTTTTTACACTTTTTTGCCCTAGTTCATGCATTTCACATGTCTAGAAGTGAAATAAAAAATGATTTGGACAATATCTGACATATTTTGAAATTTGTCAAAAATCTGTCTTTTGTCCTGACCCCGGACCTTATGTGAAAACTAAGAAAAACTGCAAGGTACTAAAAAAAAATCAAACCAATTTTTTCACACTTTCTTGCCCTAGTTCATGCATTTCACATGTCTACAAATTAAATAAAAAATGATTTGGACAATATCTGACAGATTTTGAAATTTGTCAGAAATCTGTATTTTGTCCTGACCCCGGACCTTATGTGAAAACTAAGAAAAACTGAAAAGTACTAAAAAAAATCAGACCAATTTTTTTTCACTTTTTTTGCCCTAGTTCATGCATTTCACATGTCTAGAAATGAAATAAAAAATGATTTGGACAATATCTGACATATTTTGAAATTTGTCAAAATTCTGTCTTTTGTCCTGACCCCGGACCTTATGTGAAAACTAAGAAAAACTGAAAAGTACTAAAAAAAATCAGACCAATTTTTTTTCACTTTTTTTGCCCTAGTTCATGCATTTCACATGTCTAGAAGTGAAATAAAAAATAATTTGGACAATATCTGAGAGATTTTGAAATTTGTCAAAAATCTGTCTTTTATCCTGATCCCGGACCTTATGTGAAAACTAAGAAAAACTGAAAAGTACTAAAAAAAAATCAAACCAATTTTGTTACACTTTTTTGCCCTAGTTCATGCATTTCACATGTCTATAAGTGAAATAAAAAATGATTTGGACAATATCAGACATATTTTGAAATTTGTCAAAATTCTGTCTTTTGTCCTGACCCCGGACCTTATGTGAAAACTAAGAAAAACTGAAAGGTACTAAAAAAAATCAAACCAATATTTTTACACTTTTTTGCACTAGTTCATGCATTTCACATGTCTAGAAATTAAATAAAAAATGATTTGGACAATATCTGACAGATTTTGAAATTTGTCAAAAATCTGTCTTTTGTCCTGACCCCGGACCTTATGTGAAAACTAAGAAAAACTGAAAAGTACTAAAAAAAATCAGACCAATTTTGTTAGATTTTTTGCACTAGTTCATGCATTTCACATGTCTAGACGTGAAATAAAAAATAATTTTGACAATATCTGACATATTTTGAAATTTGTCAAAAATCTGTCTTTTGTCCTGACCCCGGACCTTATGTGAAAACTAAAAAAAACTGAAAGGTACTAAAAAAAATCAAACCAATTTTTTTACACTTTTTTGCCCTAGTTCATGCATTTCACATGTCTATAAGTGAAATAAAAAATGATTTGGACAATATCTGACATATTTTGAAATTTGTCAAAATTCTGTCTTTTGTCCTGACCCCGGACCTTATGTGAAAACTAAGAAAAACTGCAAGGTACTAAAAAAAAATCAAACCAATTTTTTCACACTTTCTTGCCCTAGTTCATGCATTTCACATGTCTACAAATTAAATAAAAAATGATTTGGACAATATCTGACAGATTTTGAAATTTGTCAGAAATCTGTATTTTGTCCTGACCCCGGACCTTATGTGAAAACTAAGAAAAACTGAAAAGTACTAAAAAAAATCAGACCAATTTTTTTTCACTTTTTTTGCCCTAGTTCATGCATTTCACATGTCTAGAAATGAAATAAAAAATGATTTGGACAATATCTGACATATTTTGAAATTTGTCAAAATTCTGTCTTTTGTCCTGACCCCGGACCTTATGTGAAAACTAAGAAAAACTGAAAAGTACTAAAAAAAATCAGACCAATTTTTTTTCACTTTTTTTGCCCTAGTTCATGCATTTCACATGTCTAGAAGTGAAATAAAAAATAATTTGGACAATATCTGAGAGATTTTGAAATTTGTCAAAAATCTGTCTTTTATCCTGATCCCGGACCTTATGTGAAAACTAAGAAAAACTGAAAAGTACTAAAAAAAAATCAAACCAATTTTGTTACACTTTTTTGCCCTAGTTCATGCATTTCACATGTCTATAAGTGAAATAAAAAATGATTTGGACAATATCAGACATATTTTGAAATTTGTCAAAATTCTGTCTTTTGTCCTGACCCCGGACCTTATGTGAAAACTAAGAAAAACTGAAAGGTACTAAAAAAAATCAAACCAATATTTTTACACTTTTTTGCACTAGTTCATGCATTTCACATGTCTAGAAATTAAATAAAAAATGATTTGGACAATATCTGACAGATTTTGAAATTTGTCAAAAATCTGTCTTTTGTCCTGACCCCGGACCTTATGTGAAAACTAAGAAAAACTGAAAAGTACTAAAAAAAATCAGACCAATTTTGTTAGATTTTTTGCACTAGTTCATGCATTTCACATGTCTAGACGTGAAATAAAAAATAATTTTGACAATATCTGACATATTTTGAAATTTGTCAAAAATCTGTCTTTTGTCCTGACCCCGGACCTTATGTGAAAACTAAAAAAAACTGAAAGGTACTAAAAAAAATCAAACCAATTTTTTTACACTTTTTTGCCCTAGTTCATGCATTTCACATGTCTATAAGTGAAATAAAAAATGATTTGGACAATATCTGACATATTTTGAAATTTGTCAAAATTCTGTCTTTTGTCCTGACCCCGGACCTTATGTGAAAACTAAGAAAAACTGCAAGGTACTAAAAAAAAATCAAACCAATTTTTTTACACTTTTTTGCCCTAGTTCATGCATTTCACATGTCTAGAAGTGAAATAAAAAATGATTTGGACAATATCTGACATATTTTGAAATTTGTCAAAAATCTGTCTTTTGTCCTGACCCCGGACCTTATGTGAAAACTAAGAAAAACTGCAAGGTACTAAAAAAAAATCAAACCAATTTTTTCACACTTTCTTGCCCTAGTTCATGCATTTCACATGTCTAGAAATTAAATAAAAAATGATTTGGACAATATCTGACAGATTTTGAAATTTGTCAAAAATCTGTCTTTTGTCCTGACCCCGGACCTTATGTAAAAACTAAGAAAAACTGAAAAGTACTAAAAAAAATCAGACCAATTTTGTTAGATTTTTTGCACTAGTTCATGCATTTCACATGTCTAGACGTGAAATAAAAAATAATTTTGACAATATCTGACATATTTTGAAATTTGTCAAAAATCTGTCTTTTGTCCTGACCCCGGACCTTATGTAAAAACTAAGAAAAACTGAAAAGTACTAAAAAAAATCAGACCAATTTTGTTAGATTTTTTGCACTAGTTCATGCATTTCACATGTCTAGACGTGAAATAAAAAATAATTTGGACAATATCTGACATATTTTGAAATTTGTCAAAAATCTGTCTTTTGTCCTGACCCCGGACCTTATGTGAAAACTAAGAAAAACTGCAAGGTACTAAAAAAAATCAGACCAATTTTTTTTCACTTTTTTTGCCCTAGTTCATGCATTTCACATGTCTAGACGTGAAATAAAAAATAATTTTGACAATATCTGACATATTTTGAAATTTGTCAAAAATCTGTCTTTTGTCCTGACCCCGGACCTTATGTGAAAACTAAAAAAAACTGAGAGGTACTAAAAAAAATCAAACCAATTTTTTTACACTTTTTTGCCCTAGTTCATGCATTTCACATGTCTAGAAGTGAAATAAAAAATGATTTGGACAATATCTGACAGATTTTGAAATTTGTCAAAAATCTGTCTTTTGTCCTGACCCCGGACCTTATGTGAAAACTAAGAAAAACTGAAAAGTACTAAAAAAAAATCAAACCAATTTTGTTACACTTTTTTGCACTAGTTCATGCATTTCACATGTCTAAACGTGAAATAAAAAATAATTTGGACAATATCTGACATATTTTGAAATTTGTCAAAAATCTGTCTTTTGTCCTGACCCCGGACCTAATGTGAAAACTAAAAAAAACTGAAAGGTACTAAAAAAAATCAAACCAATTTTTTTACACTTTTTTGCCCTAGTTCATGCATTTCACATGTCTATAAGTGAAATAAAAAATGATTTGGACAATATCTGACATATTTTGAAATTTGTCAAAATTCTGTCTTTTGTCCTGAACCCGGACCTTATGTGAAAACTAAGAAAAACTGCAAGGTACTAAAAAAAATCAAACCAATTTTTTTACACTTTTTTGCCCTAGCTCATGCATTTCACATGTCTAGAAGTGAAATAAAAAATAATTTGGACAATATCTGACATATTTTGAAATTTGTCAAAAATCTGTCTTTTATCCTGACCCCGGACCTTATGTGAAAACTAAGAAAAACTGAAAAGTACTAAAAAAAAATCAAACCAATTTTGTTACACTTTTTTGCACTAGTTCATGCATTTCACATGTCTAGACGTGAAATAAAAAATAATTTGGACAATATCTGACATATTTTGAAATTTGTCAAAAATCTGTCTTTTGTCCTGACCCCGGACCTTATGTGAAAACTAAGAAAAACTGAAAAGTACTAAAAAAAAATCAAACCAATTTTGTTACACTTTTTTGCACTAGTTCATGCATTTCACATGTCTAGACGTGAAATAAAAAATAATTTGGACAATATCTGACATATTTTGAAATTTGTCAAAAATCTGTCTTTTGTCCTGACCCCGGACCTTATGTGAAAACTAAGAAAAACTGCAAGGTACTAAAAAAAAATCAAACCAATTTTTTCACACTTTCTTGCCCTAGTTCATGCATTTCACATGTCTAGAAATGAAATAAAAAATGATTTGGACAATATCTGACATATTTTGAAATTTGTCAAAATTCTGTCTTTTGTCCTGACCCCGG
Organism: Alosa pseudoharengus; assembly: GCF_046254945.1. Taxonomy (NCBI): domain Eukaryota; kingdom Metazoa; phylum Chordata; class Actinopteri; order Clupeiformes; family Clupeidae; genus Alosa; species Alosa pseudoharengus. Next base: position 29,304 of record NW_027468814.1, read on the forward strand.
ACCTTATGTGAAAACTAAGAAAAACTGAAAAGTACTAAAAAAAATCAGACCAATTTTTTTTCACTTTTTTTGCCCTAGTTCATGCATTTCACATGTCTAGAAGTGAAATAAAAAATAATTTGGACAATATCTGAGAGATTTTGAAATTTGTCAAAAATCTGTCTTTTATCCTGATCCCGGACCTTATGTGAAAACTAAGAAAAACTGAAAAGTACTAAAAAAAAATCAAACCAATTTTGTTACACTTTTTTGCCCTAGTTCATGCATTTCACATGTCTATAAGTGAAATAAAAAATGATTTGGACAATATCAGACATATTTTGAAATTTGTCAAAATTCTGTCTTTTGTCCTGACCCCGGACCTTATGTGAAAACTAAGAAAAACTGAAAGGTACTAAAAAAAATCAAACCAATATTTTTACACTTTTTTGCACTAGTTCATGCATTTCACATGTCTAGAAATTAAATAAAAAATGATTTGGACAATATCTGACAGATTTTGAAATTTGTCAAAAATCTGTCTTTTGTCCTGACCCCGGACCTTATGTGAAAACTAAGAAAAACTGAAAAGTACTAAAAAAAATCAGACCAATTTTGTTAGATTTTTTGCACTAGTTCATGCATTTCACATGTCTAGACGTGAAATAAAAAATAATTTTGACAATATCTGACATATTTTGAAATTTGTCAAAAATCTGTCTTTTGTCCTGACCCCGGACCTTATGTGAAAACTAAAAAAAACTGAAAGGTACTAAAAAAAATCAAACCAATTTTTTTACACTTTTTTGCCCTAGTTCATGCATTTCACATGTCTATAAGTGAAATAAAAAATGATTTGGACAATATCTGACATATTTTGAAATTTGTCAAAATTCTGTCTTTTGTCCTGACCCCGGACCTTATGTGAAAACTAAGAAAAACTGCAAGGTACTAAAAAAAAATCAAACCAATTTTTTTACACTTTTTTGCCCTAGTTCATGCATTTCACATGTCTAGAAGTGAAATAAAAAATGATTTGGACAATATCTGACATATTTTGAAATTTGTCAAAAATCTGTCTTTTGTCCTGACCCCGGACCTTATGTGAAAACTAAGAAAAACTGCAAGGTACTAAAAAAAAATCAAACCAATTTTTTCACACTTTCTTGCCCTAGTTCATGCATTTCACATGTCTAGAAATTAAATAAAAAATGATTTGGACAATATCTGACAGATTTTGAAATTTGTCAAAAATCTGTCTTTTGTCCTGACCCCGGACCTTATGTAAAAACTAAGAAAAACTGAAAAGTACTAAAAAAAATCAGACCAATTTTGTTAGATTTTTTGCACTAGTTCATGCATTTCACATGTCTAGACGTGAAATAAAAAATAATTTTGACAATATCTGACATATTTTGAAATTTGTCAAAAATCTGTCTTTTGTCCTGACCCCGGACCTTATGTAAAAACTAAGAAAAACTGAAAAGTACTAAAAAAAATCAGACCAATTTTGTTAGATTTTTTGCACTAGTTCATGCATTTCACATGTCTAGACGTGAAATAAAAAATAATTTGGACAATATCTGACATATTTTGAAATTTGTCAAAAATCTGTCTTTTGTCCTGACCCCGGACCTTATGTGAAAACTAAGAAAAACTGCAAGGTACTAAAAAAAATCAGACCAATTTTTTTTCACTTTTTTTGCCCTAGTTCATGCATTTCACATGTCTAGACGTGAAATAAAAAATAATTTTGACAATATCTGACATATTTTGAAATTTGTCAAAAATCTGTCTTTTGTCCTGACCCCGGACCTTATGTGAAAACTAAAAAAAACTGAGAGGTACTAAAAAAAATCAAACCAATTTTTTTACACTTTTTTGCCCTAGTTCATGCATTTCACATGTCTAGAAGTGAAATAAAAAATGATTTGGACAATATCTGACAGATTTTGAAATTTGTCAAAAATCTGTCTTTTGTCCTGACCCCGGACCTTATGTGAAAACTAAGAAAAACTGAAAAGTACTAAAAAAAAATCAAACCAATTTTGTTACACTTTTTTGCACTAGTTCATGCATTTCACATGTCTAAACGTGAAATAAAAAATAATTTGGACAATATCTGACATATTTTGAAATTTGTCAAAAATCTGTCTTTTGTCCTGACCCCGGACCTAATGTGAAAACTAAAAAAAACTGAAAGGTACTAAAAAAAATCAAACCAATTTTTTTACACTTTTTTGCCCTAGTTCATGCATTTCACATGTCTATAAGTGAAATAAAAAATGATTTGGACAATATCTGACATATTTTGAAATTTGTCAAAATTCTGTCTTTTGTCCTGAACCCGGACCTTATGTGAAAACTAAGAAAAACTGCAAGGTACTAAAAAAAATCAAACCAATTTTTTTACACTTTTTTGCCCTAGCTCATGCATTTCACATGTCTAGAAGTGAAATAAAAAATAATTTGGACAATATCTGACATATTTTGAAATTTGTCAAAAATCTGTCTTTTATCCTGACCCCGGACCTTATGTGAAAACTAAGAAAAACTGAAAAGTACTAAAAAAAAATCAAACCAATTTTGTTACACTTTTTTGCACTAGTTCATGCATTTCACATGTCTAGACGTGAAATAAAAAATAATTTGGACAATATCTGACATATTTTGAAATTTGTCAAAAATCTGTCTTTTGTCCTGACCCCGGACCTTATGTGAAAACTAAGAAAAACTGAAAAGTACTAAAAAAAAATCAAACCAATTTTGTTACACTTTTTTGCACTAGTTCATGCATTTCACATGTCTAGACGTGAAATAAAAAATAATTTGGACAATATCTGACATATTTTGAAATTTGTCAAAAATCTGTCTTTTGTCCTGACCCCGGACCTTATGTGAAAACTAAGAAAAACTGCAAGGTACTAAAAAAAAATCAAACCAATTTTTTTACACTTTTTTGCCCTAGTTCATGCATTTCACATGTCTAGAAGTGAAATAAAAAATGATTTGGACAATATCTGACATATTTTGAAATTTGTCAAAAATCTGTCTTTTGTCCTGACCCCGGACCTTATGTGAAAACTAAGAAAAACTGCAAGGTACTAAAAAAAAATCAAACCAATTTTTTCACACTTTCTTGCCCTAGTTCATGCATTTCACATGTCTACAAATTAAATAAAAAATGATTTGGACAATATCTGACAGATTTTGAAATTTGTCAGAAATCTGTATTTTGTCCTGACCCCGGACCTTATGTGAAAACTAAGAAAAACTGAAAAGTACTAAAAAAAATCAGACCAATTTTTTTTCACTTTTTTTGCCCTAGTTCATGCATTTCACATGTCTAGAAATGAAATAAAAAATGATTTGGACAATATCTGACATATTTTGAAATTTGTCAAAATTCTGTCTTTTGTCCTGACCCCGGACCTTATGTGAAAACTAAGAAAAACTGAAAAGTACTAAAAAAAATCAGACCAATTTTTTTTCACTTTTTTGCCCTAGTTCATGCATTTCACATGTCTATAAGTGAAATAAAAAATGATTTGGACAATATCAGACATATTTTGAAATTTGTCAAAATTCTGTCTTTTGTCCTGACCCCGGACCTTATGTGAAAACTAAGAAAAACTGCAAGGTACTAAAAAAAAATCAAAGCAATTTTTTTACACTTTTTTGCCCTAGTTCATGCATTTCACATGTCTAGAAGTGAAATAAAAAATGATTTGGACAATATCTGACATATTTTGAAATTTGTCAAAAATCTGTCTTTTGTCCTGACCCCGGACCTTATGTGAAAACTAAGAAAAACTGCAAGGTACTAAAAAAAAATCAAACCAATTTTTTCACACTTTCTTGCCCTAGTTCATGCATTTCACATGTCTACAAATTAAATAAAAAATGATTTGGACAATATCTGACAGATTTTGAAATTTGTCAAAAATCTGTCTTTTATCCTGATCCCGGACCTTATGTGAAAACTAAGAAAAACTGAAAAGTACTAAAAAAAATCAGACCAATTTTTTTTCACTTTTTTTGCCCTAGTTCATGCATTTCACATGTCTAGAAGTGAAATAAAAAATAATTTGGACAATATCTGAGAGATTTTGAAATTTGTCAAAAATCTGTCTTTTATCCTGATCCCGGACCTTATGTGAAAACTAAGAAAAACTGAAAAGTACTAAAAAAAAATCAAACCAATTTTGTTACACTTTTTTGCCCTAGTTCATGCATTTCACATGTCTATAAGTGAAATAAAAAATGATTTGGACAATATCAGACATATTTTGAAATTTGTCAAAATTCTGTCTTTTGTCCTGACCCCGGACCTTATGTGAAAACTAAGAAAAACTGCAAGGTACTAAAAAAAAATCAAAGCAATTTTTTTACACTTTTTTGCCCTAGTTCATGCATTTCACATGTCTAGAAGTGAAATAAAAAATGATTTGGACAATATCTGACATATTTTGAAATTTGTCAAAAATCTGTCTTTTGTCCTGACCCCGGACCTTATGTGAAAACTAAGAAAAACTGCAAGGTACTAAAAAAAAATCAAACCAATTTTTTCACACTTTCTTGCCCTAGTTCATGCATTTCACATGTCTACAAATTAAATAAAAAATGATTTGGACAATATCTGACAGATTTTGAAATTTGTCAGAAATCTGTATTTTGTCCTGACCCCGGACCTTATGTGAAAACTAAGAAAAACTGAAAAGTACTAAAAAAAATCAGACCAATTTTTTTTCACTTTTTTTGCCCTAGTTCATGCATTTCACATGTCTAGAAATGAAATAAAAAATGATTTGGACAATATCTGACATATTTTGAAATTTGTCAAAATTCTGTCTTTTGTCCTGACCCCGGACCTTATGTGAAAACTAAGAAAAACTGAAAAGTACTAAAAAAAATCAGACCAATTTTTTTTCACTTTTTTTGCCCTAGTTCATGCATTTCACATGTCTAGAAGTGAAATAAAAAATAATTTGGACAATATCTGAGAGATTTTGAAATTTGTCAAAAATCTGTCTTTTATCCTGATCCCGGACCTTATGTGAAAACTAAGAAAAACTGAAAAGTACTAAAAAAAAATCAAACCAATTTTGTTACACTTTTTTGCCCTAGTTCATGCATTTCACATGTCTATAAGTGAAATAAAAAATGATTTGGACAATATCAGACATATTTTGAAATTTGTCAAAATTCTGTCTTTTGTCCTGACCCCGGACCTTATGTGAAAACTAAAAAAAACTGAAAGGTACTAAAAAAAATCAAACCAATTTTTTTACACTTTTTTGCCCTAGTTCATGCATTTCACATGTCTATAAGTGAAATAAAAAATGATTTGGACAATATCTGACAGATTTTGAAATTTGTCAAAAATCTGTCTTTTGTCCTGACCCCGGACCTTATGTGAAAACTAAGAAAAACTGAAAGGTACTAAAAAAAATCAAACCAATATTTTTACACTTTTTTGCACTAGTTCATGCATTTCACATGTCTAGAAATTAAATAAAAAATGATTTGGACAATATCTGACAGATTTTGAAATTTGTCAAAAATCTGTCTTTTGTCCTGACCCCGGACCTTATGTGAAAACTAAGAAAAACTGAAAAGTACTAAAAAAAATCAGACCAATTTTGTTAGATTTTTTGCACTAGTTCATGCATTTCACATGTCTAGACGTGAAATAAAAAATAATTTTGACAATATCTGACATATTTTGAAATTTGTCAAAAATCTGTCTTTTGTCCTGACCCCGGACCTTATGTGAAAACTAAAAAAAACTGAAAGGTACTAAAAAAAATCAAACCAATTTTTTTACACTTTTTTGCCCTAGTTCATGCATTTCACATGTCTATAAGTGAAATAAAAAATGATTTGGACAATATCTGACATATTTTGAAATTTGTCAAAATTCTGTCTTTTGTCCTGTCCCCGGACCTTATGTGAAAACTAAGAAAAACTGCAAGGTACTAAAAAAAAATCAAACCAATTTTTTTACACTTTTTTGCCCTAGTTCATGCATTTCACATGTCTAGAAGTGAAATAAAAAATGATTTGGACAATATCTGACATATTTTGAAATTTGTCAAAAATCTGTCTTTTGTCCTGACCCCGGACCTTATGTGAAAACTAAGAAAAACTGCAAGGTACTAAAAAAAAATCAAACCAATTTTTTCACACTTTCTTGCCCTAGTTCATGCATTTCACATGTCTAGAAATTAAATAAAAAATGATTTGGACAATATCTGACAGATTTTGAAATTTGTCAAAAATCTGTCTTTTGTCCTGACCCCGGACCTTATGTAAAAACTAAGAAAAACTGAAAAGTACTAAAAAAAATCAGACCAATTTTGTTAGATTTTTTGCACTAGTTCATGCATTTCACATGTCTAGACGTGAAATAAAAAATAATTTGGACAATATCTGACATATTTTGAAATTTGTCAAAAATCTGTCTTTTGTCCTGACCCCGGACCTTATGTGAAAACTAAGAAAAACTGCAAGGTACTAAAAAAAATCAGACCAATTTTTTTTCACTTTTTTTGCCCTAGTTCATGCATTTCACATGTCTAGACGTGAAATAAAAAATAATTTTGACAATATCTGACATATTTTGAAATTTGTCAAAAATCTGTCTTTTGTCCTGACCCCGGACCTTATGTGAAAACTAAAAAAAACTGAAAGGTACTAAAAAAAATCAAACCAATTTTTTTACACTTTTTTGCCCTAGTTCATGCATTTCACATGTCTAGAAGTGAAATAAAAAATGATTTGGACAATATCTGACAGATTTTGAAATTTGTCAAAAATCTGTCTTTTGTCCTGACCCCGGACCTTATGTGAAAACTAAGAAAAACTGAAAAGTACTAAAAAAAAATCAAACCAATTTTGTTACACTTTTTTGCACTAGTTCATGCATTTCACATGTCTAAACGTGAAATAAAAAATAATTTGGACAATATCTGACATATTTTGAAATTTGTCAAAAATCTGTCTTTTGTCCTGACCCCGGACCTAATGTGAAAACTAAAAAAAACTGAAAGGTACTAAAAAAAATCAAACCAATTTTTTTACACTTTTTTGCCCTAGTTCATGCATTTCACATGTCTATAAGTGAAATAAAAAATGATTTGGACAATATCTGACATATTTTGAAATTTGTCAAAATTCTGTCTTTTGTCCTGAACCCGGACCTTATGTGAAAACTAAGAAAAACTGCAAGGTACTAAAAAAAATCAAACCAATTTTTTTACACTTTTTTGCCCTAGCTCATGCATTTCACATGTCTAGAAGTGAAATAAAAAATAATTTGGACAATATCTGACATATTTTGAAATTTGTCAAAAATCTGTCTTTTATCCTGACCCCGGACCTTATGTGAAAACTAAGAAAAACTGAAAAGTACTAAAAAAAAATCAAACCAATTTTGTTACACTTTTTTGCACTAGTTCATGCATTTCACATGTCTAGACGTGAAATAAAAAATAATTTGGACAATATCTGACATATTTTGAAATTTGTCAAAAATCTGTCTTTTGTCCTGACCCCGGACCTTATGTGAAAACTAAGAAAAACTGAAAAGTACTAAAAAAAAATCAAACCAATTTTGTTACACTTTTTTGCACTAGTTCATGCATTTCACATGTCTAGACGTGAAATAAAAAATAATTTGGACAATATCTGACATATTTTGAAATTTGTCAAAAATCTGTCTTTTGTCCTGACCCCGGACCTTATGTGAAAACTAAAAAAAACTGAAAGGTACTAAAAAAAATCAAACCAATTTTTTTACACTTTTTTGCCCTAGTTCATGCATTTCACATGTCTATAAGTGAAATAAAAAATGATTTGGACAATATCTGACATATTTTGAAATTTGTCAAAATTCTGTCTTTTGTCCTGACCCCGGACCTTATGTGAAAACTAAGAAAAACTGCAAGGTACTAAAAAAAAATCAAACCAATTTTTTTACACTTTTTTGCCCTAGTTCATGCATTTCACATGTCTAGAAGTGAAATAAAAAATGATTTGGACAATATCTGACATATTTTGAAATTTGTCAAAAATCTGTCTTTTGTCCTGACCCCGGACCTTATGTGAAAACTAAGAAAAACTGCAAGGTACTAAAAAAAAATCAAACCAATTTTTTCACACTTTCTTGCCCTAGTTCATGCATTTCACATGTCTACAAATTAAATAAAAAATGATTTGGACAATATCTGACAGATTTTGAAATTTGTCAGAAATCTGTATTTTGTCCTGACCCCGGACCTTATGTGAAAACTAAGAAAAACTGAAAAGTACTAAAAAAAATCAGACCAATTTTTTTTCACTTTTTTTGCCCTAGTTCATGCATTTCACATGTCTAGAAATGAAATAAAAAATGATTTGGACAATATCTGACATATTTTGAAATTTGTCAAAATTCTGTCTTTTGTCCTGACCCCGGACCTTATGTGAAAACTAAGAAAAACTGAAAAGTACTAAAAAAAATCAGACCAATTTTTTTTCACTTTTTTTGCCCTAGTTCATGCATTTCACATGTCTAGAAGTGAAATAAAAAATAATTTGGACAATATCTGAGAGATTTTGAAATTTGTCAAAAATCTGTCTTTTATCCTGATCCCGGACCTTATGTGAAAACTAAGAAAAACTGAAAAGTACTAAAAAAAAATCAAACCAATTTTGTTACACTTTTTTGCCCTAGTTCATGCATTTCACATGTCTATAAGTGAAATAAAAAATGATTTGGACAATATCAGACATATTTTGAAATTTGTCAAAATTCTGTCTTTTGTCCTGACCCCGGACCTTATGTGAAAACTAAGAAAAACTGCAAGGTACTAAAAAAAAATCAAAGCAATTTTTTTACACTTTTTTGCCCTAGTTCATGCATTTCACATGTCTAGAAGTGAAATAAAAAATGATTTGGACAATATCTGACATATTTTGAAATTTGTCAAAAATCTGTCTTTTGTCCTGACCCCGGACCTTATGTGAAAACTAAGAAAAACTGCAAGGTACTAAAAAAAAATCAAACCAATTTTTTCACACTTTCTTGCCCTAGTTCATGCATTTCACATGTCTACAAATTAAATAAAAAATGATTTGGACAATATCTGACAGATTTTGAAATTTGTCAGAAATCTGTATTTTGTCCTGACCCCGGACCTTATGTGAAAACTAAGAAAAACTGAAAAGTACTAAAAAAAATCAGACCAATTTTTTTTCACTTTTTTTGCCCTAGTTCATGCATTTCACATGTCTAGAAATGAAATAAAAAATGATTTGGACAATATCTGACATATTTTGAAATTTGTCAAAATTCTGTCTTTTGTCCTGACCCCGGACCTTATGTGAAAACTAAGAAAAACTGAAAAGTACTAAAAAAAATCAGACCAATTTTTTTTCACTTTTTTTGCCCTAGTTCATGCATTTCACATGTCTAGAAGTGAAATAAAAAATAATTTGGACAATATCTGAGAGATTTTGAAATTTGTCAAAAATCTGTCTTTTATCCTGATCGATCCCGGACCTTATGTGAAAACTAAGAAAAACTGAAAAGTACTAAAAAAAAATCAAACCAATTTTGTTACACTTTTTTGCCCTAGTTCATGCATTTCACATGTCTATAAGTGAAATAAAAAATGATTTGGACAATATCAGACATATTTTGAAATTTGTCAAAATTCTGTCTTTTGTCCTGACCCCGGACCTTATGTGAAAACTAAGAAAAACTGCAAGGTACTAAAAAAAAATCAAACCAATTTTTTCACACTTTCTTGCCCTAGTTCATGCATTTCACATGTCTAGAAATTAAATAAAAAATGATTTGGACAATATCTGACAGATTTTGAAATTTGTCAGAAATCTGTATTTTGTCTTGACCCCGGACCTTATGTGAAAACTAAGAAAAACTGAAAGGTACTAAAAAAAATCAAACCAATATTTTTAAACTTTTTTGCCCTAGTTCATGCATTTCACATGTCTAGAAGTGAAATAAAAAATGATTTGGACCATATCTGACATATTTTGAAATTTGTCAAAAATCTGTCTTTTGTCCTGACCCCGGACCTTATGTGAAAACTAAGAAAAACTGAAAAGTACTAAAAAAAAATCAAACCAATTTTGTTACACTTTTTTGCACAAGTTCATGCATTTCACATGTCTAGACGTGAAATAAAAAATAATTTGGACAATATCTGACATATTTTGAAATTTGTCAAAAATATGTCTTTTGTCCTGACCCCGGACCTTATGTGAAAACTAAAAAAAACTGAAAGGTACTAAAAAAAATCAAACCAATTTTTTTACACTTTTTTGCCCTAGTTCATGCATTTCACATGTCTATAAGTGAAATAAAAAATGATTTGGACAATATCTGACATATTTTGAAATTTGTCAAAATTCTGTCTTTTGTCCTGACCCCGGACCTTATGTGAAAACTAAGAAAAACTGCAAGGTACTAAAAAAAAATCAAACCAATTTTTTTACACTTTTTTGCCCTAGTTCATGCATTTCACATGTCTAGAAGTGAAATAAAAAATGATTTGGACAATATCTGACATATTTTGAAATTTGTCAAAAATCTGTATTTTGTCCTGACCCCGGACCTTATATGAAAACTAAGAAAAACTGAAAAGTACAAAAAAAAATCAGACCAATTTTTTTTCACTTTTTTTGCCCTAGTTCATGCATTTCACATGTCTAGAAATGAAATAAAAAATGATTTGGACAATATCTGACAGATTTTGAAATTTGTCAGAAATCTGTATTTTGTCCTGACCCCGGACCTTATGTGAAAACTAAGAAAAACTGAAAAGTACTAAAAAAAATCAGACCAATTTTTTTTCACTTTTTTTGCCCTAGTTCATGCATTTCACATGTCTAGAAGTGAAATAAAAAATAATTTGGACAATATCTGAGAGATTTTGAAATCTGTCAAAAATCTGTCTTTTATCCTGACCCCGGACCTTATGTGAAAACTAAGAAAAACTGAAAAGTACAAAAAAAAAATCAAACCAATTTTGTTAGACTTTTTTGCACTAGTTCATGCATTTCACATGTCTAGACGTGAAATAAAAAATAATTTGGACAATATCTGACATATTTTGAAATTTGTCAAAAATCTATCTTTTGTCCTGACCCCGGACCTAATGTGAAAACTAAAAAAAACTGAAAGGTACTAAAAAAAATCAAACCAATTTTTTTACACTTTTTTGCCCTAGTTCATGCATTTCACATGTCTAGAAATTAAATAAAAAATGATTTGGACAATATCTGACAGATTTTGAAATTTGTCAAAAATCTATCTTTTGTCCTGACCCCGGACCTAATGTGAAAACTAAAAAAAACTGAAAGGTACTAAAAAAAATCAAACCAATTTTTTTACACTTTTTTGCCCTAGTTCATGCATTTCACATGTCTAGAAATTAAATAAAAAATGATTTGGACAATATCTGACATATTTTGAAATTTGTCAAAAATCTGTCTTTTGTCCTGACCCCGGACCTTATGTGAAAACTAAGAAAAACTGAAAAGTACTAAAAAAAAATCAAACCAATTTTGTTACACTTTTTTGCACTAGTTCATGCATTTCACATGTCTAGACGTGAAATAAAAAATAATTTGGACAATATCTGACATATTTTGAAATTTGTCAAAAATCTGTCTTTTGTCCTGACCCCGGACCTTATGTGAAAACTAAGAAAAACTGAAAAGTACTAAAAAAAAAAAAAACCAATTTTGTTACACTTTTTTGCACTAGTTCATGCATTTCACATGTCTAGAAATGAAATAAAAAATGATTTGGACAATATCTGACAGATTTTGAAATTTGTCAGAAATCTGTATTTTGTCCTGACCCCGGACCTTATGTGAAAACTAAGAAAAACTGAAAAGTACTAAAAAAAAATCAAACCAATTTTGTTACACTTTTTTGCACTAGTTCATGCATTTCACATGTCTAGACGTGAAATAAAAAATAATTTGGACAATATCTGACATATTTTGAAATTTGTCAAAAATCTGTCTTTTGTCCTGACCCCGGACCTTATGTGAAAACTAAGAAAAACTGAAAAGTACTAAAAAAAAATCAAACCAATTTTGTTACACTTTTTTGCACTAGTTCATGCATTTCACATGTCTAGACGTGAAATAAAAAATAATTTGGACAATATCTGACATATTTTGAAATTTGTCAAAAATCTGTCTTTTGTCCTGACCCCGGACCTTATGTGAAAACTAAAAAAAACTGAAAGGTACTAAAAAAAATCAAACCAATTTTTTTACACTTTTTTGCCCTAGTTCATGCATTTCACATGTCTATAAGTGAAATAAAAAATGATTTGGACAATATCTGACATATTTTGAAATTTGTCAAAATTCTGTCTTTTGTCCTGACCCCGGACCTTATGTGAAAACTAAGAAAAACTGCAAGGTACTAAAAAAAAATCAAACCAATTTTTTTACACTTTTTTGCCCTAGTTCATGCATTTCACATGTCTAGAAGTGAAATAAAAAATGATTTGGACAATATCTGACATATTTTGAAATTTGTCAAAAATCTGTCTTTTGTCCTGACCCCGGACCTTATGTGAAAACTAAGAAAAACTGCAAGGTACTAAAAAAAAATCAAACCAATTTTTTCACACTTTCTTGCCCTAGTTCATGCATTTCACATGTCTACAAATTAAATAAAAAATGATTTGGACAATATCTGACAGATTTTGAAATTTGTCAGAAATCTGTATTTTGTCCTGACCCCGGACCTTATGTGAAAACTAAGAAAAACTGAAAAGTACTAAAAAAAATCAGACCAATTTTTTTTCACTTTTTTTGCCCTAGTTCATGCATTTCACATGTCTAGAAATGAAATAAAAAATGATTTGGACAATATCTGACATATTTTGAAATTTGTCAAAAATCTGTCTTTTGTCCTGACCCCGGACCTTATGTGAAAACTAAGAAAAACTGCAAGGTACTAAAAAAAATCAAACCAATTTTTTCACACTTTCTTGCCCTAGTTCATGCATTTCACATGTCTAGAAATTAAATAAAAAATAATTTGGACAATATCTGACATGTTTTGAAATTTGTCAAAAATCTGTCTTTTGTCCTGACCCCGGACCTTATGTGAAAACTAAGAAAAACTGCAAGGTACTAAAAAAAATCAAACCAATTTTGTTACACTTTTTTGCACTAGTTCATGCATTTCACATGTCTAGACGTGAAATAAAAAATAATTTGGACAATATCTGACATATTTTGAAATTTGTCAAAAATCTATCTTTTGTCCTGACCCCCCACCTAATGTGAAAACTAAAAAAAACTGAAAGGTACTAAAAAAAATCAAACCAATTTTTTTACACTTTTTTGCCCTAGTTCATGCATTTCACATGTCTAGAAATTAAATAAAAAATGATTTGGACAATATCTGACAGATTTTGAAATTTGTCAGAAATCTGTATTTTGTCCTGACCCCGGACCTTATGTGAAAACTAAGAAAAACTGAAAAGTACTAAAAAAAATCAGACCAATTTTTTTTCACTTTTTTTGCCCTAGTTCATGCATTTCACATGTCTAGAAATGAAATAAAAAATGATTTGGACAATATCTGACAGATTTTGAAATTTGTCAAAAATCTGTCTTTTGTCATGACCCCGGACCTTATGTGAAAACTAAGAAAAACTGAAAAGTACTAAAAAAAAATCAAACCAATTTTGTTACAATTTTTTGCACTAGTTCATGCATTTCACATGTCTATAAGTGAAATAAAAAATTATTTGGACAATATCTGACATATTTTGAAATTTGTCAAAATTCTGTCTTTTGTCCTGACCCCGGACCTTATGTGAAAACTAAGAAAAACTGCAAGGTACTAAAAAAAAATCAAACCAATTTTTTTACACTATTTAGCCCTAGTTCATGCATTTCACATGTCTAGAAGTGAAATAAAAAATGATTTGGACAATATCTGACATATTTTGAAATTTGTAAAAAATCTGTCTTTTGTCCTGACCCCGGACCCTATGTGAAAACTAAGAAAAACTGAAAAGTACTAAAAAAAATCAAACCAATTTTGTTACACTTTTTTGCACTAGTTCATGCATTTCACATGTCTAGAAATGAAATAAAAAATGATTTGGACAATATCTGACAGATTTTGAAATTTGTCAAAAATCTGTCTTTTGTCCTGACCCCGGACCTTATGTGAAAACTAAGAAAAACTGAAAAATACTAAAAAAAAATCAAACCAATTTTGTTACACTTTTTTGCACTAGTTCATGCATTTCACATGTCTAGACGTGAAATAAAAAATAATTTGGACAATATCTGACATATTTTGAAATTTGTCAAAAATCTGTCTTTTGTCCTGACCCCGGACCTTATGTGAAAACTAAGAAAAACTGCAAGGTACTAAAAAAAAATCAAACCAATTTTTTTTACACTATTTAGCCCTAGTTCATGCATTTCACATGTCTAGAAATGAAATAAAAAATGATTTGGACAATATCTGACAGATTTTGAAATTTGTCAAAAATCTGTCTTTTGTCCTGACCCCGGACCTTATGTGAAAACTAAGAAAAACTGAAAAATACTAAAAAAAAATCAAACCAATTTTGTTACACTTTTTTGCACTAGTTCATGCATTACACATGTCTAGACGTGAAATAAAAAATAATTTGGACAATATCTGACAGATTTTGAAATTTGTCAAAAATCTGTCTTTTGTCCTGACCCCGGACCTTATGTGAAAACTAAGAAAAACTGAAAAATACTAAAAAAAAATCAAACCAATTTTGTTACACTTTTTTGCACTAGTTCATGCATTACACATGTCTAGACGTGAAATAAAAAATAATTTGGACAATATCTGACATATTTTGAAATTTGTCAAAAATCTGTCTTTTGTCCTGACCCCGGACCTTATGTGAAAACTAAAAAAAACTGAAAGGTACTAAAAAAAATCAAACCAATTTTTTTACACTTTTTTGCCCTAGTTCATGCATTTCACATGTCTATAAGTGAAATAAAAAATGATTTGGACAATATCTGACATATTTTGAAATTTGTCAAAATTCTGTCTTTTGTCCTGACCCCGGACCTTATGTGAAAACTAAGAAAAACTGCAAGGTACTAAAAAAAAATCAAACCAATTTTTTTACACTTTTTTGCCCTAGTTCATGCATTTCACATGTCTAGAAGTGAAATAAAAAATGATTTGGACAATATCTGACATATTTTGAAATTTGTCAAAAATCTGTCTTTTGTCCTGACCCCGGACCTTATGTGAAAACTAAGAAAAACTGCAAGGTACTAAAAAAAAATCAAACCAATTTTTTCACACTTTCTTGTCCTAGTTCATGCATTTCACATGTCTAGAAATTAAATAAAAAATGATTTGGACAATATCTGACAGATTTTGAAATTTGTCAAAAATCTGTCTTTTGTCCTGACCCCGGACCTTATGTGAAAACTAAGAAAAACTGAAAAGTACTAAAAAAAATCAGACCAATTTTGTTAGATTTTTTGCACTAGTTCATGCATTTCACATGTCTAGACGTGAAATAAAAAATAATTTTGACAATATCTGACATATTTTGAAATTTGTCAAAAATCTGTCTTTTGTCCTGACCCCGGACCTTATGTGAAAACTAAAAAAAACTGAAAGGTACTAAAAAAAATCAAACCAATTTTTTTACACTTTTTTGCCCTAGTTCATGCATTTCACATGTCTATAAGTGAAATAAAAAATGATTTGGACAATATCTGACATATTTTGAAATTTGTCAAAATTCTGTCTTTTGTCCTGACCCCGGACCTTATGTGAAAACTAAGAAAAACTGCAAGGTACTAAAAAAAAATCAAACCAATTTTTTTACACTTTTTTGCCCTAGTTCATGCATTTCACATGTCTAGAAGTGAAATAAAAAATGATTTGGACAATATCTGACATATTTTGAAATTTGTCAAAAATCTGTCTTTTGTCCTGACCCCGGACCTTATGTGAAAACTAAGAAAAATTGCAAGGTACTAAAAAAAAATCAAACCAATTTTTTCACACTTTCTTGCCCTAGTTCATGCATTTCACATGTCTAGAAATTAAATAAAAAATGATTTGGACAATATCTGACAGATTTTGAAATTTGTCAAAAATCTGTCTTTTGTCCTGACCCCGGACCTTATGTAAAAACTAAGAAAAACTGAAAAGTACTAAAAAAAATCAGACCAATTTTGTTAGATTTTTTGCACTAGTTCATGCATTTCACATGTCTAGACGTGAAATAAAAAATAATTTTGACAATATCTGACATATTTTGAAATTTGTCAAAAATCTGTCTTTTGTCCTGACCCCGGACCTTATGTGAAAACTAAAAAAAACTGAAAGGTACTAAAAAAAAATCAAACCAATTTTTTTACACTTTTTTGCCCTAGTTCATGCATTTCACATGTCTAGAAGTGAAATAAAAAATGATTTGGACAATATCTGACATATTTTGAAATTTGTCAAAAATCTGTCTTTTGTCCTGACCCCGGACCTTATGTGAAAACTAAGAAAAACTGCAAGGTACTAAAAAAAAATCAAACCAATTTTTTCACACTTTCTTGCCCTAGTTCATGCATTTCACATGTCTAGAAATTAAATAAAAAATGATTTGGACAATATCTGACAGATTTTGAAATTTGTCAGAAATCTGTATTTTGTCTTGACCCCGGACCTTATGTGAAAACTAAGAAAAACTGAAAGGTACTAAAAAAAATCAAACCAATATTTTTAAACTTTTTTGCCCTAGTTCATGCATTTCACATGTCTAGAAGTGAAATAAAAAATGATTTGGACAATATCTGACATATTTTGAAATTTGTCAAAAATCTATCTTTTGTCCTGACCCCGGACCTAATGTGAAAACTAAAAAAAACTGAAAGGTACTAAAAAAAATCAAACCAATTTTTTTACACTTTTTTGCCCTAGTTCATGCATTTCACATGTCTAGAAATTAAATAAAAAATGATTTGGACAATATCTGACAGATTTTGAAATTTGTCAGAAATCTGTATTTTGTCCTGACCCCGGACCTTATATGAAAACTAAGAAAAACTGAAAAGTACTAAAAAAAATCAGACCAATTTTTTTTCACTTTTTTTGCCCTAGTTCATGCATTTCACATGTCTAGAAATGAAATAAAAAATGATTTGGACAATATCTGACAGATTTTGAAATTTGTTAAAAATCTGTCTTTTGTCCTGACCCCGGACCTTATGTGAAAACTAAAAAAAACTGAAAGGTACTAAAAAAAATCAAACCAATTTTTTTACACTTTTTTGCCCTAGTTCATGCATTTCACATGTCTATAAGTGAAATAAAAAATGATTTGGACAATATCTGACATATTTTGAAATTTGTCAAAAATCTATCTTTTGTCCTGACCCCGGACCTAATGTGAAAACTAAAAAAAACTGAAAGGTACTAAAAAAAATCAGACCAATTTTTTTTCACTTTTTTTGCCCTAGTTCATGCATTTCACATGTCTAGAAATGAAATAAAAAATGATTTGGACAATATCTGACAGATTTTGAAATTTGTCAAAAATCTGTCTTTTGTCCTGACCCCGGACCTTATGTGAAAACTAAAAAAAACTGAAAGGTACTAAAAAAAATCAAACCAATTTTTTTACACTTTTTTGCCCTAGTTCATGCATTTCACATGTCTATAAGTGAAATAAAAAATGATTTGGACAATATCTGACATATTTTGAAATTTGTCAAAAATCTATCTTTTGTCCTGACCCCGGACCTAATGTGAAAACTAAAAAAAACTGAAAGGTACTAAAAAAAATCAAACCAATTTTTTTACACTTTTTTACCCTAGTTCATGCATTTCACATGTCTAGAAATTAAATAAAAAATGATTTGGACAATATCTGACAGATTTTGAAATTTGTAAAAAATCTGTCTTTTGTCCTGACCCCGGACCTTATGTGAAAACTAAGAAAAACTGAAAGGTACTAAAAAAAATCAAACCAATATTTTTACACTTTTTTGCACTAGTTCATGCATTTCACATGTCTAGAAGTGAAATAAAAAATGATTTGGACAATATCTGAGAGATTTTGAAATTTGTCAAAATTCTGTCTTTTGTCCTGACCCCGGACCTTATGTGAAAACTAAGAAAAACTGAAAAGTACTAAAAAAAAATCAAACCAATTTTGTTACACTTTTTTGCACTAGTTCATGCATTTCACATGTCTAGACGTGAAATAAAAAATAATTTGGACAATATCTGACATATTTTGAAATTTGTCAAAAATCTGTCTTTTGTCATGACCCCGGACCTTATGTGAAAACTAAGAAAAACTGAAAAGTACTAAAAAAAAATCAAACCAATTTTCTTACAATTTTTGCACTAGTTCATGCATTTCACATGTCTATAAGTGAAATAAAAAATTATTTGGACAATATCTGACATATTTTGAAATTTGTCAAAATTCTGTCTTTTGTCCTGACCCCGGACCTTATGTGAAAACTAAGAAAAACTGCAAGGTACTAAAAAAAAATCAAACCAATTTTTTTACACTATTTAGCCCTAGTTCATGCATTTCACATGTCTAGAAGTGAAATAAAAAATGATTTGGACAATATCTGACATATTTTGAAATTTGTAAAAAATCTGTCTTTTGTCCTGACCCCGGACCCTATGTGAAAACTAAGAAAAACTGAAAAGTACTAAAAAAAATCAAACCAATTTTGTTACACTTTTTTGCACTAGTTCATGCATTTCACATGTCTAGAAATGAAATAAAAAATGATTTGGACAATATCTGACAGATTTTGAAATTTGTCAAAAATCTGTCTTTTGTCCTGACCCCGGACCTTATGTGAAAACTAAGAAAAACTGAAAAATACTAAAAAAAAATCAAACCAATTTTGTTACACTTTTTTGCACTAGTTCATGCATTTCACATGTCTAGACGTGAAATAAAAAATAATTTGGACAATATCTGACATATTTTGAAATTTGTCAAAAATCTGTCTTTTGTCCTGACCCCGGACCTTATGTGAAAACTAAGAAAAACTGAAAAGTACTAAAAAAAATCAAACCAATTTTGTTACACTTTTTTGCACTAGTTCATGCATTTCACATGTCTAGAAATGAAATAAAAAATGATTTGGACAATATCTGACATATTTTGAAATTTGTCAAAAATCTGTCTTTTGTCCTGACCCCGGACCTTATGTGAAAACTAAGAAAAACTGAAAAGTACTAAAAAAAAATCAAACCAATTTTGTTACACTTTTTTGCCCTAGTTCATGCATTTCACATGTCTATAAGTGAAATAAAAAATGATTTGGACAATATCAGACATATTTTGAAATTTGTCAAAATTCTGTCTTTTGTCCTGACCCCGGACCTTATGTGAAAACTAAGAAAAACTGCAAGGTACTAAAAAAAAATCAAAGCAATTTTTTTACACTTTTTTGCCCTAGTTCATGCATTTCACATGTCTAGAAGTGAAATAAAAAATGATTTGGACAATATCTGACATATTTTGAAATTTGTCAAAAATCTGTCTTTTGTCCTGACCCCGGACCTTATGTGAAAACTAAGAAAAACTGCAAGGTACTAAAAAAAATCAAACCAATTTTTTCACACTTTCTTGCCCTAGTTCATGCATTTCACATGTCTAGAAATTAAATAAAAAATAATTTGGACAATATCTGACATGTTTTGAAATTTGTCAAAAATCTGTCTTTTGTCCTGACCCCGGACCTTATGTGAAAACTAAGAAAAACTGCAAGGTACTAAAAAAAATCAAACCAATTTTGTTACACTTTTTTGCACTAGTTCATGCATTTCACATGTCTAGACGTGAAATAAAAAATAATTTGGACAATATCTGACATATTTTGAAATTTGTCAAAAATCTATCTTTTGTCCTGACCCCCCACCTAATGTGAAAACTAAAAAAAACTGAAAGGTACTAAAAAAAATCAAACCAATTTTTTTACACTTTTTTGCCCTAGTTCATGCATTTCACATGTCTAGAAATTAAATAAAAAATGATTTGGACAATATCTGACAGATTTTGAAATTTGTCAGAAATCTGTATTTTGTCCTGACCCCGGACCTTATGTGAAAACTAAGAAAAACTGAAAAGTACTAAAAAAAATCAGACCAATTTTTTTTCACTTTTTTTGCCCTAGTTCATGCATTTCACATGTCTAGAAATGAAATAAAAAATGATTTGGACAATATCTGACAGATTTTGAAATTTGTCAAAAATCTGTCTTTTGTCATGACCCCGGACCTTATGTGAAAACTAAGAAAAACTGAAAAGTACTAAAAAAAAATCAAACCAATTTTGTTACAATTTTTTGCACTAGTTCATGCATTTCACATGTCTATAAGTGAAATAAAAAATTATTTGGACAATATCTGACATATTTTGAAATTTGTCAAAATTCTGTCTTTTGTCCTGACCCCGGACCTTATGTGAAAACTAAGAAAAACTGCAAGGTACTAAAAAAAAATCAAACCAATTTTTTTACACTATTTAGCCCTAGTTCATGCATTTCACATGTCTAGAAGTGAAATAAAAAATGATTTGGACAATATCTGACATATTTTGAAATTTGTAAAAAATCTGTCTTTTGTCCTGACCCCGGACCCTATGTGAAAACTAAGAAAAACTGAAAAGTACTAAAAAAAATCAAACCAATTTTGTTACACTTTTTTGCACTAGTTCATGCATTTCACATGTCTAGAAATGAAATAAAAAATGATTTGGACAATATCTGACAGATTTTGAAATTTGTCAAAAATCTGTCTTTTGTCCTGACCCCGGACCTTATGTGAAAACTAAGAAAAACTGAAAAGTACTAAAAAAAAATCAAACCAATTTTGTTACACTTTTTTGCCCTAGTTCATGCATTTCACATGTCTATAAGTGAAATAAAAAATGATTTGGACAATATCAGACATATTTTGAAATTTGTCAAAATTCTGTCTTTTGTCCTGACCCCGGACCTTATGTGAAAACTAAGAAAAACTGCAAGGTACTAAAAAAAAATCAAAGCAATTTTTTTACACTTTTTTGCCCTAGTTCATGCATTTCACATGTCTAGAAATGAAATAAAAAATGATTTGGACAATATCTGACATATTTTGAAATTTGTCAAAAATCTGTCTTTTGTCCTGACCCCGGACCTTATGTGAAAACTAAGAAAAACTGAAAAGTACTAAAAAAAAATCAAACCAATTTTGTTACACTTTTTTGCCCTAGTTCATGCATTTCACATGTCTATAAGTGAAATAAAAAATGATTTGGACAATATCAGACATATTTTGAAATTTGTCAAAATTCTGTCTTTTGTCCTGACCCCGGACCTTATGTGAAAACTAAGAAAAACTGCAAGGTACTAAAAAAAAATCAAAGCAATTTTTTCACACTTTCTTGCCCTAGTTCATGCATTTCACATGTCTAGAAATTAAATAAAAAATAATTTGGACAATATCTGACATGTTTTGAAATTTGTCAAAAATCTGTCTTTTGTCCTGACCCCGGACCTTATGTGAAAACTAAGAAAAACTGCAAGGTACTAAAAAAAATCAAACCAATTTTGTTACACTTTTTTGCACTAGTTCATGCATTTCACATGTCTAGACGTGAAATAAAAAATGATTTGGACAATATCTGACAGATTTTGAAATTTGTCAGAAATCTGTATTTTGTCCTGACCCCGGACCTTATGTGAAAACTAAGAAAAACTGAAAAGTACTAAAAAAAATCAGACCAATTTTTTTTCACTTTTTTTGCACTAGTTCATGCATTTCACATGTCTAGAAATGAAATAAAAAATGATTTGGACAATATCTGACAGATTTTGAAATTTGTCAAAAATCTGTCTTTTGTCCTGACCCCGGACCTTATGTGAAAACTAAGAAAAACTGAAAAATACTAAAAAAAAATCAAACCAATTTTGTTACACTTTTTTGCACTAGTTCATGCATTTCACATGTCTAGACGTGAAATAAAAAATAATTTGGACAATATCTGACATATTTTGAAATTTGTCAAAAATCTGTCTTTTGTCCTGACCCCGGACCTTATGTGAAAACTAAGAAAAACTGAAAAGTACTAAAAAAAATCAAACCAATTTTGTTACACTTTTTTGCACTAGTTCATGCATTTCACATGTCTAGAAATGAAATAAAAAATGATTTGGACAATATCTGACATATTTTGAAATTTGTCAAAAATCTGTCTTTTGTCCTGACCCCGGACCTTATGTGAAAACTAAGAAAAACTGAAAAGTACTAAAAAAAAATCAAACCAATTTTGTTACAATTTTTTGCACTAGTTCATGCATTTCACATGTCTAGACGTGAAATAAAAAATAATTTGGACAATATCTGACATATTTTGAAATTTGTCAAAAATCTGTCTTTTATCCTGACCCCGGACCTTATGTGAAAACTAAAAAAAACTGAAAGGTACTAAAAAAAATCAAACCAATTTTTGTACACTTTTTTGCCCTAGTTCATGCATTTCACATGTCTATAAGTGAAATAAAAAATGATTTGGACAATATCTGACATATTTTGAAATTTGTCAAAATTCTGTCTTTTGTCCTGACCCCGGACCTTATGTGAAAACTAAGAAAAACTGCAAGGTACTAAAAAAAAATCAAACCAATTTTTTTTACACTATTTAGCCCTAGTTCATGCATTTCACATGTCTAGAAATTAAATAAAAAATAATTTGGACAATATCTGACATGTTTTGAAATTTGTCAAAAATCTGTCTTTTGTCCTGACCCCGGACCTTATGTGAAAACTAAGAAAAACTGCAAGGTACTAAAAAAAATCAAACCAATTTTGTTACACTTTTTTGCACTAGTTCATGCATTTCACATGTCTAGACGTGAAATAAAAAATAATTTGGACAATATCTGACATATTTTGAAATTTGTCAAAAATCTGTCTTTTGTCCTGACCCCGGACCTTATGTGAAAACTAAAAAAAACTGAAAGGTACTAAAAAAAATCAAACCAATTTTTGTACACTTTTTTGCCCTAGTTCATGCATTTCACATGTCTATAAGTGAAATAAAAAATGATTTGGACAATATCTGACATATTTTGAAATTTGTCAAAATTCTGTCTTTTGTCCTGACCCCGGACCTTATGTGAAAACTAAGAAAAACTGCAAGGTACTAAAAAAAAATCAAACCAATTTTTTTTACACTATTTAGCCCTAGTTCATGCATTTCACATGTCTAGAAATGAAATAAAAAATGATTTGGACAATATCTGACAGATTTTGAAATTTGTCAAAAATCTGTCTTTTGTCCTGACCCCGGACCTTATGTGAAAACTAAGAAAAACTGAAAAGTACTAAAAAAAAATCAAACCAATTTTGTTACACTTTTTTGCCCTAGTTCATGCATTTCACATGTCTATAAGTGAAATAAAAAATGATTTGGACAATATCAGACATATTTTGAAATTTGTCAAAATTCTGTCTTTTGTCCTGACCCCGGACCTTATGTGAAAACTAAGAAAAACTGCAAGGTACTAAAAAAAAATCAAAGCAATTTTTTTACACTTTTTTGCCCTAGTTCATGCATTTCACATGTCTAGAAGTGAAATAAAAAATGATTTGGACAATATCTGACATATTTTGAAATTTGTCAAAAATCTGTCTTTTGTCCTGACCCCGGACCTTATGTGAAAACTAAGAAAAACTGCAAGGTACTAAAAAAAATCAAACCAATTTTTTCACACTTTCTTGCCCTAGTTCATGCATTTCACATGTCTAGAAATTAAATAAAAAATAATTTGGACAATATCTGACATGTTTTGAAATTTGTCAAAAATCTGTCTTTTGTCCTGACCCCGGACCTTATGTGAAAACTAAGAAAAACTGCAAGGTACTAAAAAAAATCAAACCAATTTTGTTACACTTTTTTGCACTAGTTCATGCATTTCACATGTCTAGACGTGAAATAAAAAATAATTTGGACAATATCTGACATATTTTGAAATTTGTCAAAAATCTATCTTTTGTCCTGACCCCCCACCTAATGTGAAAACTAAAAAAAACTGAAAGGTACTAAAAAAAATCAAACCAATTTTTTTACACTTTTTTGCCCTAGTTCATGCATTTCACATGTCTAGAAATTAAATAAAAAATGATTTGGACAATATCTGACAGATTTTGAAATTTGTCAGAAATCTGTATTTTGTCCTGACCCCGGACCTTATGTGAAAACTAAGAAAAACTGAAAAGTACTAAAAAAAATCAGACCAATTTTTTTTCACTTTTTTTGCCCTAGTTCATGCATTTCACATGTCTAGAAATGAAATAAAAAATGATTTGGACCATATCTGACAGATTTTGAAATTTGTCAAAAATCTGTCTTTTGTCATGACCCCGGACCTTATGTGAAAACTAAGAAAAACTGAAAAGTACTAAAAAAAAATCAAACCAATTTTGTTACAATTTTTTGCACTAGTTCATGCATTTCACATGTCTATAAGTGAAATAAAAAATGATTTGGACAATATCTGACATATTTTGAAATTTGTCAAAATTCTGTCTTTTGTCCTGACCCCGGACCTTATGTGAAAACTAAGAAAAACTGCAAGGTACTAAAAAAAAATCAAACCAATTTTTTTACACTATTTAGCCCTAGTTCATGCATTTCACATGTCTAGAAGTGAAATAAAAAATGATTTGGACAATATCTGACATATTTTGAAATTTGTCAAAAATCTGTCTTTTGTCCTGACCCCGGACCCTATGTGAAAACTAAGAAAAACTGAAAAGTACTAAAAAAAATCAAACCAATTTTGTTACACTTTTTTGCACTAGTTCATGCATTTCACATGTCTAGAAATGAAATAAAAAATGATTTGGACAATATCTGACAGATTTTGAAATTTGTCAAAAATCTGTCTTTTGTCCTGACCCCGGACCTTATGTGAAAACTAAGAAAAACTGAAAAATACTAAAAAAAAATCAAACCAATTTTTTTTACACTATTTAGCCCTAGTTCATGCATTTCACATGTCTAGAAATGAAATAAAAAATGATTTGGACAATATCTGACAGATTTTGAAATTTGTCAAAAATCTGTCTTTTGTCCTGACCCCGGACCTTATGTGAAAACTAAGAAAAACTGAAAAATACTAAAAAAAAATCAAACCAATTTTGTTACACTTTTTTGCACTAGTTCATGCATTACACATGTCTAGACGTGAAATAAAAAATAATTTGGACAATATCTGACAGATTTTGAAATTTGTCAAAAATCTGTCTTTTGTCCTGACCCCGGACCTTATGTGAAAACTAAGAAAAACTGAAAAATACTAAAAAAAAATCAAACCAATTTTGTTACACTTTTTTGCACTAGTTCATGCATTACACATGTCTAGACGTGAAATAAAAAATAATTTGGACAATATCTGACATATTTTGAAATTTGTCAAAATTCTGTCTTTTGTCCTGACCCCGGACCTTATGTGAAAACTAAAAAAAACTGAAAGGTACTAAAAAAAATCAGACCAATTTTTTTTCACTTTTTTTGCCCTAGTTCATGCATTTCACATGTCTAGAAGTGAAATAAAAAATAATTTGGACAATATCTGAGAGATTTTGAAATTTGTCAAAAATCTGTCTTTTATCCTGATCGATCCCGGACCTTATGTGAAAACTAAGAAAAACTGAAAAGTACTAAAAAAAATCAGACCAATTTTTTTTCACTTTTTTTGCCCTAGTTCATGCATTTCACATGTCTAGAAATGAAATAAAAAATGATTTGGACAATATCTGAGAGATTTTGAAATTTGTCAAAAATCTGTCTTTTGTCCTGACCCCGGACCTTATGTGAAAACTAAGAAAAACTGCAAGGTACTAAAAAAAAATCAAACCAATTTTTTCACACTTTCTTGCCCTAGTTCATGCATTTCACATGTCTAGAAATTAAATAAAAAATGATTTGGACAATATCTGACAGATTTTGAAATTTGTCAGAAATCTGTATTTTGTCCTGACCCCGGACCTTATGTGAAAACTAAGAAAAACTGAAAAGTACTAAAAAAAATCAGACCAATTTTTTTTCACTTTTTTTGCCCTAGTTCATGCATTTCACATGTCTAGAAATGAAATAAAAAATGATTTGGACAATATCTGACAGATTTTGAAATTTGTCAAAAATCTGTCTTTTGTCCTGACCCCGGACCTTATGTGAAAACTAAGAAAAACTGAAAAGTACTAAAAAAAATCAGACCAATTTTTTTTCACTTTTTTTGCCCTAGTTCATGCATTTCACATGTCTAGAAATGAAATAAAAAATTATTTGGACAATATCTGACATATTTTGAAATTTGTCAAAATTCTGTCTTTTGTCCTGACCCCGGACCTTATGTGAAAACTAAGAAAAACTGCAAGGTACTAAAAAAAAATCAAACCAATTTTTTCACACTTTCTTGCCCTAGTTCATGCATTTCACATGTCTAGAAATTAAATAAAAAATGATTTGGACAATATCTGACAGATTTTGAAATTTGTCAGAAATCTGTATTTTGTCCTGACCCCGGACCTTATGTGAAAACTAAGAAAAACTGAAAAGTACTAAAAAAAATCAGACCAATTTTTTTTCACTTTTTTTGCCCTAGTTCATGCATTTCACATGTCTAGAAATGAAATAAAAAATGATTTGGACAATATCTGACAGATTTTGAAATTTGTCAAAAATCTGTCTTTTGTCCTGACCCCGGACCTTATGTGAAAACTAAGAAAAACTGAAAAGTACTAAAAAAAATCAGACCAATTTTTTTTCACTTTTTTTGCCCTAGTTCATGCATTTCACATGTCTAGAAATGAAATAAAAAATGATTTGGACAATATCTGAGAGATTTTGAAATTTGTCAAAAATCTGTCTTTTATCCTGACCTTATGTGAAAACTAAGAAAAACTGAAAAGTACTAAAAAAAAATCAAACCAATTTTGTTACACTTTTTTGCACTAGTTCATGCATTTCACATGTCTAGACGTGAAATAAAAAATAATTTGGACAATATCTGACATATTTTGAAATTTGTCAAAAATCTATCTTTTGTCCTGACCCCGGACCTAATGTGAAAACTAAGAAAAACTGAAAAGTACTAAAAAAAATCAAACCAATTTTGTTACACTTTTTTGCACTAGTTCATGCATTTCACATGTCTAGACGTGAAATAAAAAATAATTTGGACAATATCTGACATATTTTGAAATTTGTCAAAAATCTGTCTTTTGTCCTGACCCCGGACCTTATGTGAAAACTAAGAAAAACTGCAAGGTACTAAAAAAAAATCAAACCAATTTTTTCACACTTTTTTGCCCTAGTTCATGCATTTCACATGTCTAGAAGTGAAATAAAAAATAATTTGGACAATATCTGACATATTTTGAAATTTGTCAAAAATCTGTCTTTTGTCCTGACCCCGGACCTTATGTGAAAACTAAGAAAAACTGCAAGGTACTAAAAAAAATCAAACCAATTTTTTTACACTTTTTTGCCCTAGTTCATGCATTTCACATGTCTATAAGTGAAATAAAAAATGATTTGGACAATATCTGACATATTTTGAAATTTGTCAAAAATCTGTCTTTTGTCCTGACCCCGGACCTTATGTGAAAACTAAGAAAAACTGAAAAGTACTAAAAAAAATCAAACCAATTTTGTTACACTTTTTTGCACTAGTTCATGCATTTCACATGTCTAGAAGTGAAATAAAAAATAATTTGGACAATATCTGACATATTTTGAAATTTGTCAAAAATCTGTCTTTTGTCCTGACCCCGGACCTTATGTGAAAACTAAGAAAAACTGAAAAGTACTAAAAAAAAATCAGACCAATTTTTTTTCACTTTTTTTGCCCTAGTTCATGCATTTCACATGTCTAGAAGTGAAATAAAAAATTATTTGGACAATATCTGAGAGATTTTGAAATTTGTCAAAAATCTGTCTTTTATCCTGACCCCGGACCTTATGTGAAAACTAAGAAAAACTGAAAAGGACTAAAAAAAAATCAAACCAATTTTGTTACACTTTTTTGCACTAGTTCATGCATTTCACATGTCTAGACGTGAAATAAAAAATAATTTGGACAATATCTGACATATTTTGAAATTTGTCAAAAATCTGTCTTTTGTCCTGACCCCGGACCTTATGTGAAAACTAAGAAAAACTGAAAAGTACTAAAAAAAAATCAAACCAATTTTGTTACACTTTTTTGCACTAGTTCATGCATTTCACATGTCTAGACGTGAAATAAAAAATAATTTGGACAATATCTGACATATTTTGAAGTTTGTCAAAAATCTGTCTTTTGTCCTGACCCCGGACCTTATGTGAAAACTAAGAAAAACTGCAAGGTACTAAAAAAAAATCAAACCAATTTTTTCACACTTTCTTGCCCTAGTTCATGCATTTCACATGTCTAGAAGTGAAATAAAAAATAATTTGGACAATATCTGAGAGATTTTGAAATTTGTCAAAAATCTGTCTTTTATCCTGACCCTGGACCTTATGTGAAAACTAAGAAAATCTGAAAAGTACTAAAAAAAATCAAACCAATTTTGTTACACTTTTTTGCACTAGTTCATGCATTTCACATGTCTAGAAATTAAATAAAAAATGATTTGGACAATATCTGACAGATTTTGAAATTTGTCAAAAATCTGTCTTTTGTCCTGACCCCGGACCTTATGTGAAAACTAAGAAAAACTGAAAAGTACTAAAAAAAATCAGACCAATTTTGTTAGACTTTTTTGCACTAGTTCATGCATTTCACATGTCTAGACGTGAAATAAAAAATAATTTTGACAATATCTGACATATTTTGAAATTTGTCAAAAATCTGTCTTTTGTCCTGACCCCGGACCTTATGTGAAAACTAAAAAAAACTGAAAGGTACTAAAAAAAATCAAACCAATTTTTTTACACTTTTTTGCCCTAGTTCATGCATTTCACATGTCTATAAGTGAAATAAAACATGATTTGGACAATATCTGACATATTTTGAAATTTGTCAAAATTCTGTCTTTTGTCCTGACCCCGGACCTTATGTGAAAACTAAGAAAAACTGCAAGGGACTAAAAAAAAATCAAACCAATTTTTTTACACTTTTTTGCCCTAGTTCATGCATTTCACATGTCTAGAAGTGAAATAAAAAATGATTTGGACAATATCTGAGAGATTTTGAAATTTGTCAAAATTCTGTCTTTTGTCCTGACCCCGGACCTTATGTGAAAACTAAGAAAAACTGCAAGGTACTAAAAAAAAATCAAACCAATTTTTTTACACTTTTTTGCCCTAGTTCATGCATTTCACATGTCTAGAAGTGAAATAAAAAATGATTTGGACAATATCTGACATATTTAGAAATTTGTCAAAAATCTGTCTTTTGTCCTGACCCCGGACCTTATGTGAAAACTAAGAAAAACTGCAAGGTACTAAAAAAAAATCAAACCAATTTTTTCACACTTTCTTGCCCTAGTTCATGCATTTCACAATGTCTAGAAATTAAATAAAAAATGATTTGGACAATATCTGACAGATTTTGAAATTTGTCAGAAATCTGTATTTTGTCCTGACCCCGGACATTATGTGAAAACTAACAAAAACTGAAAGGTACTAAAAAAAATCAAACCAATATTTTTACACTTTTTTGCCCTAGTTCATGCATTTCACATGTCTAGAAGTGAAATAAAAAATGATTTGGACAATATCTGACATATTTTGAAATTTGTCAAAATTCTGTCTTTTGTCCTGACCCCGGACCTTATGTGAAAACTAAGAAAAACTGCAAGGTGCTAAAAAAAATCAAACCAATTTTTTTACACTTTTTTGCCCTAGTTCATGCATTTCACATGTCTAGAAGTGAAATAAAAAATGATTTGGACAATATCTGACATATTTTGAAATTTGTAAAAAATCTGTCTTTTGTCCTGACCCCGGACCTTATGTGAAAACTAAGAAAAACTGAAAAGTACTAAAAAAAAATCAGACCAATTTTTTTTCACTTTTTTTGCCCTAGTTCATGCATTTCACATGTCTAGAAGTGAAATAAAAAATTATTTGGACAATATCTGAGAGATTTTGAAATTTGTCAAAAATCTGTCTTTTATCCTGACCCCGGACCTTATGTGAAAACTAAGAAAAACTGAAAAGGACTAAAAAAAAATCAAACCAATTTTGTTACACTTTTTTGCACTAGTTCATGCATTTCACATGTCTAGACGTGAAATAAAAAATAATTTGGACAATATCTGACATATTTTGAAATTTGTCAAAAATCTGTCTTTTGTCCTGACCCCGGACCTTATGTGAAAACTAAGAAAAACTGAAAAGTACTAAAAAAAAATCAAACCAATTTTGTTACACTTTTTTGCACTAGTTCATGCATTTCACATGTCTAGACGTGAAATAAAAAATAATTTGGACAATATCTGACATATTTTGAAATTTGTCAAAAATCTGTCTTTTGTCCTGACCCCGGACCTTATGTGAAAACTAAAAAAAACTGAAAGGTACTAAAAAAAATCAAACCAATTTTTTTACACTTTTTTGCCCTAGTTCGTGCATTTCACATGTCTAGACGTGAAATAAAAAATAATTTGGACAATATCTGACATATTTTGAAATTTGTCAAAAATCTGTCTTTTGTCCTGACCCCGGACCTTATGTGAAAACTAAGAAAAACTGAAAAGTACTAAAAAAAAATCAAACCAATTTTGTTACACTTTTTTGCACTAGTTCATGCATTTCACATGTCTAGACGTGAAATAAAAAATAATTTGGACAATATCTGACATATTTTGAAATTTGTCAAAATTCTGTCTTTTGTCCTGACCCCGGACCTTATGTGAAAACTAAGAAAAACTGCAAGGTGCTAAAAAAAAATCAAACCAATTTTTTTACACTTTTTTGCCCTAGTTCATGCATTTCACATGTCTAGAAGTGAAATAAAAAATGATTTGGACAATATCTGACATATTTTGAAATTTGTCAAAAATCTGTCTTTTGTCCTGACCCCGGACCTTATGTGAAAACTAAGAAAAACTGCAAGGTACTAAAAAAAAATCAAACCAATTTTTTCACACTTTCTTGCCCTAGTTCATGCATTTCACATGTCTAGAAATTAAATAAAAAATGATTTGGACAATATCTGACAGATTTTGAAATTTGTCAGAAATCTGTATTTTGTCCTGACCCCGGACCTTATGTGAAAACTAAGAAAAACTGAAAGGTACTAAAAAAAATCAAACCAATATTTTTACACTTTTTTGCCCTAGTTCATGCATTTCACATGTCTAGAAGTGAAATAAAAAATGATTTGGACAATATCTGACAGATTTTGAAATTTGTCAAAAATCTGTCTTTTGTCCTGACCCCGGACCTTATGTGAAAACTAAGAAAAACTGAAAAGTACTAAAAAAAATCAAACCAATTTTGTTACACTTTTTTGCACTAGTTCATGCATTTCACATGTCTAGACGTGAAATAAAAAATAATTTGGACAATATCTGACATATTTTGAAATTTGTCAAAAATCTGTCTTTTGTCCTGACCCCGGACCTTATGTGAAAACTAAGAAAAACTGAAAAGTACTAAAAAAAAATCAAACCAATTTTGTTACACTTTTTTGCACTAGTTCATGCATTTCACATGTCTAGACGTGAAATAAAAAATAATTTGGACAATATCTGACATATTTTGAAATTTGTCAAAAATCTGTCTTTTGTCCTGACCCCGGACCTTATGTGAAAACTAAAAAAAACTGAAAGGTACTAAAAAAAATCAAACCAATTTTTTTACACTTTTTTGCCCTAGTTCATGCATTTCACATGTCTAGAAGTGAAATAAAAAATAATTTGGACAATATCTGACATATTTTGAAATTTGTCAAAAATCTGTCTTTTGTCCTGACCCCGGACCTTATGTGAAAACTAAGAAAAACTGCAAGGTACTAAAAAAAAATCAAACCAATTTTTTCACACTTTCTTGCCCTAGTTCATGCATTTCACATGTCTAGAAGTGAAATAAAAAATGATTTGGACAATATCTGAGAGATTTTGAAATTTGTCAAAAATCTGTCTTTTGTCCTGACCCCGGACCTTATGTGAAAACTAAGAAAAACTGAAAAGTACTAAAAAAAAATCAGACCAATTTTGTTACACTTTTTTACACTAGTTCATGCATTTCACATGTCTAGACGTGAAATAAAAAATAATTTGGACAATATCTGACATATTTTGAAATTTGTCAAAAATCTGTCTTTTGTCCTGACCCCGGACCTTATGTGAAAACTAAAAAAAACTGAAAGGTACTAAAAAAAATCAAACCAATTTTTTTACACTTTTTTGCCCTAGTTCATGCATTTCACATGTCTATAAGTGAAATGAAAAATGATTTGGACAATATCTGACATATTTTGAAATTTGTCAAAATTCTGTCTTTTGTCCTGACCCCGGACCTTATGTGAAAACTAAGAAAAACTGCAAGGTACTAAAAAAAAATCAAACCAATTTTTTTACACTTTTTTGCCCTAGTTCATGCATTTCACATGTCTAGAAGTGAAATAAAAAATGATTTGGACAATATCTGACATATTTAGAAATTTGTCAAAAATCTGTCTTTTGTCCTGACCCCGGACCTTATGTGAAAACTAAGAAAAACTGCAAGGTACTAAAAAAAAATCAAACCAATTTTTTCACACTTTCTTGCCCTAGTTCATGCATTTCACAATGTCTAGAAATTAAATAAAAAATGATTTGGACAATATCTGACAGATTTTGAAATTTGTCAGAAATCTGTATTTTGTCCTGACCCCGGACCTTATGTGAAAACTAACAAAAACTGAAAGGTACTAAAAAAAATCAAACCAATATTTTTACACTTTTTTGCCCTAGTTCATGCATTTCACATGTCTAGAAGTGAAATAAAAAATGATTTGGACAATATCTGACATATTTTGAAATTTGTCAAAATTCTGTCTTTTGTCCTGACCCCGGACCTTATGTGAAAACTAAGAAAAACTGCAAGGTGCTAAAAAAAAATCAAACCAATTTTTTTACACTTTTTTGCCCTAGTTCATGCATTTCACATGTCTAGAAGTGAAATAAAAAATGATTTGGACAATATCTGACATATTTTGAAATTTGTAAAAAATCTGTCTTTTGTCCTGACCCCGGACCTTATGTGAAAACTAAGAAAAACTGAAAAGTACTAAAAAAAAATCAGACCAATTTTTTTTCACTTTTTTTGCCCTAGTTCATGCATTTCACATGTCTAGAAGTGAAATAAAAAATTATTTGGACAATATCTGAGAGATTTTGAAATTTGTCAAAAATCTGTCTTTTGTCCTGACCCCGGACCTTATGTGAAAACTAAGAAAAACTGAAAAGTACTAAAAAAAAATCAAACCAATTTTGTTACACTTTTTTGCACTAGTTCATGCATTTCACATGTCTAGACGTGAAATAAAAAATAATTTGGACAATATCTGACATATTTTGAAATTTGTCAAAAATCTGTCTTTTGTCCTGACCCCGGACCTTATGTGAAAACTAAGAAAAACTGCAAGGTGCTAAAAAAAAATCAAACCAATTTTTTTACACTTTTTTGCCCTAGTTCATGCATTTCACATGTCTAGAAGTGAAATAAAAAATGATTTGGACAATATCTGACATATTTTGAAATTTGTAAAAAATCTGTCTTTTGTCCTGACCCCGGACCTTATGTGAAAACTAAGAAAAACTGAAAAGTACTAAAAAAAAATCAGACCAATTTTTTTTCACTTTTTTTGCCCTAGTTCATGCATTTCACATGTCTAGAAGTGAAATAAAAAATTATTTGGACAATATCTGAGAGATTTTGAAATTTGTCAAAAATCTGTCTTTTGTCCTGACCCCGGACCTTATGTGAAAACTAAGAAAAACTGAAAAGTACTAAAAAAAAATCAAACCAATTTTGTTACACTTTTTTGCACTAGTTCATGCATTTCACATGTCTAGACGTGAAATAAAAAATAATTTGGACAATATCTGACATATTTTGAAATTTGTCAAAAATCTGTCTTTTGTCCTGACCCCGGACCTTATGTGAAAACTAAAAAAAACTGAAAGGTACTAAAAAAAATCAAACCAATTTTTTTACACTTTTTTGCCCTAGTTCGTGCATTTCACATGTCTAGAAATGAAATAAAAAATGATTTGGACAATATCTGACAGATTTTGAAATTTGTCAAAAATCTGTCTTTTGTCCTGACCCCGGACCTTATGTGAAAACTAAGAAAAACTGAAAGGTACTAAAAAAAATCAAACCAATATTTTTACACTTTTTTGCACTAGTTCATGCATTTCACATGTCTAGAAGTGAAATAAAAAATGATTTGGACAATATCTGAGAGATTTTGAAATTTGTCAAAAATCTGTCTTTTATCCTGACCCCGGACCTTATGTGAAAACTAAAAAAAACTGAAAGGTACTAAAAAAAATCAAACCAATTTTTTTACACTTTTTTGCCCTAGTTCATGCATTTCACATGTCTAGAAGTGAAATAAAAAATGATTTGGACAATATCTGACATATTTAGAAATTTGTCAAAATTCTGTCTTTTGTCCTGACCCCGGACCTTATGTGAAAACTAAGAAAAACTGCAAGGTGCTAAAAAAAAATCAAACCAATTTTTTTACACTTTTTTGCCCTAGTTCATGCATTTCACATGTCTAGAAGTGAAATAAAAAATGATTTGGACAATATCTGACATATTTTGAAATTTGTAAAAAATCTGTCTTTTGTCCTGACCCCGGACCTTATGTGAAAACTAAGAAAAACTGAAAAGTACTAAAAAAAAATCAGACCAATTTTTTTTCACTTTTTTTGCCCTAGTTCATGCATTTCACATGTCTAGAAGTGAAATAAAAAATTATTTGGACAATATCTGAGAGATTTTGAAATTTGTCAAAAATCTGTCTTTTGTCCTGACCCCGGACCTTATGTGAAAACTAAGAAAAACTGAAAAGTACTAAAAAAAAATCAAACCAATTTTGTTACACTTTTTTGCACTAGTTCATGCATTTCACATGTCTAGACGTGAAATAAAAAATAATTTGGACAATATCTGACATATTTTGAAATTTGTCAAAAATCTGTCTTTTGTCCTGACCCCGGACCTTATGTGAAAACTAAGAAAAACTGCAAGGTGCTAAAAAAAAATCAAACCAATTTTTTTACACTTTTTTGCCCTAGTTCATGCATTTCACATGTCTAGAAGTGAAATAAAAAATGATTTGGACAATATCTGACATATTTTGAAATTTGTAAAAAATCTGTCTTTTGTCCTGACCCCGGACCTTATGTGAAAACTAAGAAAAACTGAAAAGTACTAAAAAAAAATCAGACCAATTTTTTTTCACTTTTTTTGCCCTAGTTCATGCATTTCACATGTCTAGAAGTGAAATAAAAAATTATTTGGACAATATCTGAGAGATTTTGAAATTTGTCAAAAATCTGTCTTTTGTCCTGACCCCGGACCTTATGTGAAAACTAAGAAAAACTGAAAAGTACTAAAAAAAAATCAAACCAATTTTGTTACACTTTTTTGCACTAGTTCATGCATTTCACATGTCTAGACGTGAAATAAAAAATAATTTGGACAATATCTGACATATTTTGAAATTTGTCAAAAATCTGTCTTTTGTCCTGACCCCGGACCTTATGTGAAAACTAAAAAAAACTGAAAGGTACTAAAAAAAATCAAACCAATTTTTTTACACTTTTTTGCCCTAGTTCGTGCATTTCACATGTCTAGAAATGAAATAAAAAATGATTTGGACAATATCTGACAGATTTTGAAATTTGTCAAAAATCTGTCTTTTGTCCTGACCCCGGACCTTATGTGAAAACTAAGAAAAACTGAAAGGTACTAAAAAAAATCAAACCAATATTTTTACACTTTTTTGCACTAGTTCATGCATTTCACATGTCTAGAAGTGAAATAAAAAATGATTTGGACAATATCTGAGAGATTTTGAAATTTGTCAAAAATCTGTCTTTTATCCTGACCCCGGACCTTATGTGAAAACTAAAAAAAACTGAAAGGTACTAAAAAAAATCAAACC
The DNA here is from genome assembly GCF_046254945.1 of Alosa pseudoharengus. NCBI lineage: Eukaryota > Metazoa > Chordata > Actinopteri > Clupeiformes > Clupeidae > Alosa > Alosa pseudoharengus. The sequence goes on from NW_027468814.1 coordinate 65,469, forward strand.
AATTTTTTTACACTTTTTTGCCCTAGTTCATGCATTTCACATGTCTAGAAGTGAAATAAAAAATGATTTGGACAATATCTGACATATTTAGAAATTTGTCAAAATTCTGTCTTTTGTCCTGACCCCGGACCTTATGTGAAAACTAAGAAAAACTGCAAGGTGCTAAAAAAAAATCAAACCAATTTTTTTACACTTTTTTGCCCTAGTTCATGCATTTCACATGTCTAGAAGTGAAATAAAAAATGATTTGGACAATATCTGACATATTTTGAAATTTGTAAAAAATCTGTCTTTTGTCCTGACCCCGGACCTTATGTGAAAACTAAGAAAAACTGAAAAGTACTAAAAAAAAATCAGACCAATTTTGTTACACTTTTTTACACTAGTTCATGCATTTCACATGTCTAGACGTGAAATAAAAAATAATTTGGACAATATCTGACATATTTTGAAATTTGTCAAAAATCTGTCTTTTGTCCTGACCCCGGACCTTATGTGAAAACTAAAAAAAACTGAAAGGTACTAAAAAAAATAAAACCAATTTTTTTACACTTTTTTGCCCTAGTTCATGCATTTCACATGTCTATAAGTGAAATAAAAAATGATTTGGACAATATCTGACATATTTTGAAATTTGTCAAAATTCTGTCTTTTGTCCTGACCCCGGACCTTATGTGAAAACTAAGAAAAACTGCAAGGTGCTAAAAAAAAATCAAACCAATTTTTTTACACTTTTTTGCCCTAGTTCATGCATTTCACATGTCTAGAAGTGAAATAAAAAATGATTTGGACAATATCTGACATATTTTGAAATTTGTAACAAATCTGTCTTTTGTCCTGACCCCGGACCTTATGTGAAAACTAAGAAAAACTGAAAAGTACTAAAAAAAAATCAGACCAATTTTGTTACACTTTTTTACACTAGTTCATGCATTTCACATGTCTAGACGTGAAATAAAAAATAATTTGGACAATATCTGACATATTTTGAAATTTGTCAAAAATCTGTCTTTTGTCCTGACCCCGGACCTTATGTGAAAACTAAAAAAAACTGAAAGGTACTAAAAAAAATCAAACCAATTTTTTTACACTTTTTTGCCCTAGTTCATGCATTTCACATGTCTATAAGTGAAATAAAAAATGATTTGGACAATATCTGACATATTTTGAAATTTGTCAAAATTCTGTCTTTTGTCCTGACCCCGGACCTTATGTGAAAACTAAGAAAAACTGCAAGGTACTAAAAAAAAATCAAACCAATTTTTTTACACTTTCTTGCCCTAGTTCATGCATTTCACAATGTCTAGAAATTAAATAAAAAATGATTTGGACAATATCTGACAGATTTTGAAATTTGTCAGAAATCTGTATTTTGTCCTGACCCCGGACCTTATGTGAAAACTAAGAAAAACTGAAAGGTACTAATAAAAATCAAACCAATATTTTTACACTTTTTTGCCCTAGTTCATGCATTTCACATGTCTATAAGTGAAATAAAAAATGATTTGGACAATATCTGACATATTTTGAAATTTGTCAAAATTCTGTCTTTTGTCCTGACCCCGGACCTTATGTGAAAACTAAGAAAAACTGCAAGGTGCTAAAAAAAAATCAAACCAATTTTTTTACACTTTTTTGCCCTAGTTCATGCATTTCACATGTCTAGAAGTGAAATAAAAAATGATTTGGACAATATCTGACATATTTTGAAATTTGTAAAAAATCTGTCTTTTGTCCTGACCCCGGACCTTATGTGAAAACTAAGAAAAACTGAAAAGTACTAAAAAAAAATCAGACCAATTTTGTTACACTTTTTTACACTAGTTCATGCATTTCACATGTCTAGACGTGAAATAAAAAATAATTTGGACAATATCTGACATATTTTGAAATTTGTCAAAAATCTGTCTTTTGTCCTGACCCCGGACCTTATGTGAAAACTAAAAAAAACTGAAAGGTACTAAAAAAAATCAAACCAATTTTTTTACACTTTTTTGCCCTAGTTCATGCATTTCACATGTCTATAAGTGAAATAAAAAATGATTTGGACAATATCTGACATATTTTGAAATTTGTCAAAATTCTGTCTTTTGTCCTGACCCCGGACCTTATGTGAAAACTAAGAAAAACTGCAAGGTGCTAAAAAAAAATCAAACCAATTTTTTTACACTTTTTTGCCATAGTTCATGCATTTCACATGTCTAGAAGTGAAATAAAAAATGATTTGGACAATATCTGACATATTTTGAAATTTGTAAAAAATCTGTCTTTTGTCCTGACCCCGGACCTTATGTGAAAACTAAGAAAAACTGAAAAGTACTAAAAAAAAATCAGACCAATTTTGTTACACTTTTTTACACTAGTTCATGCATTTCACATGTCTAGACGTGAAATAAAAAATAATTTGGACAATATCTGACATATTTTGAAATTTGTCAAAAATCTGTCTTTTGTCCTGACCCCGGACCTTATGTGAAAACTAAAAAAAACTGAAAGGTACTAAAAAAAATCAAACCAATTTTTTTACACTTTTTTGCCCTAGTTCATGCATTTCACATGTCTATAAGTGAAATAAAAAATGATTTGGACAATATCTGACATATTTTGAAATTTGTCAAAATTCTGTCTTTTGTCCTGACCCCGGACCTTATGTGAAAACTAAGAAAAACTGCAAGGTACTAAAAAAAAATCAAACCAATTTTTTTACACTTTTTTGCCCTAGTTCATGCATTTCACATGTCTAGAAGTGAAATAAAAAATGATTTGGACAATATCTGACATATTTAGAAATTTGTCAAAAATCTGTCTTTTGTCCTGACCCCGGACCTTATGTGAAAACTAAGAAAAACTGAAAAGTACTAAAAAAAATCAGACCAATTTTTTTTCACTTTTTTTGCCCAAGTTCATGCATTTCACATGTCTAGAAGTGAAATAAAAAATAATTTGGACAATATCTGAGAGATTTTGAAATTTGTCAAAAATCTGTCTTTTATCCTGACCCCGGACCTTATGTGAAAACTAAGAAAAACTGAAAAGTACAAAAAAAAAATCAAACCGATTTTGTTACACTTTTTTGCACTAGTTCATGCATTTCACATGTCTAGACGTGAAATAAAAAATAATTTGGACAATATCTGACATATTTTGAAATTTGTCAAAAATCTGTCTTTTGTCCTGACCCCGGACCTTATGTGAAAACTAAAAAAAACTGAAAGGTACTAAAAAAAATCAAACCAATTTTTTTACACTTTTTTGCACTAGTTCATGCATTTCACATGTCTAGACGTGAAATAAAAAATAATTTGGACAATATCTGACATATTTTGAAATTTGTCAAAAATCTGTCTTTTGTCCTGACCCCGGACCTTATGTGAAAACTAAGAAAAACTGAAAAGTACTAAAAAAAAATCAAACCAATTTTGTTACACTTTTTTGCACTAGTTCATGCATTTCACATGTCTAGACGTGAAATAAAAAATAATTTGGACAATATCTGACATATTTTGAAATTTGTCAAAAATCTATCTTTTTTCCTGACCCCGGACCTTATGTGAAAACTAAAAAAAACTGAAAGGTACTAAAAAAAATCAAACCAATTTTTTTACACTTTTTTGCCCTAGTTCATGCATTTCACATGTCTAGAAGTGAAATAAAAAATGATTTGGACAATATCTGACATATTTTGAAATTTGTCAAAATTCTGTCTTTTGTCCTGACCCCGGACCTTATGTGAAAACTAAGAAAAACTGCAAGGTACTAAAAAAATCAAACCAATTTTTTTACACTTTTTTGCCCTAGTTCATGCATTTCACATGTCTAGAAGTGAAATAAAAAATGATTTGGACAATATCTGACATATTTTGAAATTTGTCAAAAATCTGTCTTTTGTCCTGACCCCGGACCTTATGTGAAAACTAAGAAAAACTGCAAGGTACTAAAAAAAAATCAAACCAATTTTTTCACACTTTCTTGCCCTAGGTCATGCATTTCACATGTCTAGAAGTGAAATAAAAAATGATTTGGACAATATCTGACATATTTTGAAATTTGTAAAAATTCTGTCTTTTGTCCTGACCCCGGACCTTATGTGAAAACTAAGAAAAACTGAAAAGTACTAAAAAAAATCAGACCAATTTTTTTTCACTTTTTTTGCCCTAGTTCATGCATTTCACATGTCTAGAAGTGAAATAAAAAATAATTTGGACAATATCTGATAGATTTTGAAATTTGTCAAAAATCTGTCTTTTATCCTGACCCCGGACCTTATGTGAAAACTAAGAAAAACTGAAAAGTACTAAAAAAAAATCAAACCAATTTTGTTACACTTTTTTGCACTAGTTCATGCATTTCACATGTCTAGACGTGAAATAAAAAATAATTTGGACAATATCTGACATATTTTGAAATTTGTCAAAAATCTGTCTTTTGTCCTGACCCCGGACCTTATGTGAAAACTAAAAAAAACTGAAAGGTACTAAAAAAAATCAAACCAATTTTTTTACACTTTTTTCCCTAGTTCATGCATTTCACATGTCTAGAAGTGAAATAAAAAATGATTTGGACAATATCTGACATATTTTGAAATTTGTCAAAATTCTGTCTTTTGTCCTGACCCCGGACCTTATGTGAAAACTAAGAAAAACTGAAAAGTACTAAAAAAAATCAGACCAATTTTTTTTCACTTTTTTTGCCCTAGTTCATGCATTTCACATGTCTAGAAGTGAAATAAAAAATGATTTGGACAATATCTGACAGATTTTGAAATTTGTCAAAAATCTGTCTTTTGTCCTGACCCCGGACCTTATGTGAAAACTAAGAAAAACTGAAAAGTACTAAAAAAAAATCAAACCAATTTTGTTACACTTTTTTGCACTAGTTCATGCATTTCACATGTCTAGAAGTGAAATAAAAAATAATTTGGACAATATCTGACATATTTTGAAATTTGTCAAAAATCTGTCTTTTGTCCTGACCCCGGACCTTATGTGAAAACTAAGAAAAACTGCAAGGTACTAAAAAAAAATCAAACCAATTTTTTCACACTTTCTTGCCCTAGTTCATGCATTTCACATGTCTAGAAGTGAAATAAAAAATAATTTGGACAATATCTGAGAGATTTTGAAATTTGTCAAAAATCTGTCTTTTATCCTGACCCCGGACCTTATGTGAAAACTAAAAAAAACTGAAAGGTACTAAAAAAAATCAAACCAATTTTTTTACACTTTTTTGCCCTAGTTCATGCATTTCACATGTCTATAAGTGAAATAAAAAATGATTTGGACAATATCTGACATATTTTGAAATTTGTCAAAATTCTGTCTTTTGTCCTGACCCCGGACCTTATGTGAAAACTAAGAAAAACTGCAAGGGACTAAAAAAAAATCAAACCAATTTTTTTACACTTTTTTGCCCTAGTTCATGCATTTCACATGTCTAGAAGTGAAATAAAAAATGATTTGGACAATATCTGACATATTTTGAAATTTGTCAAAATTCTGTCTTTTGTCCTGACCCCGGACCTTATGTGAAAACTAAGAAAAACTGAAAAGTACTAAAAAAATTCAGACCAATTTTTTTTCACTTTTTTTGCCCTAGTTCATGCATTTCACATGTCTAGAAGTGAAATAAAAAATGATTTGGACAATATCTGACATATTTTAAAATTTGTCAAAAATCTGTCTTTTGTCCTGACCCCGGACCTTATGTGAAAACTAAGAAAAACTGCAAGGTACTAAAAAAAAATCAAACCAATTTTTTCACACTTTCTTGCCCTAGGTCATGCATTTCACATGTCTAGAAGTGAAATAAAAAATGATTTGGACAATATCTGACATATTTTGAAATTTGTAAAAATTCTGTCTTTTGTCCTGACCCCGGACCTTATGTGAAAACTAAGAAAAACTGAAAAGTACTAAAAAAAATCAGACCAATTTTTTTTCACTTTTTTTGCCCTAGTTCATGCATTTCACATGTCTAGAAGTGAAATAAAAAATAATTTGGACAATATCTGATAGATTTTGAAATTTGTCAAAAATCTGTCTTTTATCCTGACCCCGGACCTTATGTGAAAACTAAGAAAAACTGAAAAGTACTAAAAAAAAATCAAACCAATTTTGTTACACTTTTTTGCACTAGTTCATGCATTTCACATGTCTAGACGTGAAATAAAAAATAATTTGGACAATATCTGACATATTTTGAAATTTGTCAAAAATCTGTCTTTTGTCCTGACCCCGGACCTTATGTGAAAACTAAAAAAAACTGAAAGGTACTAAAAAAAATCAAACCAATTTTTTTACACTTTTTTCCCTAGTTCATGCATTTCACATGTCTAGAAGTGAAATAAAAAATGATTTGGACAATATCTGACATATTTTGAAATTTGTCAAAATTCTGTCTTTTGTCCTGACCCCGGACCTTATGTGAAAACTAAGAAAAACTGAAAAGTACTAAAAAAAATCAGACCAATTTTTTTTCACTTTTTTTGCCCTAGTTCATGCATTTCACATGTCTAGAAGTGAAATAAAAAATGATTTGGACAATATCTGACAGATTTTGAAATTTGTCAAAAATCTGTCTTTTGTCCTGACCCCGGACCTTATGTGAAAACTAAGAAAAACTGAAAAGTACTAAAAAAAAATCAAACCAATTTTGTTACACTTTTTTGCACTAGTTCATGCATTTCACATGTCTAGAAGTGAAATAAAAAATAATTTGGACAATATCTGACATATTTTGAAATTTGTCAAAAATCTGTCTTTTGTCCTGACCCCGGACCTTATGTGAAAACTAAGAAAAACTGCAAGGTACTAAAAAAAAATCAAACCAATTTTTTCACACTTTCTTGCCCTAGTTCATGCATTTCACATGTCTAGAAGTGAAATAAAAAATAATTTGTACAATATCTGAGAGATTTTGAAATTTGTCAAAAATCTGTCTTTTATCCTGACCCCGGACCTTATGTGAAAACTAAAAAAAACTGAAAGGTACTAAAAAAAATCAAACCAATTTTTTTACACTTTTTTGCCCTAGTTCATGCATTTCACATGTCTATAAGTGAAATAAAAAATGATTTGGACAATATCTGACATATTTTGAAATTTGTCAAAATTCTGTCTTTTGTCCTGACCCCGGACCTTATGTGAAAACTAAGAAAAACTGCAAGGGACTAAAAAAAAATCAAACCAATTTTTTTACACTTTTTTGCCCTAGTTCATGCATTTCACATGTCTAGAAGTGAAATAAAAAATGATTTGGACAATATCTGACATATTTTGAAATTTGTCAAAATTCTGTCTTTTGTCCTGACCCCGGACCTTATGTGAAAACTAAGAAAAACTGAAAAGTACTAAAAAAATTCAGACCAATTTTTTTTCACTTTTTTTGCCCTAGTTCATGCATTTCACATGTCTAGAAGTGAAATAAAAAATGATTTGGACAATATCTGACATATTTTGAAATTTGTCAAAAATCTGTCTTTTGTCCTGACCCCGGACCTTATGTGAAAACTAAGAAAAACTGCAAGGTACTAAAAAAAAATCAAACCAATTTTTTCACACTTTCTTGCCCTAGTTCATGCATTTCACATGTCTAGAAATTAAATAAAAAATGATTTGGACAATATCTGACAGATTTTGATATTTGTCAGAAATCTGTATTTTGTCCTGACCCCGGACCTTATGTGAAAACTAAGAAAAACTGAAAGGTACTAAAAAAAATCAAACCAATATTTTTAAACTTTTTTGCCCTAGTTCATGCATTTCACATGTCTAGAAGTGAAATAAAAAATGATTTGGACAATATCTGACAGATTTTGAAATTTGTCAAAAATCTGTCTTTTGTCCTGACCCCGGACCTTATGTGAAAACTAAGAAAAACTGAAAAGTACTAAAAAAAAAATCAAACCAATTTTGTTACACTTTTTTGCACTAGTTCATGCATTTCACATGTCTAGACGTGAAATAAAAAATAATTTGGACAATATCTGACATATTTTGAAATTTGTCAAAAATCTGTCTTTTGTCCTGACCCCGGACCTTATGTGAAAACTAAAAAAAACTGAAAGGTACTAAAAAAAATCAAACCAATTTTTTTACACTTTTTTGCCCTAGTTCATGCATTTCACATGTCTAGACGTGAAATAAAAAATAATTTTGACAATATCTGACATATTTTGAAATTTGTCAAAAATCTGTCTTTTGTCCTGACCCCGGACCTTATGTGAAAACTAAAAAAAACTGAAAGGTACTAAAAAAAATCAAACCAATTTTTTTACACTTTTTTGCCCTAGTTCATGCATTTCACATGTCTATAAGTGAAATAAAAAATGATTTGGACAATATCTGACATATTTTGAAATTTGTCAAAATTCTGTCTTTTGTCCTGACCCCGGACCTTATGTGAAAACTAAAAAAAACTGAAAGGTACTAAAAAAAATCAAACATTTTTTTTACACTTTTTTGCCCTAGTTCATGCATTTCACATGTCTATAAGTGAAATAAAAAATGATTTGGACAATATCTGACATATTTTGAAATTTGTCAAAAATCTGTCTTTTGTCCTGACCCCGGACCTTTTGTGAAAACTAAGAAAAACTGAAAAGTACTAAAAAAAATCAGACCAATTTTTTTTCACTTTTTTTGCCCTAGTTCATGCATTTCACATGTCTAGAAGTGAAATAAAAAATAATTTGGACAATATCTGACATATTTTGAAATTTGTCAAAAATCTGTCTTTTGTCCTGACCCCGGACCTTATGTGAAAACTAAGAAAAACTGAAAAGTACTAAAAAAAATCAGACCAATTTTGTTACACTTTTTTGCCCTAGTTCATGCATTTCACATGTCTAGAAGTGAAATAAAAAATAATTTGGACAATATCTGACATATTTTGAAATTTGTCAAAAATCTGTCTTTTGTCCTGACCCCGGACCTTATGTGAAAACTAAGAAAAACTGAAAAGTACTAAAAAAAATCAGACCAATTTTGTTACAATTTTTTGCACTTGTTCGTGCATTTCACATGTCTAGACGTGAAATAAAAAATAATTTGGACAATATCTGACATATTTTGAAATTTGTCAAAAATCTGTCTTTTGTCCTGACCCCGGACCTTATGTGAAAACTAAGAAAAACTGAAAAGTACTAAAAAAAATCAGACCAATTTTGTTACACTTTTTTGCACTTGTTCGTGCATTTCACATGTCTAGACGTGAAATAAAAAATAATTTGGACAATATCTGACATATTTTGAAATTTGTCAAAAATCTGTCTTTTGTCCTGACCCCGGACCTTTTGTGAAAACTAAGAAAAACTGAAAAGTACTAAAAAAAATCAGACCAATTTTTTTTCACTTTTTTTGCCCTAGTTCATGCATTTCACATGTCTAGAAGTGAAATAAAAAATAATTTGGACAATATCTGACATATTTTGAAATTTGTCAAAAATCTATCTTTTGTCCTGACCCCGGACCTAATGTGAAAACTAAAAAAAACTGAAAGGTACTAAAAAAAATCAAACCAATTTTTTTACACTTTTTTGCCCTAGTTCATGCATTTCACATGTCTATAAGTGAAATAAAAAATGATTTGGACAATATCTGACATATTTTGAAATTTGTCAAAATTCTGTCTTTTGTCATGACCCCGGACCTTATGTGAAAACTAAGAAAAACTGCAAGGTACTAAAAAAAATCAAACCAATTTTTTTACACTTTTTTGCCCTAGTTCATGCATTTCACATGTCTAGAAGTGAAATAAAAAATGATTTGGACAATATCTGACATATTTTGAAATTTGTCAAAAATCTGTCTTTTATCCTGACCCCGGACCTTATGTGAAAACTAAGAAAAACTGCAAGGTACAAAAAAAAAATCAAACCAATGTTTTCACACTTTCTTGCCCTAGTTCATGCATTTCACATGTCTAGAAATTAAATAAAAAATGATTTGGACAATATCTGACAGATTTTGAAATTTGCCAGAAATCTGTATTTTGTCCTGACCCCGGACCTTATGTGAAAACTAAGAAAAACTGAAAAGTACTAAAAAAAATCAGACCAATTTTTTTTCACTTTTTTTGCCCTAGTTCATGCATTTCACATGTCTAGAAGTGAAATAAAAAATAATTTGGACAATATCTGAGAGATTTTGAAATTTGTCAAAAATCTATCTTTTGTCCTGACCCCGGACCTTATGTGAAAACTAAAAAAAACTGAAAGGTACTAAAAAAAATCAAACCAATTTTTTTACACTTTTTTGCCCTAGTTCATGCATTTTACATGTCTATAAGTGAAATAAAAAATGATTTGGACAATATCTGACATATTTTGAAATTTGTCAAAATTCTGTCTTTTGTCCTGACCCCGGACCTTATGTGAAAACTAAGAAAAACTGCAAGGTACTAAAAAAAAATCAAACCAATTTTTTCACACTTTCTTGCCCTAGTTCATGCATTTCACATGTCTAGAAATGAAATAAAAAATGATTTGGACAATATCTGAGAGATTTTGAAATTTGTCAAAAATCTGTCTTTTATCCTGACCTTATGTGAAAACTAAGAAAAACTGAAAAGTACTTAAAAAAAATCAAACCAATTTTGTTACACTTTATTGCACTAGTTCATGCATTTCACATGTCTAGACGTGAAATAAAAAATAATTTGGACAATATCTGACATATTTTGAAATTTGTCAAAAATCTATCTTTTGTCCTGACCCCGGACCTAATGTGAAAACTAAAAAAAACTGAAAGGTACTAAAAAAAATCAAACCAATTTTTTTACACTTTTTTGCCCTAGTTCATGCATTTCACATGTCTATAAGTGAAATAAAAAATGATTTGGACAATATCTGACATATTTTGAAATTTGTCAAAATTCTGTCTTTTGTCCTGACCCCGGACCTTATGTGAAAACTAAGAAAAACTGCAAGGTACTAAAAAAAAATCAAACCAATTTTTTTACACTTTTTTGCCCTAGTTCATGCATTTCACATGTCTAGAAGTGAAATAAAAAATGATTTTGACAATATCTGACATATTTTGAAATTTGTCAAAAATCTGTCTTTTGTCCTGACCCCGGACCTTATGTGAAAACTAAGAAAAACTGCAAGGTACTAAAAAAAATCAAACCAATATTTTTACACTTTTTTGCACTAGTTCATGCATTTCACATGTCTAGAAGTGAAATAAAAAATGATTTGGACAATATCTGAGAGATTTTGAAATTTGTCAAAAATCTGTCTTTTATCCTGACCCCGGACCTTATGTGAAAACTAAGAAAAACTGAAAAGTACTAAAAAAAATCAAACCAATTTTGTTACACTTTTTTGCACTAGTTCATGCATTTCACATGTCTATAAGTGAAATAAAAAATGATTTGGACAATATCTGACATATTTTGAAATTTGTCAAAATTCTGTCTTTTGTCCTGACCCCGGACCTTATGTGAAAACTAAGAAAAACTGCAAGGTACTAAAAAAAAATCAAACCAATTTTTTCACACTTTCTTGCCCTAGTTCATGCATTTCACATGTCTAGAAATGAAATAAAAAATGATTTGGACAATATCTGAGAGATTTTGAAATTTGTCAAAAATCTGTCTTTTATCCTGACCTTATGTGAAAACTAAGAAAAACTGAAAAGTACTTAAAAAAAATCAAACCAATTTTGTTACACTTTATTGCACTAGTTCATGCATTTCACATGTCTAGACGTGAAATAAAAAATAATTTGGACAATATCTGACATATTTTGAAATTTGTCAAAAATCTATCTTTTGTCCTGACCCCGGACCTAATGTGAAAACTAAAAAAAACTGAAAGGTACTAAAAAAAATCAAACCAATTTTTTTACACTTTTTTGCCCTAGTTCATGCATTTCACATGTCTATAAGTGAAATAAAAAATGATTTGGACAATATCTGACATATTTTGAAATTTGTCAAAATTCTGTCTTTTGTCCTGACCCCGGACCTTATGTGAAAACTAAGAAAAACTGCAAGGTACTAAAAAAAAATCAAACCAATTTTTTTACACTTTTTTGCCCTAGTTCATGCATTTCACATGTCTAGAAGTGAAATAAAAAATGATTTGGACAATATCTGACATATTTTGAAATTTGTCAAAAATCTGTCTTTTGTCCTGACCCCGGACCTTATGTGAAAACTAAGAAAAACTGCAAGGTACTAAAAAAAATCAAACCAATATTTTTACACTTTTTTGCACTAGTTCATGCATTTCACATGTCTAGAAGTGAAATAAAAAATGATTTGGACAATATCTGAGAGATTTTGAAATTTGTCAAAAATCTGTCTTTTATCCTGACCCCGGACCTTATGTGAAAACTAAGAAAAACTGAAAAGTACTAAAAAAAATCAAACCAATTTTGTTACACTTTTTTGCACTAGTTCATGCATTTCACATGTCTAGAAATTAAATAAAAAATAATTTGGACAATATCTGACATATTTTGAAATTTGTCAAAAATCTGTCTTTTGTCCTGACCCCGGACCTTATGTGAAAACTAAAAAAAACTGAAAGGTACTAAAAAAAATCAAACCAATTTTTTTACACTTTTTTGCCCTAGTTCATGCATTTCACATGTCTATAAGTGAAATAAAAAATGATTTGGACAATATCTGACATATTTTGAAATTTGTCAAAAATCTGTCTTTTGTCCTGACCCCGGACCTTATGTGAAAACTAAGAAAAACTGAAAAGTACTAAAAAAAATCAGACCAATTTTTTTTCACTTTTTTTGCCCTAGTTCATGCATTTCACATGTCTAGAAATGAAATAAAAAATGATTTGGACAATATCTGACAGATTTTGAAATTTGTCAAAAAATCTGTCTTTTGTCCTGACCCCGGACCTTATGTGAAAACTAAGAAAAAGTGAAAAGTACTAAAAAAAATCAGACCAATTTTTTTTCACTTTTTTTGCCCTAGTTCATGCATTTCACATGTCTAGAAATGAAATAAAAAATGATTTGGACAATATCTGACAGATTTTGAAATTTGTCAAAAATCTATCTTTTGTCCTGACCCCGGACCTAATGTGAAAACTAAAAAAAACTGAAAGGTACTAAAAAAAATCAAACCAATTTTTTTACACTTTTTTGCCCTAGTTCATGCATTTCACATGTCTAGAAGTGAAATAAAAAATGATTTGGACAATATCTGACATATTTTGAAATTTGTCAAAAATCTGTCTTTTGTCCTGACCCCGGACCTTATGTGAAAACTAAGAAAAACTGAAAAGTACTAAAAAAAAATCAAACCAATTTTGTTACACTTTTTTGCACTAGTTCATGCATTTCACATGTCTAGACGTGAAATAAAAAAGAATTTGGACAATATCTGACATATTTTGAAATTTGTCAAAAATCTGTCTTTTGTCCTGACCCCGGACGTTATGTGAAAACTAAGAAAAACTGAAAAGTACTAAAAAAAATCAGACCAATTTTTTTTCACTTTTTTTGCCCTAGTTCATGCATTTCACATGTCTAGAAATGAAATAAAAAATTATTTGGACAATATCTGACAGATTTTGAAATTTGTCAAAAATCTGTCTTTTGTCCTGACCCCGGACCTTATGTGAAAACTAAGAAAAACTGAAAGGTACTAAACAAAATCAAACCAATTTTGTTACACTTTTTTGCACTTGTTCGTGCATTTCACATGTCTAGACGTGAAATCAAAAATAATTTGGACAATATCTGACATATTTTGAAATTTGTCAAAAATCTGTCTTTTGTCCTGACCCCGGACCTTATGTGAAAACTAAGAAAAACTGAAAGGTACTAAAAAAAATCAAACCAATTTTGTTACACTTTTTTGCACTTGTTCATGCATTTCACATGTCTAGACGTGAAATAAAAAATAATTTGGACAATATCTGACATATTTTGAAATTTGTCAAAAATCTGTCTTTTGTCCTGACCCCGGACCTTATGTGAAAACTAAGAAAAACTGAAAGGTACTAAAAAAAATCAAACCAATTTTGTTACACTTTTTTGCACTTGTTCATGCATTTCACATGTCTAGACGTGAAATAAAAAATAATTTGGACAATATCTGACATATTTTGAAATTTGTCAAAAATCTGTCTTTTGTCCTGACCCCGGACCTTATGTGAAAACTAAGAAAAACTGAAAGGTACTAAAAAAAATCAGACCAATTTTTTTTCACTTTTTTGCACTAGTTCATGCATTTCACATGTCTAGAAGTGAAATAAAAAATAATTTGGACAATATCTGAGAGATTTTGAAATTTGTCAAAAATCTGTCTTTTATCCTGACCCCGGACCTTATGTGAAAACTAAGAAAAACTGAAAAGTACTAAAAAAAATCAAACCAATTTTGTTACACTTTTTTGCACTAGTTCATGCATTTCACATGTCTAGAAATGAAATAAAAAATGATTTGGACAATATCTGACAGATTTTGAAATTTGTCAAAAATCTGTCTTTTGTCCTGACCCCGGACCTTATGTGAAAACTAAGAAAAACTGAAAGGTACTAAAAAAAATCAAACCAATATTTTTACACTTTTTTGCACTAGTTCATGCATTTCACATGTCTAGAAGTGAAATAAAAAATGATTTGGACAATATCTGAGAGATTTTGAAATTTGTCAAAAATCTGTCTTTTGTCCTGACCCCGGACCTTATGTGAAAACTAAGAAAAACTGAAAAGTACAAAAAAAAAATCAAACCAATTTTGTTACACTTTTTTGCACTAGTTCATGCATTTCACATGTCTAGACGTGAAATAAAAAATAATTTGGACAATATCTGACATATTTTGAAATTTGTCAAAAATCTGTCTTTTGTCCTGACCCCGGACCTTATGTGAAAACTAAGAAAAACTGAAAAGTACTAAAAAAAATCAGACCAATTTTGTTAGACTTTTTTGCACTAGTTCATGCATTTCACATGTCTAGACGTGAAATAAAAAATAATTTGGACAATATCTGACATATTTTGAAATTTGTCAAAATTCTGTCTTTTGTCCTGACCCCGGACCTTATGTGAAAACTAAGAAAAACTGCAAGGTACTAAAAAAAATCAGACCAATTTTTTTTCACTTTTTTTGCCCTAGTTCATGCATTTCACATGTCTAGACGTGAAATAAAAAATAATTTTGACAATATCTGACATATTTTGAAATTTGTCAAAAATCTGTCTTTTGTCCTGACCCCGGACCTTATGTGAAAACTAAAAAAAACTGAAAGGTACTAAAAAAAATCAAACAAATTTTTTTACACTTTTTTGCCCTAGTTCATGCATTTCACATGTCTATAAGTGAAATAAAAAATGATTTGGACAATATCTGACATATTTTGAAATTTGTCAAAATTCTGTCTTTTGTCCTGACCCCGGACCTTATGTGAAAACTAAGAAAAACTGCAAGGTACTAAAAAAAAATCAAACCAATTTTTTTACACTTTTTTGCCCTAGTTCATGCATTTCACATGTCTAGAAGTGAAATAAAAAATGATTTGGACAATATCTGACATATTTTGAAATTTGTCAAAAATCTGTCTTTTGTCCTGACCCCGGACCTTATGTGAAAACTAAGAAAAACTGCAAGGTACTAAAAAAAATCAAACCAATATTTTTACACTTTTTTGCACTAGTTCATGCATTTCACATGTCTAGAAGTGAAATAAAAAATGATTTGGACAATATCTGAGAGATTTTGAAATTTGTCAAAAATCTGTCTTTTATCCTGACCCCGGACCTTATGTGAAAACTAAGAAAAACTGAAAAGTACTAAAAAAAATCAAACCAATTTTGTTACACTTTTTTGCACTAGTTCATGCATTTCACATGTCTAGAAATTAAATAAAAAATAATTTGGACAATATCTGACATATTTTGAAATTTGTCAAAAATCTGTCTTTTGTCCTGACCCCGGACCTTATGTGAAAACTAAAAAAAACTGAAAGGTACTAAAAAAAATCAAACCAATTTTTTTACACTTTTTTGCCCTAGTTCATGCATTTCACATGTCTATAAGTGAAATAAAAAATGATTTGGACAATATCTGACATATTTTGAAATTTGTCAAAAATCTGTCTTTTGTCCTGACCCCGGACCTTATGTGAAAACTAAGAAAAACTGAAAAGTACTAAAAAAAATCAGACCAATTTTTTTTCACTTTTTTTGCCCTAGTTCATGCATTTCACATGTCTAGAAATGAAATAAAAAATGATTTGGACAATATCTGACAGATTTTGAAATTTGTCAAAAAATCTGTCTTTTGTCCTGACCCCGGACCTTATGTGAAAACTAAGAAAAAGTGAAAAGTACTAAAAAAAATCAGACCAATTTTTTTTCACTTTTTTTGCCCTAGTTCATGCATTTCACATGTCTAGAAATGAAATAAAAAATGATTTGGACAATATCTGACAGATTTTGAAATTTGTCAAAAATCTATCTTTTGTCCTGACCCCGGACCTAATGTGAAAACTAAAAAAAACTGAAAGGTACTAAAAAAAATCAAACCAATTTTTTTACACTTTTTTGCCCTAGTTCATGCATTTCACATGTCTAGAAGTGAAATAAAAAATGATTTGGACAATATCTGACATATTTTGAAATTTGTCAAAAATCTGTCTTTTGTCCTGACCCCGGACCTTATGTGAAAACTAAGAAAAACTGAAAAGTACTAAAAAAAAATCAAACCAATTTTGTTACACTTTTTTGCACTAGTTCATGCATTTCACATGTCTAGACGTGAAATAAAAAAGAATTTGGACAATATCTGACATATTTTGAAATTTGTCAAAAATCTGTCTTTTGTCCTGACCCCGGACGTTATGTGAAAACTAAGAAAAACTGAAAAGTACTAAAAAAAATCAGACCAATTTTTTTTCACTTTTTTTGCCCTAGTTCATGCATTTCACATGTCTAGAAATGAAATAAAAAATTATTTGGACAATATCTGACAGATTTTGAAATTTGTCAAAAATCTGTCTTTTGTCCTGACCCCGGACCTTATGTGAAAACTAAGAAAAACTGAAAGGTACTAAACAAAATCAAACCAATTTTGTTACACTTTTTTGCACTTGTTCGTGCATTTCACATGTCTAGACGTGAAATCAAAAATAATTTGGACAATATCTGACATATTTTGAAATTTGTCAAAAATCTGTCTTTTGTCCTGACCCCGGACCTTATGTGAAAACTAAGAAAAACTGAAAGGTACTAAAAAAAATCAAACCAATTTTGTTACACTTTTTTGCACTTGTTCATGCATTTCACATGTCTAGACGTGAAATAAAAAATAATTTGGACAATATCTGACATATTTTGAAATTTGTCAAAAATCTGTCTTTTGTCCTGACCCCGGACCTTATGTGAAAACTAAGAAAAACTGAAAGGTACTAAAAAAAATCAAACCAATTTTGTTACACTTTTTTGCACTTGTTCATGCATTTCACATGTCTAGACGTGAAATAAAAAATAATTTGGACAATATCTGACATATTTTGAAATTTGTCAAAAATCTGTCTTTTGTCCTGACCCCGGACCTTATGTGAAAACTAAGAAAAACTGAAAGGTACTAAAAAAATCAGACCAATTTTTTTTCACTTTTTTGCACTAGTTCATGCATTTCACATGTCTAGAAGTGAAATAAAAAATAATTTGGACAATATCTGAGAGATTTTGAAATTTGTCAAAAATCTGTCTTTTATCCTGACCCCGGACCTTATGTGAAAACTAAGAAAAACTGAAAAGTACTAAAAAAAATCAAACCAATTTTGTTACACTTTTTTGCACTAGTTCATGCATTTCACATGTCTAGAAATGAAATAAAAAATGATTTGGACAATATCTGACAGATTTTGAAATTTGTCAAAAATCTGTCTTTTGTCCTGACCCCGGACCTTATGTGAAAACTAAGAAAAACTGAAAGGTACTAAAAAAAATCAAACCAATATTTTTACACTTTTTTGCACTAGTTCATGCATTTCACATGTCTAGAAGTGAAATAAAAAATGATTTGGACAATATCTGAGAGATTTTGAAATTTGTCAAAAATCTGTCTTTTGTCCTGACCCCGGACCTTATGTGAAAACTAAGAAAAACTGAAAAGTACAAAAAAAAAATCAAACCAATTTTGTTACACTTTTTTGCACTAGTTCATGCATTTCACATGTCTAGACGTGAAATAAAAAATAATTTGGACAATATCTGACATATTTTGAAATTTGTCAAAAATCTGTCTTTTGTCCTGACCCCGGACCTTATGTGAAAACTAAGAAAAACTGAAAAGTACTAAAAAAAATCAGACCAATTTTGTTAGACTTTTTTGCACTAGTTCATGCATTTCACATGTCTAGACGTGAAATAAAAAATAATTTGGACAATATCTGACATATTTTGAAATTTGTCAAAATTCTGTCTTTTGTCCTGACCCCGGACCTTATGTGAAAACTAAGAAAAACTGCAAGGTACTAAAAAAAATCAGACCAATTTTTTTTCACTTTTTTTGCCCTAGTTCATGCATTTCACATGTCTAGACGTGAAATAAAAAATAATTTTGACAATATCTGACATATTTTGAAATTTGTCAAAAATCTGTCTTTTGTCCTGACCCCGGACCTTATGTGAAAACTAAAAAAAACTGAAAGGTACTAAAAAAAATCAAACAAATTTTTTTACACTTTTTTGCCCTAGTTCATGCATTTCACATGTCTATAAGTGAAATAAAAAATGATTTGGACAATATCTGACATATTTTGAAATTTGTCAAAATTCTGTCTTTTGTCCTGACCCCGGACCTTATGTGAAAACTAAGAAAAACTGCAAGGTACTAAAAAAAAATCAAACCAATTTTTTTACACTTTTTTACCCTAGTTCATGCATTTCACATGTCTAGAAGTGAAATAAAAAATTATTTGGACAATATCTGACATATTTTGAAATTTGTAAAAATTCTGTCTTTTGTCCTGACCCCGGACCTTATGTGAAAACTAAGAAAAACTGAAAAGTACTAAAAAAAATCAGACCAATTTTTTTTCACTTTTTTTGCTCTAGTTCATGCATTTCACATGTCTAGAAGTGAAATAAAAAATAATTTGGACAATATCTGAGAGATTTTGAAATTTGTCAAAAATCTGTCTTTTATCCTGACCCCGGACCTTATGTGAAAACTAAGAAAAACTGAAAAGTACTAAAAAAAATCAAACCAATTTTGTTACACTTTTTTGCACTAGTTCATGCATTTCACATGTCTAGAAATGAAATAAAAAATGATTTGGACAATATCTGACAGATTTTGAAATTTGTCAAAAATCTGTCTTTTGTCCTGACCCCGGACCTTATGTGAAAACTAAGAAAAACTGAAAGGTACTAAAAAAAATCAAACCAATATTTTTACACTTTTTTGCACTAGTTCATGCATTTCACATGTCTAGAAGTGAAATAAAAAATGATTTGGACAATATCTGAGAGATTTTGAAATTTGTCAAAAATCTGTCTTTTGTCCTGACCCCGGACCTTATGTGAAAACTAAGAAAAACTGAAAAGTACTAAAAAAAAATCAAACCAATTTTGTTACACTTTTTTGCACTAGTTCATGCATTTCACATGTCTAGACGTGAAATAAAAAATAATTTGGACAATATCTGACATATTTTGAAATTTGTCAAAAATCTGTCTTTTGTCCTGACCCCGGACCTTATGTGAAAACTAAGAAAAACTGAAAAGTACTAAAAAAAATCAGACCAATTTTGTTAGACTTTTTTGCACTAGTTCATGCATTTCACATGTCTAGACGTGAAATAAAAAATAATTTGGACAATATCTGACATATTTTGAAATTTGTCAAAATTCTGTCTTTTGTCCTGACCCCGGACCTTATGTGAAAACTAAGAAAAACTGCAAGGTACTAAAAAAAATCAGACCAATTTTTTTTCACTTTTTTTGCCCTAGTTCATGCATTTCACATGTCTAGACGTGAAATAAAAAATAATTTTGACAATATCTGACATATTTTGAAATTTGTCAAAAATCTGTCTTTTGTCCTGACCCCGGACCTTATGTGAAAACTAAAAAAAACTGAAAGGTACTAAAAAAAATCAAACCAATTTTTTTACACTTTTTTGCCCTAGTTCATGCATTTCACATGTCTAGAAGTGAAATAAAAAATGATTTGGACAATATCTGACAGATTTTGAAATTTGTCAAAAATCTGTCTTTTGTCCTGACCCCGGACCTTATGTGAAAACTAAGAAAAACTGAAAAGTACTAAAAAAAAATCAAACCAATTTTGTTACACTTTTTTGCACTAGTTCATGCATTTCACATGTCTAAACGTGAAATAAAAAATAATTTGGACAATATCTGACATATTTTGAAATTTGTCAAAAATCTGTCTTTTGTCCTGACCCCGGACCTTATGTGAAAACTAAGAAAAACTGAAAAGTACTAAAAAAAAATCAAACCAATTTTGTTACACTTTTTTGCACTAGTTCATGCATTTCACATGTCTAGACGTGAAATAAAAAATAATTTGGACAATATCTGACATATTTTGAAATTTGTCAAAAATCTGTCTTTTGTCCTGACCCCGGACCTTATGTGAAAACTAAGAAAAACTGAAAAGTACTAAAAAAAATCAGACCAATTTTGTTAGACTTTTTTGCACTAGTTCATGCATTTCACATGTCTAGACGTGAAATAAAAAATAATTTGGACAATATCTGACATATTTTGAAATTTGTCAAAATTCTGTCTTTTGTCCTGACCCCGGACCTTATGTGAAAACTAAGAAAAACTGCAAGGTACTAAAAAAAATCAGACCAATTTTTTTTCACTTTTTTTGCCCTAGTTCATGCATTTCACATGTCTAGACGTGAAATAAAAAATAATTTTGACAATATCTGACATATTTTGAAATTTGTCAAAAATCTGTCTTTTGTCCTGACCCCGGACCTTATGTGAAAACTAAAAAAAACTGAAAGGTACTAAAAAAAATCAAACCAATTTTTTTACACTTTTTTGCCCTAGTTCATGCATTTCACATGTCTAGAAGTGAAATAAAAAATGATTTGGACAATATCTGACAGATTTTGAAATTTGTCAAAAATCTGTCTTTTGTCCTGACCCCGGACCTTATGTGAAAACTAAGAAAAACTGAAAAGTACTAAAAAAAAATCAAACCAATTTTGTTACACTTTTTTGAACTAGTTCATGCATTTCACATGTCTAAACGTGAAATAAAAAATAATTTGGACAATATCTGACATATTTTGAAATTTGTCAAAAATCTGTCTTTTGTCCTGACCCCGGACCTAATGTGAAAACTAAAAAAAACTGAAAGGTACTAAAAAAAATCAAACCAATTTTTTTACACTTTTTTGCCCTAGTTCATGCATTTCACATGTCTATAAGTGAAATAAAAAATGATTTGGACAATATCTGACATATTTTGAAATTTGTCAAAATTCTGTCTTTTGTCCTGAACCCGGACCTTATGTGAAAACTAAGAAAAACTGCAAGGTACTAAAAAAAATCAAACCAATTTTTTTACACTTTTTTGCCCTAGCTCATGCATTTCACATGTCTAGAAGTGAAATAAAAAATAATTTGGACAATATCTGACATATTTTGAAATTTGTCAAAAATCTGTCTTTTATCCTGACCCCGGACCTTATGTGAAAACTAAGAAAAACTGAAAAGTACTAAAAAAAATCAAACCAATTTTGTTACACTTTTTTGCACTAGTTCATGCATTTCACATGTCTAGACGTGAAATAAAAAATAATTTGGACAATATCTGACATATTTTAAAATTTGTCAAAAATCTGTCTTTTGTCCTGACCCCGGACCTTATGTGAAAACTAAGAAAAACTGAAAGGTACTAAAAAAAAATCAAACCAATTTTGTTACACTTTTTTGCACTAGTTCATGCATTTCACATGTCTAGACGTGAAATAAAAAATAATTTGGACAATATCTGACATATTTTGAAATTTGTCAAAAATCTGTCTTTTGTCCTGACCCCGGACCTTATGTGAAAACTAAAAAAAACTGAAAGGTACTAAAAAAAATCAAACCAATTTTTTTACACTTTTTTGCCCTAGTTCATGCATTTCACATGTCTATAAGTGAAATAAAAAATGATTTGGACAATATCTGACATATTTTGAAATTTGTCAAAATTCTGTCTTTTGTCCTGACCCCGGACCTTATGTGAAAACTAAGAAAAACTGCAAGGTACTAAAAAAAAATCAAACCAATTTTTTTACACTTTTTTGCCCTAGTTCATGCATTTCACATGTCTAGAAGTGAAATAAAAAATGATTTGGACAATATCTGACATATTTTGAAATTTGTCAAAAATCTGTCTTTTGTCCTGACCCCGGACCTTATGTGAAAACTAAGAAAAACTGCAAGGTACTAAAAAAAAATCAAACCAATTTTTTCACACTTTCTTGCCCTAGTTCATGCATTTCACATGTCTACAAATTAAATAAAAAATGATTTGGACAATATCTGACAGATTTTGAAATTTGTCAGAAATCTGTATTTTGTCCTGACCCCGGACCTTATGTGAAAACTAAGAAAAACTGAAAAGTACTAAAAAAAATCAGACCAATTTTTTTTCACTTTTTTTGCCCTAGTTCATGCATTTCACATGTCTAGAAATGAAATAAAAAATGATTTGGACAATATCTGATATATTTTGAAATTTGTCAAAATTCTGTCTTTTGTCCTGACCCCGGACCTTATGTGAAAACTAAGAAAAACTGAAAAGTACTAAAAAAAATCAGACCAATTTTTTTTCACTTTTTTTGCCCTAGTTCATGCATTTCACATGTCTAGAAGTGAAATAAAAAATAATTTGGACAATATCTGAGAGATTTTGAAATTTGTCAAAAATCTGTCTTTTATCCTGATCCCGGACCTTATGTGAAAACTAAGAAAAACTGAAAAGTACTAAAAAAAAATCAAACCAATTTTGTTACACTTTTTTGCCCTAGTTCATGCATTTCACATGTCTATAAGTGAAATAAAAAATGATTTGGACAATATCAGACATATTTTGAAATTTGTCAAAATTCTGTCTTTTGTCCTGACCCCGGACCTTATGTGAAAACTAAGAAAAACTGCAAGGTACTAAAAAAAAATCAAAGCAATTTTTTTACACTTTTTTGCCCTAGTTCATGCATTTCACATGTCTAGAAGTGAAATAAAAAATGATTTGGACAATATCTGACATATTTTGAAATTTGTCAAAAATCTGTCTTTTGTCCTGACCCCGGACCTTATGTGAAAACTAAGAAAAACTGCAAGGTACTAAAAAAAAATCAAACCAATTTTTTCACACTTTCTTGCCCTAGTTCATGCATTTCACATGTCTACAAATTAAATAAAAAATGATTTGGACAATATCTGACAGATTTTGAAATTTGTCAGAAATCTGTATTTTGTCCTGACCCCGGACCTTATGTGAAAACTAAGAAAAACTGAAAAGTACTAAAAAAAATCAGACCAATTTTTTTTCACTTTTTTTGCCCTAGTTCATGCATTTCACATGTCTAGAAATGAAATAAAAAATGATTTGGACAATATCTGACATATTTTGAAATTTGTCAAAATTCTGTCTTTTGTCCTGACCCCGGACCTTATGTGAAAACTAAGAAAAACTGAAAAGTACTAAAAAAAATCAGACCAATTTTTTTTCACTTTTTTTGCCCTAGTTCATGCATTTCACATGTCTAGAAGTGAAATAAAAAATAATTTGGACAATATCTGAGAGATTTTGAAATTTGTCAAAAATCTGTCTTTTATCCTGATCCCGGACCTTATGTGAAAACTAAGAAAAACTGAAAAGTACTAAAAAAAAATCAAACCAATTTTGTTACACTTTTTTGCCCTAGTTCATGCATTTCACATGTCTAGACGTGAAATAAAAAATAATTTTGACAATATCTGACATATTTTGAAATTTGTCAAAAATCTGTCTTTTGTCCTGACCCCGGACCTTATGTGAAAACTAAAAAAAACTGAAAGGTACTAAAAAAAATCAAACCAATTTTTTTACACTTTTTTGCCCTAGTTCATGCATTTCACATGTCTATAAGTGAAATAAAAAATGATTTGGACAATATCTGACATATTTTGAAATTTGTCAAAATTCTGTCTTTTGTCCTGACCCCGGACCTTATGTGAAAACTAAGAAAAACTGCAAGGTACTAAAAAAAAATCAAACCAATTTTTTTACACTTTTTTGCCCTAGTTCATGCATTTCACATGTCTAGAAGTGAAATAAAAAATGATTTGGACAATATCTGACATATTTTGAAATTTGTCAAAAATCTGTCTTTTGTCCTGACCCCGGACCTTATGTGAAAACTAAGAAAAACTGCAAGGTACTAAAAAAAAATCAAACCAATTTTTTCACACTTTCTTGCCCTAGTTCATGCATTTCACATGTCTAGAAATTAAATAAAAAATGATTTGGACAATATCTGACAGATTTTGAAATTTGTCAAAAATCTGTCTTTTGTCCTGACCCCGGACCTTATGTAAAAACTAAGAAAAACTGAAAAGTACTAAAAAAAATCAGACCAATTTTGTTAGATTTTTTGCACTAGTTCATGCATTTCACATGTCTAGACGTGAAATAAAAAATAATTTTGACAATATCTGACATATTTTGAAATTTGTCAAAAATCTGTCTTTTGTCCTGACCCCGGACCTTATGTAAAAACTAAGAAAAACTGAAAAGTACTAAAAAAAATCAGACCAATTTTGTTAGATTTTTTGCACTAGTTCATGCATTTCACATGTCTAGACGTGAAATAAAAAATAATTTGGACAATATCTGACATATTTTGAAATTTGTCAAAAATCTGTCTTTTGTCCTGACCCCGGACCTTATGTGAAAACTAAGAAAAACTGCAAGGTACTAAAAAAAATCAGACCAATTTTTTTTCACTTTTTTTGCCCTAGTTCATGCATTTCACATGTCTAGACGTGAAATAAAAAATAATTTTGACAATATCTGACATATTTTGAAATTTGTCAAAAATCTGTCTTTTGTCCTGACCCCGGACCTTATGTGAAAACTAAAAAAAACTGAAAGGTACTAAAAAAAATCAAACCAATTTTTTTACACTTTTTTGCCCTAGTTCATGCATTTCACATGTCTAGAAGTGAAATAAAAAATGATTTGGACAATATCTGACAGATTTTGAAATTTGTCAAAAATCTGTCTTTTGTCCTGACCCCGGACCTTATGTGAAAACTAAGAAAAACTGAAAAGTACTAAAAAAAAATCAAACCAATTTTGTTACACTTTTTTGCACTAGTTCATGCATTTCACATGTCTAAACGTGAAATAAAAAATAATTTGGACAATATCTGACATATTTTGAAATTTGTCAAAAATCTGTCTTTTGTCCTGACCCCGGACCTAATGTGAAAACTAAAAAAAACTGAAAGGTACTAAAAAAAATCAAACCAATTTTTTTACACTTTTTTGCCCTAGTTCATGCATTTCACATGTCTATAAGTGAAATAAAAAATGATTTGGACAATATCTGACATATTTTGAAATTTGTCAAAATTCTGTCTTTTGTCCTGAACCCGGACCTTATGTGAAAACTAAGAAAAACTGCAAGGTACTAAAAAAAATCAAACCAATTTTTTTACACTTTTTTGCCCTAGCTCATGCATTTCACATGTCTAGAAGTGAAATAAAAAATAATTTGGACAATATCTGACATATTTTGAAATTTGTCAAAAATCTGTCTTTTGTCCTGACCCCGGACCTTATGTGAAAACTAAGAAAAACTGAAAAGTACTAAAAAAAAATCAAACCAATTTTGTTACACTTTTTTGCACTAGTTCATGCATTTCACATGTCTAGACGTGAAATAAAAAATAATTTGGACAATATCTGACATATTTTGAAATTTGTCAAAAATCTGTCTTTTGTCCTGACCCCGGACCTTATGTGAAAACTAAGAAAAACTGAAAAGTACTAAAAAAAAAAAAAACCAATTTTGTTACACTTTTTTGCACTAGTTCATGCATTTCACATGTCTAGAAATGAAATAAAAAATGATTTGGACAATATCTGACAGATTTTGAAATTTGTCAGAAATCTGTATTTTGTCCTGACCCCGGACCTTATGTGAAAACTAAGAAAAACTGAAAAGTACTAAAAAAAATCAGACCAATTTTTTTTCACTTTTTTTGCCCTAGTTCATGCATTTCACATGTCTAGAAGTGAAATAAAAAATAATTTGGACAATATCTGAGAGATTTTGAAATCTGTCAAAAATCTATCTTTTGTCCTGACCCCGGACCTAATGTGAAAACTAAAAAAAACTGAAAGGTACTAAAAAAAATCAAACCAATTTTTTTACACTTTTTTGCCCTAGTTCATGCATTTCACATGTCTAGAAATTAAATAAAAAATGATTTGGACAATATCTGACATATTTTGAAATTTGTCAAAAATCTGTCTTTTGTCCTGACCCCGGACCTTATGTGAAAACTAAGAAAAACTGAAAAGTACTAAAAAAAAATCAAACCAATTTTGTTACACTTTTTTGCACTAGTTCATGCATTTCACATGTCTAGACGTGAAATAAAAAATAATTTGGACAATATCTGACAGATTTTGAAATTTGTCAAAAATCTATCTTTTGTCCTGACCCCGGACCTAATGTGAAAACTAAAAAAAACTGAAAGGTACTAAAAAAAAATCAGACCAATTTTTTTTCACTTTTTTTGCCCTAGTTCATGCATTTCACATGTCTAGAAATGAAATAAAAAATGATTTGGACAATATCTGACATATTTTGAAATTTGTCAAAATTCTGTCTTTTGTCCTGACCCCGGACCTTATGTGAAAACTAAGAAAAACTGCAAGGTACTAAAAAAAAATCAAACCAATTTTGTTACACTTTTTTGCACTAGTTCATGCATTTCACATGTCTAGACGTGAAATAAAAAATAATTTGGACAATATCTGACATATTTTGAAATTTGTCAAAAATCTGTCTTTTGTCCTGACCCCGGACCTTATGTGAAAACTAAGAAAAACTGAAAAGTACTAAAAAAAAATCAAACCAATTTTGTTACACTTTTTTGCACTAGTTCATGCATTTCACATGTCTAGACGTGAAATAAAAAATAATTTGGACAATATCTGACATATTTTGAAATTTGTCAAAAATCTGTCTTTTGTCCTGACCCCGGACCTTATGTGAAAACTAAAAAAAACTGAAAGGTACTAAAAAAAATCAAACCAATTTTTTTACACTTTTTTGCCCTAGTTCATGCATTTCACATGTCTATAAGTGAAATAAAAAATGATTTGGACAATATCTGACATATTTTGAAATTTGTCAAAAATCTATCTTTTGTCCTGACCCCGGACCTAATGTGAAAACTAAAAAAAACTGAAAGGTACTAAAAAAAATCAAACCAATTTTTTTACACTTTTTTGCCCTAGTTCATGCATTTCACATGTCTATAAGTAAAATAAAAAATGATTTGGACAATATCTGACATATTTTGAAATTTGTCAGAAAATCTGTCTTTTGTCCTGACCCCGATCCTTATGTGAAAACTAAGAAAAACTGCAAGGTACTAAAAAAAAATCAAACCAATTTTTTTACACTTTTTTGCCCTAGTTCATGCATTTCACATGTCTAGAAGTGAAATAAAAAATGATTTGGACAATATCTGACATATTTTGAAATTTGTCAAAAATCTGTCTTTTGTCCTGACCCCGGACCTTATGTGAAAACTAAAAAAAACTGAAAGGTACTAAAAAAAATCAAACCAATTTTTTTACACTTTTTTGCCCTAGTTCATGCATTTCACATGTCTATAAGTGAAATAAAAAATGATTTGGACAATATCTGACATATTTTGAAATTTGTCAAAATTCTGTCTTTTGTCCTGACCCCGATCCTTATGTGAAAACTAAGAAAAACTGCAAGGTACTAAAAAAAAATCAAACCAATTTTTTTACACTTTTTTGCCCTAGTTCATGCATTTCACATGTCTAGAAGTGAAATAAAAAATGATTTGGACAATATCTGACATATTTTGAAATTTGTCAAAAATCTGTCTTTTGTCCTGACCCCGGACCTTATGTGAAAACTAAAAAAAACTGAAAGGTACTAAAAAAAATCAAACCAATTTTTTTACACTTTTTTGCCCTAGTTCATGCATTTCACATGTCTATAAGTGAAATAAAAAATGATTTGGACAATATCTGACATATTTTGAAATTTGTCAAAATTCTGTCTTTTGTCCTGACCCCGATCCTTATGTGAAAACTAAGAAAAACTGCAAGGTACTAAAAAAAAATCAAACCAATTTTTTTACACTTTTTTGCCCTAGTTCATGCATTTCACATGTCTAGAAGTGAAATAAAAAATGATTTGGACAATATCTGACATCTTTTGAAATTTGTCAAAAATCTGTCTTTTGTCCTGACCCCGGACCTTATGTGAAAACTAAGAAAAACTGAAAAGTACTAAAAAAAAATCAAACCAATTTTGTTACACTTTTTTGCACTAGTTCATGCATTTCACATGTCTAGACGTGAAATAAAAAATAATTTGGACAATATCTGACATATTTTGAAATTTGTCAAAAATCTGTCTTTTGTCCTGACCCCGGACCTTATGTAAAAACTAAGAAAAACTGAAAAGTACTAAAAAAAATCAGACCAATTTTGTTAGATTTTTTGCACTAGTTCATGCATTTCACATGTCTAGACGTGAAATAAAAAACAATTTTGACAATATCTGACATATTTTGAAATTTGTCAAAAATCTGTCTTTTGTCCTGACCCCGGACCTTATGTGAAAACTAAAAAAAACTGAAAGGTACTAAAAAAAATCAAACCAATTTTTTTACACTTTTTTGCCCTAGTTCATGCATTTCACATGTCTATAAGTGAAATAAAAAATGATTTGGACAATATCTGACATATTTTGAAATCTGTCAAAAATCTGTCTTTTGTCCTGACCCCGGACCTTATGTGAAAACTAAGAAAAACTGAAAGGTACTAAAAAAAATCAAACCAATATTTTTACACTTTTTTGCACTAGTTCATGCATTTCACATGTCTAGAAGTGAAATAAAAAATGATTTGGACAATATCTGAGAGATTTTGAAATTTGTCAAAAATCTGTCTTTTATCCTGACCCCGGACCTTATGTGAAAACTAAGAAAAACTGAAAAGTACTAAAAAAAATCAGACCAATTTTGTTAGATTTTTTGCACTAGTTCATGCATTTCACATGTCTAGACGTGAAATAAAAAATAATTTTGACAATATCTGACATATTTTGAAATTTGTCAAAAATCTGTCTTTTGTCCTGACCCCGGACCTTATGTAAAAACTAAGAAAAACTGAAAAGTACTAAAAAAAATCAGACCAATTTTGTTAGATTTTTTGCCCTAGTTCATGCATTTCACATGTCTAGACGTGAAATAAAAAATAATTTTGACAATATCTGACATATTTTGAAATTTGTCAAAATTCTGTCTTTTGTCCTGACCCCGATCCTTATGTGAAAACTAAGAAAAACTGCAAGGTACTAAAAAAAAATCAAACCAATTTTTTTACACTTTTTTGCCCTAGTTCATGCATTTCACATGTCTAGAAGTGAAATAAAAAATGATTTGGACAATATCTGACATATTTTAAAATTTGTCAAAAATCTGTCTTTTGTCCTGACCCCGGACCTTATGTGAAAACTAAAAAAAACTGAAAGGTACTAAAAAAAATCAAACCAATTTTTTTACACTTTTTTGCCCTAGTTCATGCATTTCACATGTCTATAAGTGAAATAAAAAATGATTTGGACAATATCTGACATATTTTGAAATTTGTCAAAATTCTGTCTTTTGTCCTGACCCCGATCCTTATGTGAAAACTAAGAAAAACTGCAAGGTACTAAAAAAAAATCAAACCAATTTTTTTACACTTTTTTGCCCTAGTTCATGCATTTCACATGTCTAGAAGTGAAATAAAAAATGATTTGGACAATATCTGACATCTTTTGAAATTTGTCAAAAATCTGTCTTTTGTCCTGACCCCGGACCTTATGTGAAAACTAAGAAAAACTGAAAAGTACTAAAAAAAAATCAAACCAATATTTTTACACTTTTTTGCACTAGTTCATGCATTTCACATGTCTAGAAGTGAAATAAAAAATGATTTGGACAATATCTGAGAGATTTTGAAATTTGTCAAAAATCTGTCTTTTATCCTGACCCCGGACCTTATGTGAAAACTAAGAAAAACTGAAAAGTACTAAAAAAAATCAGACCAATTTTGTTAGATTTTTTGCACTAGTTCATGCATTTCACATGTCTAGACGTGAAATAAAAAATAATTTTGACAATATCTGACATATTTTGAAATTTGTCAAAAATCTGTCTTTTGTCCTGACCCCGGACCTTATGTAAAAACTAAGAAAAACTGAAAAGTACTAAAAAAAATCAGACCAATTTTGTTAGATTTTTTGCACTAGTTCATGCATTTCACATGTCTAGACGTGAAATAAAAAATAATTTTGACAATATCTGACATATTTTGAAATTTGTCAAAAATCTGTCTTTTGTCCTGACCCCGGACCTTATGTGAAAACTAAAAAAAACTGAAAGGTACTAAAAAAAATCAAACCAATTTTTTTACACTTTTTTGCCCTAGTTCATGCATTTCACATGTCTAGAAATTAAATAAAAAATGATTTGGACAATATCTGACAGATTTTGAAATTTGTCAGAAATCTGTATTTTGTCCTGACCCCGGACCTTATATGAAAACTAAGAAAAACTGAAAAGTACTAAAAAAAATCAGACCAATTTTTTTTCACTTTTTTTGCCCTAGTTCATGCATTTCACATGTCTAGAAATGAAATAAAAAATGATTTGGACAATATCTGACAGATTTTGAAATTTGTCAAAAATCTGTCTTTTGTCCTGACCCCGGACCTTATGTGAAAACTAAAAAAAACTGAAAGGTACTAAAAAAAATCAAACCAATTTTTTTACACTTTTTTGCCCTAGTTCATGCATTTCACATGTCTATAAGTGAAATAAAAAATGATTTGGACAATATCTGACATATTTTGAAATTTGTCAAAATTCTGTCTTTTGTCCTGACCCCGGACCTTATGTGAAAACTAAGAAAAACTGCAAGGTACTAAAAAAAAATCAAACCAATTTTGTTACACTTTTTTGCACTAGTTCATGCATTTCACATGTCTAGACGTGAAATAAAAAATAATTTGGACAATATCTGACATATTTTGAAATTTGTCAAAAATCTATCTTTTGTCCTGACCCCGGACCTAATGTGAAAACTAAAAAAAACTGAAAGGTACTAAAAAAAATCAAACCAATTTTTTTACACTTTTTTGCCCTAGTTCATGCATTTCACATGTCTAGAAATTAAATAAAAAATGATTTGGACAATATCTGACAGATTTTGAAATTTGTCAGAAATCTGTATTTTGTCCTGACCCCGGACCTTATGTGAAAACTAAGAAAAACTGAAAAGTACTAAAAAAAATCAGACCAATTTTTTTTCACTTTTTTTGCCCTAGTTCATGCATTTCACATGTCTAGAAATGAAATAAAAAATGATTTGGACAATATCTGACAGATTTTGAAATTTGTCAAAAATCTGTCTTTTGTCCTGACCCCGGACCTTATGTGAAAACTAAGAAAAACTGAAAGGTACTAAAAAAAATCAAACCAATATTTTTACACTTTTTTGCACTAGTTCATGCATTTCACATGTCTAGAAGTGAAATAAAAAATGATTTGGACAATATCTGACATATTTTGAAATTTGTCAAAAATCTGTCTTTTGTCCTGACCCCGGACCTTATGTGAAAACTAAGAAAAACTGAAAAGTACTAAAAAAAAATCAAACCAATTTTGTTACAATTTTTTGCACTAGTTCATGCATTTCACATGTCTATAAGTGAAATAAAAAATTATTTGGACAATATCTGACATATTTTGAAATTTGTCAAAATTCTGTCTTTTGTCCTGACCCCGGACCTTATGTGAAAACTAAGAAAAACTGCAAGGTACTAAAAAAAAATCAAACCAATTTTTTTACACTATTTAGCCCTAGTTCATGCATTTCACATGTCTAGAAGTGAAATAAAAAATGATTTGGACAATATCTGACATATTTTGAAATTTGTAAAAAATCTGTCTTTTGTCCTGACCCCGGACCCTATGTGAAAACTAAGAAAAACTGAAAAGTACTAAAAAAAATCAAACCAATTTTGTTACACTTTTTTGCACTAGTTCATGCATTTCACATGTCTAGAAATGAAATAAAAAATGATTTGGACAATATCTGACAGATTTTGAAATTTGTCAAAAATCTGTCTTTTGTCCTGACCCCGGACCTTATGTGAAAACTAAGAAAAACTGAAAAATACTAAAAAAAAATCAAACCAATTTTGTTACACTTTTTTGCACTAGTTCATGCATTTCACATGTCTAGACGTGAAATAAAAAATAATTTGGACAATATCTGACATATTTTGAAATTTGTCAAAAATCTGTCTTTTGTCCTGACCCCGGACCTTATGTGAAAACTAAGAAAAACTGAAAAGTACTAAAAAAAATCAAACCAATTTTGTTACACTTTTTTGCACTAGTTCATGCATTTCACATGTCTAGAAATGAAATAAAAAATGATTTGGACAATATCTGACATATTTTGAAATTTGTCAAAAATCTGTCTTTTGTCCTGACCCCGGACCTTATGTGAAAACTAAGAAAAACTGAAAAGTACTAAAAAAAAATCAAACCAATTTTGTTACAATTTTTTGCACTAGTTCATGCATTTCACATGTCTAGACGTGAAATAAAAAATAATTTGGACAATATCTGACATATTTTGAAATTTGTCAAAAATCTGTCTTTTGTCCTGACCCCGGACCTTATGTGAAAACTAAAAAAAACTGAAAGGTACTAAAAAAAATCAAACCAATTTTTGTACACTTTTTTGCCCTAGTTCATGCATTTCACATGTCTATAAGTGAAATAAAAAATGATTTGGACAATATCTGACATATTTTGAAATTTGTCAAAATTCTGTCTTTTGTCCTGACCCCGGACCTTATGTGAAAACTAAGAAAAACTGCAAGGTACTAAAAAAAAATCAAACCAATTTTTTTTACACTATTTAGCCCTAGTTCATGCATTTCACATGTCTAGAAATGAAATAAAAAATGATTTGGACAATATCTGACAGATTTTGAAATTTGTCAAAAATCTGTCTTTTGTCCTGACCCCGGACCTTATGTGAAAACTAAGAAAAACTGAAAAGTACTAAAAAAAAATCAAACCAATTTTGTTACACTTTTTTGCCCTAGTTCATGCATTTCACATGTCTAGAAGTGAAATAAAAAATGATTTGGACAATATCTGACATATTTTGAAATTTGTCAAAAATCTGTCTTTTGTCCTGACCCCGGACCTTATGTGAAAACTAAGAAAAACTGCAAGGTACTAAAAAAAATCAAACCAATTTTTTCACACTTTCTTGCCCTAGTTCATGCATTTCACATGTCTAGAAATTAAATAAAAAATAATTTGGACAATATCTGACATGTTTTGAAATTTGTCAAAAATCTGTCTTTTGTCCTGACCCCGGACCTTATGTGAAAACTAAGAAAAACTGCAAGGTACTAAAAAAAATCAAACCAATTTTGTTACACTTTTTTGCACTAGTTCATGCATTTCACATGTCTAGACGTGAAATAAAAAATAATTTGGACAATATCTGACATCTTTTGAAATTTGTCAAAAATCTGTCTTTTGTCCTGACCCCGGACCTTATGTGAAAACTAAGAAAAACTGAAAAGTACTAAAAAAAAATCAAACCAATATTTTTACACTTTTTTGCACTAGTTCATGCATTTCACATGTCTAGAAGTGAAATAAAAAATGATTTGGACAATATCTGAGAGATTTTGAAATTTGTCAAAAATCTGTCTTTTATCCTGACCCCGGACCTTATGTGAAAACTAAGAAAAACTGAAAAGTACTAAAAAAAATCAGACCAATTTTGTTAGATTTTTTGCACTAGTTCATGCATTTCACATGTCTAGACGTGAAATAAAAAATAATTTTGACAATATCTGACATATTTTGAAATTTGTCAAAAATCTGTCTTTTGTCCTGACCCCGGACCTTATGTAAAAACTAAGAAAAACTGAAAAGTACTAAAAAAAATCAGACCAATTTTGTTAGATTTTTTGCACTAGTTCATGCATTTCACATGTCTAGACGTGAAATAAAAAATAATTTTGACAATATCTGACATATTTTGAAATTTGTCAAAAATCTGTCTTTTGTCCTGACCCCGGACCTTATGTGAAAACTAAAAAAAACTGAAAGGTACTAAAAAAAATCAAACCAATTTTTTTACACTTTTTTGCCCTAGTTCATGCATTTCACATGTCTAGAAATTAAATAAAAAATGATTTGGACAATATCTGACAGATTTTGAAATTTGTCAGAAATCTGTATTTTGTCCTGACCCCGGACCTTATGTGAAAACTAAGAAAAACTGAAAAGTACTAAAAAAAATCAGACCAATTTTTTTTCACTTTTTTTGCCCTAGTTCATGCATTTCACATGTCTAGAAATGAAATAAAAAATGATTTGGACAATATCTGACAGATTTTGAAATTTGTCAAAAATCTGTCTTTTGTCCTGACCCCGGACCTTATGTGAAAATTAAGAAAAACTGAAAGGTACTAAAAAAAATCAAACCAATATTTTTACACTTTTTTGCACTAGTTCATGCATTTCACATGTCTAGAAGTGAAATAAAAAATGATTTGGACAATATCTGAGAGATTTTGAAATTTGTCAAAATTCTGTCTTTTGTCCTGACCCCGGACCTTATGTGAAAACTAAGAAAAACTGAAAAGTACTAAAAAAAAATCAAACCAATTTTGTTACACTTTTTTGCACTAGTTCATGCATTTCACATGTCTAGACGTGAAATAAAAAATAATTTGGACAATATCTGACATATTTTGAAATTTGTCAAAAATCTGTCTTTTGTCATGACCCCGGACCTTATGTGAAAACTAAGAAAAACTGAAAAGTACTAAAAAAAAATCAAACCAATTTTGTTACAATTTTTTGCACTAGTTCATGCATTTCACATGTCTATAAGTGAAATAAAAAATTATTTGGACAATATCTGACATATTTTGAAATTTGTCAAAATTCTGTCTTTTGTCCTGACCCCGGACCTTATGTGAAAACTAAGAAAAACTGCAAGGTACTAAAAAAAAATCAAACCAATTTTTTTACACTATTTAGCCCTAGTTCATGCATTTCACATGTCTAGAAGTGAAATAAAAAATGATTTGGACAATATCTGACATATTTTGAAATTTGTAAAAAATCTGTCTTTTGTCCTGACCCCGGACCCTATGTGAAAACTAAGAAAAACTGAAAAGTACTAAAAAAAATCAAACCAATTTTGTTACAATTTTTTGCACTAGTTCATGCATTTCACATGTCTAGACGTGAAATAAAAAATAATTTGGACAATATCTGACATATTTTGAAATTTGTCAAAAATCTGTCTTTTGTCCTGACCCCGGACCTTATGTGAAAACTAAAAAAAACTGAAAGGTACTAAAAAAAATCAAACCAATTTTTGTACACTTTTTTGCCCTAGTTCATGCATTTCACATGTCTATAAGTGAAATAAAAAATGATTTGGACAATATCTGACATATTTTGAAATTTGTCAAAATTCTGTCTTTTGTCCTGACCCCGGACCTTATGTGAAAACTAAGAAAAACTGCAAGGTACTAAAAAAAAATCAAACCAATTTTTTTTACACTATTTAGCCCTAGTTCATGCATTTCACATGTCTAGAAATGAAATAAAAAATGATTTGGACAATATCTGACAGATTTTGAAATTTGTCAAAAATCTGTCTTTTGTCCTGACCCCGGACCTTATGTGAAAACTAAGAAAAACTGAAAAGTACTAAAAAAAAATCAAACCAATTTTGTTACACTTTTTTGCCCTAGTTCATGCATTTCACATGTCTATAAGTGAAATAAAAAATGATTTGGACAATATCAGACATATTTTGAAATTTGTCAAAATTCTGTCTTTTGTCCTGACCCCGGACCTTATGTGAAAACTAAGAAAAACTGCAAGGTACTAAAAAAAAATCAAAGCAATTTTTTTACACTTTTTTGCCCTAGTTCATGCATTTCACATGTCTAGAAGTGAAATAAAAAATGATTTGGACAATATCTGACATATTTTGAAATTTGTCTAAAATCTGTCTTTTGTCCTGACCCCGGACCTTATGTGAAAACTAAGAAAAACTGCAAGGTACTAAAAAAAATCAAACCAATTTTTTCACACTTTCTTGCACTAGTTCATGCATTTCACATGTCTAGAAGTGAAATAAAAAATAATTTGGACAATATCTGAGAGATTTTGAAATTTGTCAAAAATCTGTCTTTTGTCCTGACCCCGGACCTTATGTGAAAACTAAGAAAAACTGAAAAGTACTAAAAAAAAATCAAACCAATTTTGTTAGACTTTTTTGCACTAGTTCATGCATTTCACATGTCTAGACGTGAAATAAAAAATAATTTGGACAATATCTGACATATTTTGAAATTTGTCAAAAATCTGTCTTTTGTCCTGACCCCGGACCTTATGTGAAAACTAAGAAAAACTGAAAAGTACTAAAAAAAAATCAAACCAATTTTGTTAGACTTTTTTGCACTAGTTCATGCATTTCACATGTCTAGACGTGAAATAAAAAATGATTTGGACAATATCTGACATATTTTGAAATTTGTAAAAATTCTGTCTTTTGTCCTGACCCCGGACCTTATGTGAAAACTAAGAAAAACTGAAAAGTATTAAAAAAAATCAGACCAATTTTTTTTCACTTTTTTTGCCCTAGTTCATGCATTTCACATGTCTAGAAGTGAAATAAAAAATAATTTGGACAATATCTGAGAGATTTTGAAATTTGTCAAAAATCTGTCTTTTGTCCTGACCCCGGACCTTATGTGAAAACTAAGAAAAACTGAAAAGTACTAAAAAAAAATCAAACCAATTTTGTTAGACTTTTTTGCACTAGTTCATGCATTTCACATGTCTAGACGTGAAATAAAAAATAATTTGGACAATATCTGAGAGATTTTGAAATTTGTCAAAAATCTGTCTTTTATCCTGACCCCGGAATTTATGTGAAAACTAAGAAAAACTGAAAAGTACTAAAAAAAATCAAACCAATTTTGTTACACTTTTTTGCACTAGTTCATGCATTTCACATATCTAGAAATTAAATAAAAAATGATTTGGACAATATCTGACATATTTTGAAATTTGTCAAAAATCTGTCTTTTGTCCTGACCCCGGACCTTATGTGAAAACTAAAAAAAACTGAAAGGTACTAAAAAAAATCAAACCAATTTTTTTACACTTTTTTGCCCTAGTTCATGCATTTCACATGTCTATAAGTGAAATAAAAAATGATTTGGACAATATCTGACATATTTTGAAATTTGTAAAAATTCTGTCTTTTGTCCTGACCCCGGACCTTATGTGAAAACTAAGAAAAACTGAAAAGTACTAAAAAAAATCAGACCAATTTTTTTTCACTTTTTTTGCCCTAGTTCATGCATTTCACATGTCTAGAAGTGAAATAAAAAATAATTTGGACAATATCTGAGAGATTTTGAAATTTGTCAAAAATCTGTCTTTTATCCTGACCCCGGACCTTATGTGAAAACTAAGAAAAACTGAAAAGTACAAAAAAAAAATCAAACCAATTTTGTTAGACTTTTTTGCACTAGTTCATGCATTTCACATGTCTAGACGTGAAATAAAAAATAATTTGGACAATATCTGACATATTTTGAAATTTGTCAAAATTCTGTCTTTTGTCCTGACCCCGGACCTTATGTGAAAACTAAGAAAAACTGAAAGGTATTAAAAAAAATCAGACCAATTTTTTTTCACTTTTTTTGCCCTAGTTCATGCATTTCACATGTCTAGAAGTGAAATAAAAAATGATTTGGACAATATCTGACATATTTTGAAATTTGTCAAAATTCTGTCTTTTGTCCTGACCCCGGACCTTATGTGAAAACTAAGAAAAACTGCAAGGTACTAAAAAAAAATCAAACCAATTTTTTTACACTTTTTTGCCCTAGTTCATGCATTTCACATGTCTAGAAGTGAAATAAAAAATGATTTGGACAATATCTGACATATTTTGAAATTTGTCAAAAATCTGTCTTTTGTCCTGACCCCGGCCCTTATGTGAAAACTAAGAAAAACTGCAAGGTACTAAAAAAAAATCAAACCAATTTTTTCACACTTTCTTGCCCTAGTTCATGCATTTCACATGTCTATAAGTGAAATAAAAAATGATTTGGACAATATCTGACATATTTTGAAATTTGTCAAAAATCTGTCTTTTGTCCTGACCCCGGACCTTATGTGAAAACTAAGAAAAACTGCAAGGTACTAAAAAAAAATCAAACCAATTTTTTTACACTTTTTTGCCCTAGTTCATGCATTTCACATGTCTAGAAGTGAAATAAAAAATGATTTGGACAATATCTGACATATTTTGAAATTTGTCAAAAATCTGTCTTTTGTCCTGACCCCGGACCTTATGTGAAAACTAAGAAAAACTGCAAGGTACTAAAAAAAAATCAAACCAATTTTTTCACACTTTCTTGCCCTAGGTCATGCATTTCACATGTCTAGAAATTAAATAAAAAATGATTTGGACAATATCTGACAGATTTTGAAATTTGTCAGAAATCTGTATTTTGTCCTGACCCCGGACCTTATGTGAAAACTAAGAAAAACTGAAAAGTACTAAAAA
The DNA here is from genome assembly GCF_046254945.1 of Alosa pseudoharengus. Classification (NCBI taxonomy): domain Eukaryota; kingdom Metazoa; phylum Chordata; class Actinopteri; order Clupeiformes; family Clupeidae; genus Alosa; species Alosa pseudoharengus. The sequence continues at coordinate 104,401 of NW_027468814.1, forward strand.
AAATCAGACCAATTTTGTTAGACTTTTTTGCACTAGTTCATGCATTTCACATGTCTAGACGTGAAATAAAAAATAATTTGGACAATATCTGACATATTTTGAAATTTGTCAAAAATCTGTCTTTTGTCCTGACCCCGGACCTTATGTGAAAACTAAGAAAAACTGAAAAGTACAAAAAAAAAATCAAACCAATTTTGTTAGACTTTTTTGCACTAGTTCATGCATTTCACATGTCTAGACGTGAAATAAAAAATAATTTGGACAATATCTGACATATTTTGAAATTTGTCAAAATTCTGTCTTTTGTCCTGACCCCGGACCTTATGTGAAAACTAAGAAAAACTGCAAGGTACTAAAAAAAAATCAAACCAATTTTTTTACACTTTTTTGCCCTAGTTCATGCATTTCACATGTCTAGAAGTGAAATAAAAAATGATTTGGACAATATCTGACATATTTTGAAATTTGTAAAAATTCTGTCTTTTGTCCTGACCCCGGACCTTATGTGAAAACTAAGAAAAACTGAAAAGTACTAAAAAAAATCAGACCAATTTTTTTTCACTTTTTTTGCCCTAGTTCATGCATTTCACATGTCTAGAAGTGAAATAAAAAATAATTTGGACAATATCTGAGAGATTTTGAAATTTGTCAAAAATCTGTCTTTTGTCCTGACCCCGGACCTTATGTGAAAACTAAGAAAAACTGAAAAGTACTAAAAAAAAATCAAACCAATTTTGTTAGACTTTTTTGCACTAGTTCATGCATTTCACATGTCTAGACGTGAAATAAAAAATAATTTGGACAATATCTGACATATTTTGAAATTTGTCAAAAATCTGTCTTTTGTCCTGACCCCGGACCTTATGTGAAAACTAAGAAAAACTGAAAAGTACTAAAAAAAAATCAAACCAATTTTGTTAGACTTTTTTGCACTAGTTCATGCATTTCACATGTCTAGACGTGAAATAAAAAATGATTTGGACAATATCTGACATATTTTGAAATTTGTAAAAATTCTGTCTTTTGTCCTGACCCCGGACCTTATGTGAAAACTAAGAAAAACTGAAAAGTATTAAAAAAAATCAGACCAATTTTTTTTCACTTTTTTTGCCCTAGTTCATGCATTTCACATGTCTAGAAGTGAAATAAAAAATAATTTGGACAATATCTGAGAGATTTTGAAATTTGTCAAAAATCTGTCTTTTGTCCTGACCCCGGACCTTATGTGAAAACTAAGAAAAACTGAAAAGTACTAAAAAAAAATCAAACCAATTTTGTTAGACTTTTTTGCACTAGTTCATGCATTTCACATGTCTAGACGTGAAATAAAAAATAATTTGGACAATATCTGACATATTTTGAAATTTGTCAAAAATCTGTCTTTTGTCCTGACCCCGGACCTTATGTGAAAACTAAGAAAAACTGAAAAGTACTAAAAAAAAATCAAACCAATTTTGTTAGACTTTTTTGCACTAGTTCATGCATTTCACATGTCTAGACGTGAAATAAAAAATGATTTGGACAATATCTGACATATTTTGAAATTTGTAAAAATTCTGTCTTTTGTCCTGACCCCGGACCTTATGTGAAAACTAAGAAAAACTGAAAAGTATTAAAAAAAATCAGACCAATTTTTTTTCACTTTTTTTGCCCTAGTTCATGCATTTCACATGTCTAGAAGTGAAATAAAAAATAATTTGGACAATATCTGAGAGATTTTGAAATTTGTCAAAAATCTGTCTTTTGTCCTGACCCCGGACCTTATGTGAAAACTAAGAATAACTGAAAAGTACTAAAAAAAAATCAAACCAATTTTGTTAGACTTTTTTGCACTAGTTCATGCATTTCACATGTCTAGACGTGAAATAAAAAATAATTTGGACAATATCTGACATATTTTGAAATTTGTCAAAAATCTGTCTTTTGTCCTGACCCCGGACCTTATGTGAAAACTAAGAAAAACTGAAAAGTACTAAAAAAAAATCAAACCAATTTTGTTACACTTTTTTGCACTAGTTCATGCATTTCACATGTCTAGACGTGAAATAAAAAATAATTTGGACAATATCTGAGAGATTTTGAAATTTGTCAAAAATCTGTCTTTTATCCTGACCCCGGACCTTATGTGAAAACTAAGAAAAACTGAAAAGTACTAAAAAAAATCAAACCAATTTTGTTACACTTTTTTGCACTAGTTCATGCATTTCACATGTCTAGAAATTAAATAAAAAATGATTTGGACAATATCTGACATATTTTGAAATTTGTCAAAAATCTGTCTTTTGTCCTGACCCCGGACCTTATGTGAAAACTAAGAAAAACTGCAAGGTACTAAAAAAAAATCAAACCAATTTTTTCACACTTTCTTGCCCTAGTTCATGCATTTCACATGTCTATAAGTGAAATAAAAAATGATTTGGACAATATCTGACATATTTTGAAATTTGTCAAAAATCTGTCTTTTGTCCTGACCCCGGACCTTATGTGAAAACTAAGAAAAACTGCAAGGTACTAAAAAAAAATCAAACCAATTTTTTCACACTTTCTTGCCCTAGTTCATGCATTTCACATGTCTAGAAATTAAATAAAAAATGATTTGGACAATATCTGACAGATTTTGAAATTTGTCAGAAATCTGTATTTTGTCCTGACCCCGGACCTTATGTGAAAACTAAGAAAAACTGAAAAGTACTAAAAAAAATCAGACCAATTTTGTTAGACTTTTTTGCACTAGTTCATGCATTTCACATGTCTAGACGTGAAATAAAAAATAATTTGGACAATATCTGACATATTTTGAAATTTGTCAAAAATCTGTCTTTTGTCCTGACCCCGGACCTTATGTGAAAACTAAGAAAAACTGAAAAGTACTAAAAAAAATCAGACCAATTTTTTTTCACTTTTTTTGCCCTAGTTCATGCATTTCACATGTCTAGAAGTGAAATAAAAAATAATTTGGACAATATCTGAGAGATTTTGAAATTTGTCAAAAATCTGTCTTTTGTCCTGACCCCGGACCTTATGTGAAAACTAAGAAAAACTGAAAAGTACTAAAAAAAAATCAAACCAATTTTGTTACACTTTTTTGCACTAGTTCATGCATTTCACATGTCTAGACGTGAAATAAAAAATAATTTGGACAATATCTGACATATTTTGAAATTTGTCAAAATTCTGTCTTTTGTCCTGACCCCGGACCTTATGTGAAAACTAAGAAAAACTGCAAGGTACTAAAAAAAAATCAAACCAATTTTTTTACACTTTTTTGCCCTAGTTCATGCATTTCACATGTCTAGAAATGAAATAAAAAATGATTTGGACAATATCTGACAGATTTTGAAATTTGACAAAAATCTGTCTTTTGTCCTGACCCCGGACCTTATGTGAAAACTAAGAAAAACTGAAAGGTACTAAAAAAAATCAAACCAATATTTTTACACTTTTTTGCACTAGTTCATGCATTTCACATGTCTAGACGTGAAATAAAAAATAATTTGGACAATATCTGACATATTTTGAAATTTGTCAAAATTCTGTCTTTTGTCCTGACCCCGGACCTTATGTGAAAACTAAGAAAAACTGCAAGGTACTAAAAAAAAATCAAACCAATTTTTTTACACTTTTTTGCCCTAGTTCATGCATTTCACATGTCTAGAAGTGAAATAAAAAATGATTTGGACAATATCTGACATATTTTGAAATTTGTCAAAAATCTGTCTTTTGTCCTGACCCCGGACCTTATGTGAAAACTAAGAAAAACTGCAAGGTACTAAAAAAAAATCAAACCAATTTTTTCACACTTTCTTGCCCTAGGTCATGCATTTCACATGTCTAGAAATTAAATAAAAAATGATTTGGACAATATCTGACAGATTTTGAAATTTGTCAGAAATCTGTATTTTGTCCTGACCCCGGACCTTATGTGAAAACTAAGAAAAACTGAAAAGTACTAAAAAAAATCAGACCAATTTTTTTTCACTTTTTTTGCCCTAGTTCATGCATTTCACATGTCTAGAAATGAAATAAAAAATGATTTGGACAATATCTGAAAGATTTTGAAATTTGACAAAAATCTGTCTTTTGTCCTGACCCCGGACCTTATGTGAAAACTAAGAAAAACTGAAAAGTACTAAAAAAAATCAGACCAATTTTTTTTCACTTTTTTTGCCCTAGTTCATGCATTTCACATGTCTAGAAATGAAATAAAAAATGATTTGGACAATATCTGACAGATTTTGAAATTTGTCAAAAATCTGTCTTTTGTCCTGACCCCGGACCTTATGTGAAAACTAAGAAAAACTGAAAGGTACTAAAAAAAATCAAACCAATATTTTTACACTTTTTTGCACTAGTTCATGCATTTCACATGTCTAGAAGTGAAATAAAAAATGATTTGGACAATATCTGAGAGATTTTGAAATTTGTCAAAAATCTGTCTTTTGTCCTGACCCCGGACCTTATGTGAAAACTAAGAAAAACTGAAAAGTACTAAAAAAAAATCAAACCAATTTTGTTAGACTTTTTTGCACTAGTTCATGCATTTCACATGTCTAGACGTGAAATAAAAAATGATTTGGACAATATCTGACATATTTTGAAATTTGTAAAAATTCTGTCTTTTGTCCTGACCCCGGACCTTATGTGAAAACTAAGAAAAACTGAAAAGTATTAAAAAAAATCAGACCAATTTTTTTTCACTTTTTTTGCCCTAGTTCATGCATTTCACATGTCTAGAAGTGAAATAAAAAATAATTTGGACAATATCTGAGAGATTTTGAAATTTGTCAAAAATCTGTCTTTTGTCCTGACCCCGGACCTTATGTGAAAACTAAGAAAAACTGAAAAGTACTAAAAAAAAATCAAACCAATTTTGTTAGACTTTTTTGCACTAGTTCATGCATTTCACATGTCTAGACGTGAAATAAAAAATAATTTGGACAATATCTGACATATTTTGAAATTTGTCAAAAATCTGTCTTTTGTCCTGACCCCGGACCTTATGTGAAAACTAAGAAAAACTGAAAAGTACTAAAAAAAAATCAAACCAATTTTGTTAGACTTTTTTGCACTAGTTCATGCATTTCACATGTCTAGACGTGAAATAAAAAATGATTTGGACAATATCTGACATATTTTGAAATTTGTAAAAATTCTGTCTTTTGTCCTGACCCCGGACCTTATGTGAAAACTAAGAAAAACTGAAAAGTATTAAAAAAAATCAGACCAATTTTTTTTCACTTTTTTTGCCCTAGTTCATGCATTTCACATGTCTAGAAGTGAAATAAAAAATAATTTGGACAATATCTGAGAGATTTTGAAATTTGTCAAAAATCTGTCTTTTGTCCTGACCCCGGACCTTATGTGAAAACTAAGAATAACTGAAAAGTACTAAAAAAAAATCAAACCAATTTTGTTAGACTTTTTTGCACTAGTTCATGCATTTCACATGTCTAGACGTGAAATAAAAAATAATTTGGACAATATCTGACATATTTTGAAATTTGTCAAAAATCTGTCTTTTGTCCTGACCCCGGACCTTATGTGAAAACTAAGAAAAACTGAAAAGTACTAAAAAAAAATCAAACCAATTTTGTTACACTTTTTTGCACTAGTTCATGCATTTCACATGTCTAGACGTGAAATAAAAAATAATTTGGACAATATCTGAGAGATTTTGAAATTTGTCAAAAATCTGTCTTTTATCCTGACCCCGGACCTTATGTGAAAACTAAGAAAAACTGCAAGGTACTAAAAAAAAATCAAACCAATTTTTTTACACTTTTTTGCCCTAGTTCATGCATTTCACATGTCTAGAAGTGAAATAAAAAATGATTTGGACAATATCTGACATATTTTGAAATTTGTCAAAAATCTGTCTTTTGTCCTGACCCCGGACCTTATGTGAAAACTAAGAAAAACTGCAAGGTACTAAAAAAAAATCAAACCAATTTTTTCACACTTTCTTGCCCTAGTTCATGCATTTCACATGTCTATAAGTGAAATAAAAAATGATTTGGACAATATCTGACATATTTTGAAATTTGTCAAAAATCTGTCTTTTGTCCTGACCCCGGACCTTATGTGAAAACTAAGAAAAACTGCAAGGTACTAAAAAAAAATCAAACCAATTTTTTCACACTTTCTTGCCCTAGTTCATGCATTTCACATGTCTAGAAATTAAATAAAAAATGATTTGGACAATATCTGACAGATTTTGAAATTTGTCAGAAATCTGTATTTTGTCCTGACCCCGGACCTTATGTGAAAACTAAGAAAAACTGAAAAGTACTAAAAAAAATCAGACCAATTTTGTTAGACTTTTTTGCACTAGTTCATGCATTTCACATGTCTAGACGTGAAATAAAAAATAATTTGGACAATATCTGACATATTTTGAAATTTGTCAAAAATCTGTCTTTTGTCCTGACCCCGGACCTTATGTGAAAACTAAGAAAAACTGAAAAGTACTAAAAAAAAATCAAACCAATTTTGTTACACTTTTTTGCACTAGTTCATGCATTTCACATGTCTAGACGTGAAATAAAAAATAATTTGGACAATATCTGACATATTTTGAAATTTGTCAAAATTCTGTCTTTTGTCCTGACCCCGGACCTTATGTGAAAACTAAGAAAAACTGCAAGGTACTAAAAAAAAATCAAACCAATTTTTTTACACTTTTTTGCCCTAGTTCATGCATTTCACATGTCTAGAAATGAAATAAAAAATGATTTGGACAATATCTGACAGATTTTGAAATTTGACAAAAATCTGTCTTTTGTCCTGACCCCGGACCTTATGTGAAAACTAAGAAAAACTGAAAGGTACTAAAAAAAATCAAACCAATATTTTTACACTTTTTTGCACTAGTTCATGCATTTCACATGTCTAGACGTGAAATAAAAAATAATTTGGACAATATCTGACATATTTTGAAATTTGTCAAAATTCTGTCTTTTGTCCTGACCCCGGACCTTATGTGAAAACTAAGAAAAACTGCAAGGTACTAAAAAAAAATCAAACCAATTTTTTTACACTTTTTTGCCCTAGTTCATGCATTTCACATGTCTAGAAGTGAAATAAAAAATGATTTGGACAATATCTGACATATTTTGAAATTTGTCAAAAATCTGTCTTTTGTCCTGACCCCGGACCTTATGTGAAAACTAAGAAAAACTGCAAGGTACTAAAAAAAAATCAAACCAATTTTTTCACACTTTCTTGCCCTAGGTCATGCATTTCACATGTCTAGAAATTAAATAAAAAATGATTTGGACAATATCTGACAGATTTTGAAATTTGTCAGAAATCTGTATTTTGTCCTGACCCCGGACCTTATGTGAAAACTAAGAAAAACTGAAAAGTACTAAAAAAAATCAGACCAATTTTTTTTCACTTTTTTTGCCCTAGTTCATGCATTTCACATGTCTAGAAATGAAATAAAAAATGATTTGGACAATATCTGAAAGATTTTGAAATTTGACAAAAATCTGTCTTTTGTCCTGACCCCGGACCTTATGTGAAAACTAAGAAAAACTGAAAAGTACTAAAAAAAATCAGACCAATTTTTTTTCACTTTTTTTGCCCTAGTTCATGCATTTCACATGTCTAGAAATGAAATAAAAAATGATTTGGACAATATCTGACAGATTTTGAAATTTGTCAAAAATCTGTCTTTTGTCCTGACCCCGGACCTTATGTGAAAACTAAGAAAAACTGAAAGGTACTAAAAAAAATCAAACCAATATTTTTACACTTTTTTGCACTAGTTCATGCATTTCACATGTCTAGAAGTAAAATAAAAAATGATTTGGACAATATCTGAGAGATTTTGAAATTTGTCAAAAATCTGTCTTTTATCCTGACCCCGGACCTTATGTGAAAACTAAGAAAAACTGAAAAGTACTAAAAAAAATCAGACCAATTTTGTTAGACTTTTTTGCACTAGTTCATGCATTTCACATGTCTAGACGTGAAATAAAAAATAATTTGGACAATATCTGACATATTTTGAAATTTGTCAAAATTCTGTCTTTTGTCCTGACCCCGGACCTTATGTGAAAACTAAGAAAAACTGCAAGGTACTAAAAAAAATCAAACCAATTTTTTTACACTTTTTTGCCCTAGTTCATGCATTTCACATGTCTAGAAGTGAAATAAAAAATGATTTGGACAATATCTGACATATTTTGAAATTTGTCAAAAATCTGTCTTTTGTCCTGACCCCGGACCTTATGTGAAAACTAAGAAAAACTGCAAGGTACTAAAAAAAAATCAAACCAATTTTTTCACACTTTCTTGCCCTAGTTCATGCATTTCACATGTCTATAAGTGAAATAAAAAATGATTTGGACAATATCTGACATATTTTGAAATTTGTCAAAAATCTGTCTTTTGTCCTGACCCCGGACCTTATGTGAAAACTAAGAAAAACTGCAAGGTACTAAAAAAAAATCAAACCAATTTTTTCACACTTTCTTGCCCTAGTTCATGCATTTCACATGTCTAGAAATTAAATAAAAAATGATTTGGACAATATCTGACAGATTTTGAAATTTGTCAGAAATCTGTATTTTGTCCTGACCCCGGACCTTATGTGAAAACTAAGAAAAACTGAAAAGTACTAAAAAAAATCAGACCAATTTTGTTAGACTTTTTTGCACTAGTTCATGCATTTCACATGTCTAGACGTGAAATAAAAAATAATTTGGACAATATCTGACATATTTTGAAATTTGTCAAAAATCTGTCTTTTGTCCTGACCCCGGACCTTATGTGAAAACTAAGAAAAACTGAAAAGTACTAAAAAAAATCAGACCAATTTTTTTTCACTTTTTTTGCCCTAGTTCATGCATTTCACATGTCTAGAAGTGAAATAAAAAATAATTTGGACAATATCTGAGAGATTTTGAAATTTGTCAAAAATCTGTCTTTTGTCCTGACCCCGGACCTTATGTGAAAACTAAGAAAAACTGAAAAGTACTAAAAAAAAATCAAACCAATTTTGTTACACTTTTTTGCACTAGTTCATGCATTTCACATGTCTAGACGTGAAATAAAAAATAATTTGGACAATATCTGACATATTTTGAAATTTGTCAAAATTCTGTCTTTTGTCCTGACCCCGGACCTTATGTGAAAACTAAGAAAAACTGCAAGGTACTAAAAAAAAATCAAACCAATTTTTTTACACTTTTTTGCCCTAGTTCATGCATTTCACATGTCTAGAAATGAAATAAAAAATGATTTGGACAATATCTGACAGATTTTGAAATTTGACAAAAATCTGTCTTTTGTCCTGACCCCGGACCTTATGTGAAAACTAAGAAAAACTGAAAGGTACTAAAAAAAATCAAACCAATATTTTTACACTTTTTTGCACTAGTTCATGCATTTCACATGTCTAGACGTGAAATAAAAAATAATTTGGACAATATCTGACATATTTTGAAATTTGTCAAAATTCTGTCTTTTGTCCTGACCCCGGACCTTATGTGAAAACTAAGAAAAACTGCAAGGTACTAAAAAAAAATCAAACCAATTTTTTTACACTTTTTTGCCCTAGTTCATGCATTTCACATGTCTAGAAGTGAAATAAAAAATGATTTGGACAATATCTGACATATTTTGAAATTTGTCAAAAATCTGTCTTTTGTCCTGACCCCGGACCTTATGTGAAAACTAAGAAAAACTGCAAGGTACTAAAAAAAAATCAAACCAATTTTTTCACACTTTCTTGCCCTAGGTCATGCATTTCACATGTCTAGAAATTAAATAAAAAATGATTTGGACAATATCTGACAGATTTTGAAATTTGTCAGAAATCTGTATTTTGTCCTGACCCCGGACCTTATGTGAAAACTAAGAAAAACTGAAAAGTACTAAAAAAAATCAGACCAATTTTTTTTCACTTTTTTTGCCCTAGTTCATGCATTTCACATGTCTAGAAATGAAATAAAAAATGATTTGGACAATATCTGAAAGATTTTGAAATTTGACAAAAATCTGTCTTTTGTCCTGACCCCGGACCTTATGTGAAAACTAAGAAAAACTGAAAAGTACTAAAAAAAATCAGACCAATTTTTTTTCACTTTTTTTGCCCTAGTTCATACATTTCACATGTCTAGAAATGAAATAAAAAATGATTTGGACAATATCTGACAGATTTTGAAATTTGTCAAAAATCTGTCTTTTGTCCTGACCCCGGACCTTATGTGAAAACTAAGAAAAACTGAAAGGTACTAAAAAAAATCAAACCAATATTTTTACACTTTTTTGCACTAGTTCATGCATTTCACATGTCTAGAAGTGAAATAAAAAATGATTTGGACAATATCTGAGAGATTTTGAAATTTGTCAAAAATCTGTCTTTTATCCTGACCCCGGACCTTATGTGAAAACTAAGAAAAACTGAAAAGTACTAAAAAAAATCAAACCAATTTTGTTACACTTTTTTGCACTAGTTCATGCATTTCACATGTCTAGAAATAAAATAAAAAATAATTTGGACAATATCTGAGAGATTTTGAAATTTGTCAAAAATCTGTCTTTTGTCCTGACCCCGGACCTTATGTGAAAACTAAGAAAAACTGAAAAGTACTAAAAAAAAATCAAACCAATTTTGTTAGACTTTTTTGCACTAGTTCATGCATTTCACATGTCTAGACGTGAAATAAAAAATAATTTGGACAATATCTGACATATTTTGAAATTTGTCAAAAATCTGTCTTTTGTCCTGACCCCGGACCTTATGTGAAAACTAAGAAAAACTGAAAAGTACTAAAAAAAAATCAAACCAATTTTGTTAGACTTTTTTGCACTAGTTCATGCATTTCACATGTCTAGACGTGAAATAAAAAATGATTTGGACAATATCTGACATATTTTGAAATTTGTAAAAATTCTGTCTTTTGTCCTGACCCCGGACCTTATGTGAAAACTAAGAAAAACTGAAAAGTATTAAAAAAAATCAGACCAATTTTTTTTCACTTTTTTTGCCCTAGTTCATGCATTTCACATGTCTAGAAGTGAAATAAAAAATAATTTGGACAATATCTGAGAGATTTTGAAATTTGTCAAAAATCTGTCTTTTGTCCTGACCCCGGACCTTATGTGAAAACTAAGAAAAACTGAAAAGTACTAAAAAAAAATCAAACCAATTTTGTTAGACTTTTTTGCACTAGTTCATGCATTTCACATGTCTAGACGTGAAATAAAAAATAATTTGGACAATATCTGACATATTTTGAAATTTGTCAAAAATCTGTCTTTTGTCCTGACCCCGGACCTTATGTGAAAACTAAGAAAAACTGAAAAGTACTAAAAAAAAATCAAACCAATTTTGTTACACTTTTTTGCACTAGTTCATGCATTTCACATGTCTAGACGTGAAATAAAAAATAATTTGGACAATATCTGAGAGATTTTGAAATTTGTCAAAAATCTGTCTTTTATCCTGACCCCGGACCTTATGTGAAAACTAAGAAAAACTGAAAAGTACTAAAAAAAATCAAACCAATTTTGTTACACTTTTTTGCACTAGTTCATGCATTTCACATGTCTAGAAATTAAATAAAAAATGATTTGGACAATATCTGACATATTTTGAAATTTGTCAAAAATCTGTCTTTTGTCCTGACCCCGGACCTTATGTGAAAACTAAAAAAAACTGAAAGGTACTAAAAAAAATCAAACCAATTTTTTTACACTTTTTTGCCCTAGTTCATGCATTTCACATGTCTATAAGTGAAATAAAAAATGATTTGGACAATATCTGACATATTTTGAAATTTGTCAAAATTCTGTCTTTTGTCCTGACCCCGGACCTTATGTGAAAACTAAGAAAAACTGCAAGGTACTAAAAAAAAATCAAACCAATTTTTTTACACTTTTTTGCCCTAGTTCATGCATTTCACATGTCTAGAAGTGAAATAAAAAATGATTTGGACAATATCTGACATATTTTGAAATTTGTCAAAAATCTGTCTTTTGTCCTGACCCCGGACCTTATGTGAAAACTAAGAAAAACTGCAAGGTACTAAAAAAAAATCAAACCAATTTTTTCACACTTTCTTGCCCTAGTTCATGCATTTCACATGTCTATAAGTGAAATAAAAAATGATTTGGACAATATCTGACATATTTTGAAATTTGTCAAAAATCTGTCTTTTGTCCTGACCCCGGACCTTATGTGAAAACTAAGAAAAACTGCAAGGTACTAAAAAAAAATCAAACCAATTTTTTCACACTTTCTTGCCCTAGTTCATGCATTTCACATGTCTAGAAATTAAATAAAAAATGATTTGGACAATATCTGAGAGATTTTGAAATTTGTCAAAAATCTGTCTTTTATCCTGACCCCGGACCTTATGTGAAAACGAAGAAAAACTGAAAAGTACAAAAAAAAAATCAAACCAATTTTGTTACACTTTTTTGCACTAGTTCATGCATTTCACATGTCTAGACGTGAAATAAAAAATAATTTGGACAATATCTGACATATTTTGAAATTTGTCAAAAATCTGTCTTTTGTCCTGACCCCGGACCTTATGTGAAAACTAAAAAAAACTGAAAGGTACTAAAAAAAATCAAACCAATTTTTTTACACTTTTTTGCACTAGTTCATGCATTTCACATGTCTAGACGTGAAATAAAAAATAATTTGGACAATATCTGACATATTTTGAAATTTGTCAAAAATCTCTCTTTTGTCCTGACCCCGGACCTTATGTGAAAACTAAGAAAAACTGAAAAGTACTAAAAAAAAATCAAACCAATTTTGTTACACTTTTTTGCACTAGTTGATGCATTTCACATGTCTATAAGTGAAATAAAAAATGATTTGGACATTATCTGACATATTTTGAAATTTGTCAAAATTCTGTCTTTTGTCCTGACCCCGGACCTTATGTGAAAACTAAGAAAAACTGAAAAGTACTAAAAAAAATCAGACCAATTTTTTTTCACTTTTTTTGCCCTAGTTCATGCATTTCACATGTCTAGAAGTGAAATAAAAAATGATTTGGACAATATCTGACAGATTTTGAAATTTGTCAAAAATCTGTCTTTTGTCCTGACCCCGGACCTTATGTGAAAACTAAGAAAAACTGAAAAGTACTAAAAAAAAATCAAACCAATTTTGTTACACTTTTTTGCACTAGTTCATGCATTTCACATGTCTAGACGTGAAATAAAAAATAATTTGGACAATATCTGACATATTTTGAAATTTGTCAAAAATCTGTCTTTTGTCATGACCCCGGACCTTATGTGAAAACTAAGAAAAACTGAAAAGTACTAAAAAAAAATCAAACCAATTTTGTTACACTTTTTTGCACTAGTTGATGCATTTCACATGTCTAGACGTGAAATAAAAAATAATTTGGACAATATCTGACATATTTTGAAATTTGTCAAAAATCTGTCTTTTGTCCTGACCCCGGACCTTATGTGAAAACTAAAAAAAACTGAAAGGTACTAAAAAAAATCAAACCAATTTTTTTACACTTTTTTGCCCTAGTTCATGCATTTCACATGTCTATAAGTGAAATAAAAAATGATTTGGACATTATCTGACATATTTTGAAATTTGTCAAAATTCTGTCTTTTGTCCTGACCCCGGACCTTATGTGAAAACTAAGAAAAACTGAAAAGTACTAAAAAAATCAGACCAATTTTTTTTCACTTTTTTTGCCCTAGTTCATGCATTTCACATGTCTAGAAGTGAAATAAAAAATGATTTGGACAATATCTGACAGATTTTGAAATTTGTCAAAAATCTGTCTTTTGTCCTGACCCCGGACCTTATGTGAAAACTAAGAAAAACTGAAAAGTACTAAAAAAAAATCAAACCAATTTTGTTACACTTTTTTGCACTAGTTCATGCATTTCACATGTCTAGACGTGAAATAAAAAATAATTTGGACAATATCTGACATATTTTGAAATTTGTCAAAAATCTGTCTTTTGTCATGACCCCGGACCTTATGTGAAAACTAAGAAAAACTGAAAAGTACTAAAAAAAAATCAAACCAATTTTGTTACACTTTTTTGCACTAGTTCATGCATTTCACATGTCTAGACGTGAAATAAAAAATAATTTGGACAATATCTGACATATTTTGAAATTTGTCAAAAATCTGTCTTTTGTCCTGACCCCGGACCTTATGTGAAAACTAAAAAAAACTAAAAGGTACTAAAAAAAATCAAACCAATTTTTTTACACTTTTTTGCACTAGTTCATGCATTTCACATGTCTAGACGTGAAATAAAAAATAATTTGGACAATATCTGACATATTTTGAAATTTGTCAAAAATCTGTCTTTTGTCATGACCCCGGACCTTATGTGAAAACTAAGAAAAACTGAAAAGTACTAAAAAAAAATCAAACCAATTTTGTTACACTTTTTTGCACTAGTTCATGCATTTCACATGTCTAGACGTGAAATAAAAAATAATTTGGACAATATCTGACATATTTTGAAATTTGTCAAAAATCTGTCTTTTGTCCTGACCCCGGACCTTATGTGAAAACTAAAAAAAACTAAAAGGTACTAAAAAAAATCAAACCAATTTTTTTACACTTTTTTGCACTAGTTCATGCATTTCACATGTCTAGACGTGAAATAAAAAATAATTTGGACAATATCTGACATATTTTGAAATTTGTCAAAAATCTGTCTTTTGTCCTGACCCCGGACCTTATGTGAAAACTAAGAAAAACTGAAAAGTACTAAAAAAAATCAAACCAATTTTGTTACACTTTTTTGCACTAGTTCATGCATTTCACATGTCTAGACGTGAAATAAAAAATAATTTGGACAATATCTGACATATTTTGAAATTTGTCAAAAATCTATCTTTTGTCCTGACCCCGGACCTTATGTGAAAACTAAAAAAAACTGAAAGGTACTAAAAAAAATCAAACCAATTTTTTTACACTTTTTTGCCCTAGTTCATGCATTTCACATGTCTATAAGTGAAATAAAAAATGATTTGGACAATATCTGACATATTTTGAAATTTGTCAAAATTCTGTCTTTTGTCCTGACCCCGGACTTTATGTGAAAACTAAGAAAAACTGCAAGGTACTAAAAAAAAATCAAACCAATTTTTTTACACTTTTTTGCCCTAGTTCATGCATTTCACATGTCTAGAAGTGAAATAAAAAATGATTTGGACAATATCTGACATATTTTGAAATTTGTCAAAAATCTGTCTTTTGTCATGACCCCGGACCTTATGTGAAAACTAAGAAAAACTGAAAAGTACTAAAAAAAAATCAAACCAATTTTTTTACACTTTTTTGCACTAGTTCATGCATTTCACATGTCTATAAGTGAAATAAAAAATGATTTGGACAATATCTGACATATTTTGAAATTTGTAAAAATTCTGTCTTTTGTCCTGACCCCGGACCTTATGTGAAAACTAAGAAAAACTGAAAAGTACTAAAAAAAATCAGACCAATTTTTTTTCACTTTTTTTGCCCTAGTTCATGCATTTCACATGTCTAGAAGTGAAATAAAAAATAATTTGGACAATATCTGAGAGATTTTGAAATTTGTCAAAAATCTGTCTTTTATCCTGACCCCGGACCTTATGTGAAAACTAAGAAAAACTGAAAAGTACAAAAAAAAAAAATCAAACCAATTTTGTTAGACTTTTTTGCACTAGTTCATGCATTTCACATGTCTAGACGTGAAATAAAAAATAATTTGGACAATATCTGACATATTTTGAAATTTGTAAAAATTCTGTCTTTTGTCCTGACCCCGGACCTTATGTGAAAACTAAGAAAAACTGAAAAGTACTAAAAAAAATCAGACCAATTTTTTTTCACTTTTTTTGCCCTAGTTCATGCATTTCACATGTCTAGAAGTGAAATAAAAAATAATTTGGACAATATCTGAGAGATTTTGAAATTTGTCAAAAATCTGTCTTTTGTCCTGACCCCGGACCTTATGTGAAAACTAAGAAAAACTGAAAAGTACTAAAAAAAAATCAAACCAATTTTGTTAGACTTTTTTGCACTAGTTCATGCATTTCACATGTCTAGACGTGAAATAAAAAATAATTTGGACAATATCTGACATATTTTGAAATTTGTCAAAAATCTGTCTTTTGTCCTGACCCCGGACCTTATGTGAAAACTAAGAAAAACTGAAAAGTACTAAAAAAAAATCAAACCAATTTTGTTACACTTTTTTGCACTAGTTCATGCATTTCACATGTCTAGACGTGAAATAAAAAATGATTTGGACAATATCTGACATATTTTGAAATTTGTCAAAAATCTGTCTTTTGTCCTGACCCCGGACCTTATGTGAAAACTAAGAAAAACTGAAAAGTACTAAAAAAAATCAAACCAATTTTGTTACACTTTTTTGCACTAGTTCATGCATTTCACATGTCTAGACGTGAAATAAAAAATAATTTGGACAATATCTGACATATTTTGAAATTTGTCAAAAATCTGTCTTTTGTCCTGACCCCGGACCTTATGTGAAAACTAAGAAAAACTGAAAAGTACTAAAAAAAATCAAACCAATTTTGTTACACTTTTTTGCACTAGTTCATGCATTTCACATGTCTAGACGTGAAATAAAAAATAATTTGGACAATATCTGACATATTTTGAAATTTGTCAAAAATCTATCTTTTGTCCTGACCCCGGACCTTATGTGAAAACTAAAAAAAACTGAAAGGTACTAAAAAAAATCAAACCAATTTTGTTAGACTTTTTTGCACTAGTTCATGCATTTCACATGTCTAGACGTGAAATAAAAAATAATTTGGACAATATCTGACATATTTTGAAATTTGTAAAAATTCTGTCTTTTGTCCTGACCCCGGACCTTATGTGAAAACTAAGAAAAACTGAAAAGTACTAAAAAAAATCAGACCAATTTTTTTTCACTTTTTTTGCCCTAGTTCATGCATTTCACATGTCTAGAAGTGAAATAAAAAATAATTTGGACAATATCTGAGAGATTTTGAAATTTGTCAAAAATCTGTCTTTTGTCCTGACCCCGGACCTTATGTGAAAACTAAGAAAAACTGAAAAGTACTAAAAAAAAATCAAACCAATTTTGTTAGACTTTTTTGCACTAGTTCATGCATTTCACATGTCTAGACGTGAAATAAAAAATAATTTGGACAATATCTGACATATTTTGAAATTTGTCAAAAATCTGTCTTTTGTCCTGACCCCGGACCTTATGTGAAAACTAAGAAAAACTGAAAAGTACTAAAAAAAAATCAAACCAATTTTGTTACACTTTTTTGCACTAGTTCATGCATTTCACATGTCTAGACGTGAAATAAAAAATGATTTGGACAATATCTGACATATTTTGAAATTTGTCAAAAATCTGTCTTTTGTCCTGACCCCGGACCTTATGTGAAAACTAAGAAAAACTGAAAAGTACTAAAAAAAATCAAACCAATTTTGTTACACTTTTTTGCACTAGTTCATGCATTTCACATGTCTAGACGTGAAATAAAAAATAATTTGGACAATATCTGACATATTTTGAAATTTGTCAAAAATCTGTCTTTTGTCCTGACCCCGGACCTTATGTGAAAACTAAGAAAAACTGAAAAGTACTAAAAAAAATCAAACCAATTTTGTTACACTTTTTTGCACTAGTTCATGCATTTCACATGTCTAGACGTGAAATAAAAAATAATTTGGACAATATCTGACATATTTTGAAATTTGTCAAAAATCTATCTTTTGTCCTGACCCCGGACCTTATGTGAAAACTAAAAAAAACTGAAAGGTACTAAAAAAAATCAAACCAATTTTTTTACACTTTTTTGCCCTAGTTCATGCATTTCACATGTCTATAAGTGAAATAAAAAATGATTTGGACAATATCTGACATATTTTGAAATTTGTCAAAATTCTGTCTTTTGTCCTGACCCCGGACTTTATGTGAAAACTAAGAAAAACTGCAAGGTACTAAAAAAAAATCAAACCAATTTTTTTACACTTTTTTGCCCTAGTTCATGCATTTCACATGTCTAGAAGTGAAATAAAAAATGATTTGGACAATATCTGACATATTTTGAAATTTGTCAAAAATCTGTCTTTTGTCATGACCCCGGACCTTATGTGAAAACTAAGAAAAACTGAAAAGTACTAAAAAAAAATCAAACCAATTTTTTTACACTTTTTTGCACTAGTTCATGCATTTCACATGTCTATAAGTGAAATAAAAAATGATTTGGACAATATCTGACATATTTTGAAATTTGTAAAAATTCTGTCTTTTGTCCTGACCCCGGACCTTATGTGAAAACTAAGAAAAACTGAAAAGTACTAAAAAAAATCAGACCAATTTTTTTTCACTTTTTTTGCCCTAGTTCATGCATTTCACATGTCTAGAAGTGAAATAAAAAATAATTTGGACAATATCTGAGAGATTTTGAAATTTGTCAAAAATCTGTCTTTTATCCTGACCCCGGACCTTATGTGAAAACTAAGAAAAACTGAAAAGTACAAAAAAAAAAAATCAAACCAATTTTGTTAGACTTTTTTGCACTAGTTCATGCATTTCACATGTCTAGACGTGAAATAAAAAATAATTTGGACAATATCTGACATATTTTGAAATTTGTCAAAAATCTGTCTTTTGTCCTGACCCCAGACCTTATGTGAAAACTAAAAAAAACTGAAAGGTACTAAAAAAAATCAAACCAATTTTTTTACACTTTTTTGCACTAGTTCATGCATTTCACATGTCTAGACGTGAAATAAAAAATAATTTGGACAATATCTGACATATTTTGAAATTTGTCAAAAATCTCTCTTTTGTCCTGACCCCGGACCTTATGTGAAAACTAAGAAAAACTGAAAAGTACTAAAAAAAATCAAACCAATTTTGTTACACTTTTTTGCACTAGTTGATGCATTTCACATGTCTAGACGTGAAATAAAAAATAATTTGGACAATATCTGACATATTTTGAAATTTGTCAAAAATCTGTCTTTTGTCCTGACCCCGGACCTTATGTGAAAACTAAAAAAAACTGAAAGGTACTAAAAAAAATCAAACCAATTTTTTTACACTTTTTTGCCCTAGTTCATGCATTTCACATGTCTATAAGTGAAATAAAAAATGATTTGGACATTATCTGACATATTTTGAAATTTGTCAAAATTCTGTCTTTTGTCCTGACCCCGGACCTTATGTGAAAACTAAGAAAAACTGAAAAGTACTAAAAAAAATCAGACCAATTTTTTTTCACTTTTTTTGCCCTAGTTCATGCATTTCACATGTCTAGAAGTGAAATAAAAAATGATTTGGACAATATCTGACAGATTTTGAAATTTGTCAAAAATCTGTCTTTTGTCCTGACCCCGGACCTTATGTGAAAACTAAGAAAAACTGAAAAGTACTAAAAAAAAATCAAACCAATTTTGTTACACTTTTTTGCACTAGTTCATGCATTTCACATGTCTAGACGTGAAATAAAAAATAATTTGGACAATATCTGACATATTTTGAAATTTGTCAAAAATCTGTCTTTTGTCATGACCCCGGACCTTATGTGAAAACTAAGAAAAACTGAAAAGTACTAAAAAAAAATCAAACCAATTTTGTTACACTTTTTTGCACTAGTTCATGCATTTCACATGTCTAGACGTGAAATAAAAAATAATTTGGACAATATCTGACATATTTTGAAATTTGTCAAAAATCTGTCTTTTGTCCTGACCCCGGACCTTATGTGAAAACTAAAAAAAACTAAAAGGTACTAAAAAAAATCAAACCAATTTTTTTACACTTTTTTGCACTAGTTCATGCATTTCACATGTCTAGACGTGAAATAAAAAATAATTTGGACAATATCTGACATATTTTGAAATTTGTCAAAAATCTGTCTTTTGTCATGACCCCGGACCTTATGTGAAAACTAAGAAAAACTGAAAAGTACTAAAAAAAAATCAAACCAATTTTGTTACACTTTTTTGCACTAGTTCATGCATTTCACATGTCTAGACGTGAAATAAAAAATAATTTGGACAATATCTGACATATTTTGAAATTTGTCAAAAATCTGTCTTTTGTCCTGACCCCGGACCTTATGTGAAAACTAAAAAAAACTAAAAGGTACTAAAAAAAATCAAACCAATTTTTTTACACTTTTTTGCACTAGTTCATGCATTTCACATGTCTAGACGTGAAATAAAAAATAATTTGGACAATATCTGACATATTTTGAAATTTGTCAAAAATCTGTCTTTTGTCCTGACCCCGGACCTTATGTGAAAACTAAGAAAAACTGAAAAGTACTAAAAAAAATCAAACCAATTTTGTTACACTTTTTTGCACTAGTTCATGCATTTCACATGTCTAGACGTGAAATAAAAAATAATTTGGACAATATCTGACATATTTTGAAATTTGTCAAAAATCTATCTTTTGTCCTGACCCCGGACCTTATGTGAAAACTAAAAAAAACTGAAAGGTACTAAAAAAAATCAAACCAATTTTTTTACACTTTTTTGCCCTAGTTCATGCATTTCACATGTCTATAAGTGAAATAAAAAATGATTTGGACAATATCTGACATATTTTGAAATTTGTCAAAATTCTGTCTTTTGTCCTGACCCCGGACTTTATGTGAAAACTAAGAAAAACTGCAAGGTACTAAAAAAAAATCAAACCAATTTTTTTACACTTTTTTGCCCTAGTTCATGCATTTCACATGTCTAGAAGTGAAATAAAAAATGATTTGGACAATATCTGACATATTTTGAAATTTGTCAAAAATCTGTCTTTTGTCATGACCCCGGACCTTATGTGAAAACTAAGAAAAACTGAAAAGTACTAAAAAAAAATCAAACCAATTTTTTTACACTTTTTTGCACTAGTTCATGCATTTCACATGTCTATAAGTGAAATAAAAAATGATTTGGACAATATCTGACATATTTTGAAATTTGTAAAAATTCTGTCTTTTGTCCTGACCCCGGACCTTATGTGAAAACTAAGAAAAACTGAAAAGTACTAAAAAAAATCAGACCAATTTTTTTTCACTTTTTTTGCCCTAGTTCATGCATTTCACATGTCTAGAAGTGAAATAAAAAATAATTTGGACAATATCTGAGAGATTTTGAAATTTGTCAAAAATCTGTCTTTTGTCCTGACCCCGGACCTTATGTGAAAACTAAGAAAAACTGAAAAGTACAAAAAAAAAAAATCAAACCAATTTTGTTAGACTTTTTTGCACTAGTTCATGCATTTCACATGTCTAGACGTGAAATAAAAAATAATTTGGACAATATCTGACATATTTTGAAATTTGTAAAAATTCTGTCTTTTGTCCTGACCCCGGACCTTATGTGAAAACTAAGAAAAACTGAAAAGTACTAAAAAAAATCAGACCAATTTTTTTTCACTTTTTTTGCCCTAGTTCATGCATTTCACATGTCTAGAAGTGAAATAAAAAATAATTTGGACAATATCTGAGAGATTTTGAAATTTGTCAAAAATCTGTCTTTTGTCCTGACCCCGGACCTTATGTGAAAACTAAGAAAAACTGAAAAGTACTAAAAAAAAATCAAACCAATTTTGTTAGACTTTTTTGCACTAGTTCATGCATTTCACATGTCTAGACGTGAAATAAAAAATAATTTGGACAATATCTGACATATTTTGAAATTTGTCAAAAATCTGTCTTTTGTCCTGACCCCGGACCTTATGTGAAAACTAAGAAAAACTGAAAAGTACTAAAAAAAAATCAAACCAATTTTGTTACACTTTTTTGCACTAGTTCATGCATTTCACATGTCTAGACGTGAAATAAAAAATGATTTGGACAATATCTGACATATTTTGAAATTTGTCAAAAATCTGTCTTTTGTCCTGACCCCGGACCTTATGTGAAAACTAAGAAAAACTGAAAAATACTAAAAAAAAATCAAACCAATTTTGTTACACTTTTTTGCACTAGTTCATGCATTTCACATGTCTAGACGTGAAATAAAAAATAATTTGGACAATATCTGACATATTTTGAAATTTGTCAAAAATCTGTCTTTTGTCCTGACCCCGGACCTTATGTGAAAACTAAGAAAAACTGCAAGGTACTAAAAAAAAATCAAACCAATTTTTTTTACACTATTTAGCCCTAGTTCATGCATTTCACATGTCTAGAAATGAAATAAAAAATGATTTGGACAATATCTGACAGATTTTGAAATTTGTCAAAAATCTGTCTTTTGTCCTGACCCCGGACCTTATGTGAAAACTAAGAAAAACTGAAAAATACTAAAAAAAAATCAAACCAATTTTGTTACACTTTTTTGCACTAGTTCATGCATTACACATGTCTAGACGTGAAATAAAAAATAATTTGGACAATATCTGACAGATTTTGAAATTTGTCAAAAATCTGTCTTTTGTCCTGACCCCGGACCTTATGTGAAAACTAAGAAAAACTGAAAAATACTAAAAAAAAATCAAACCAATTTTGTTACACTTTTTTGCACTAGTTCATGCATTACACATGTCTAGACGTGAAATAAAAAATAATTTGGACAATATCTGACATATTTTGAAATTTGTCAAAATTCTGTCTTTTGTCCTGACCCCGGACCTTATGTGAAAACTAAAAAAAACTGAAAGGTACTAAAAAAAATCAGACCAATTTTTTTTCACTTTTTTTGCCCTAGTTCATGCATTTCACATGTCTAGAAGTGAAATAAAAAATAATTTGGACAATATCTGAGAGATTTTGAAATTTGTCAAAAATCTGTCTTTTATCCTGATCCCGGACCTTATGTGAAAACTAAGAAAAACTGAAAAGTACTAAAAAAAATCAAACCAATTTTGTTACACTTTTTTGCCCTAGTTCATGCATTTCACATGTCTATAAGTGAAATAAAAAATGATTTGGACAATATCAGACATATTTTGAAATTTGTCAAAATTCTGTCTTTTGTCCTGACCCCGGACCTTATGTGAAAACTAAGAAAAACTGCAAGGTACTAAAAAAAAATCAAAGCAATTTTTTTACACTTTTTTGCCCTAGTTCATGCATTTCACATGTCTAGAAGTGAAATAAAAAATGATTTGGACAATATCTGACATATTTTGAAATTTGTCAAAAATCTGTCTTTTGTCCTGACCCCGGACCTTATGTGAAAACTAAGAAAAACTGCAAGGTACTAAAAAAAATCAAACCAATTTTTTCACACTTTCTTGCCCTAGTTCATGCATTTCACATGTCTAGAAATTAAATAAAAAATAATTTGGACAATATCTGACATATTTTGAAATTTGTCAAAAATCTGTCTTTTGTCCTGACCCCGGACCTTATGTGAAAACTAAGAAAAACTGCAAGGTACTAAAAAAAAATCAAACCAATTTTGTTACACTTTTTTGCACTAGTTCATGCATTTCACATGTCTAGACGTGAAATAAAAAATAATTTGGACAATATCTGACATATTTTGAAATTTGTCAAAAATCTGTCTTTTGTCCTGACCCCGGACCTTATGTGAAAACTAAAAAAAACTGAAAGGTACTAAAAAAAATCAAACCAATTTTTTTACACTTTTTTGCCCTAGTTCATGCATTTCACATGTCTATAAGTGAAATAAAAAATGATTTGGACAATATCTGACATATTTTGAAATTTGTAAAAATTCTGTCTTTTGTCCTGACCCCGGACCTTATGTGAAAACTAAGAAAAACTGAAAAGTACTAAAAAAAATCAGACCAATTTTTTTTCACTTTTTTTGCCCAAGTTCATGCATTTCACATGTCTAGAAGTGAAATAAAAAATAATTTGGACAATATCTGAGAGATTTTGAAATTTGTCAAAAATCTGTCTTTTATCCTGACCCCGGACCTTATGTGAAAACTAAGAAAAACTGAAAAGTACAAAAAAAAAATCAAACCAATTTTGTTACACTTTTTTGCACTAGTCCATGCATTTCACATGTCTAGACGTGAAATAAAAAATAATTTGGACAATATCTGACATATTTTGAAATTTGTCAAAAATCTGTGTTTTGTCCTGACCCCGGACCTTATGTGAAAACTAAAAAAAACTGAAAGGTACTAAAAAAAATCAAACCAATTTTTTTACACTTTTTTGCACTAGTTCATGCATTTCACATGTCTAGACGTGAAATAAAAAATGATTTGGACAATATCTGACATATTTTGAAATTTGTCAAAATTCTGTCTTTTGTCCTGACCCCGGACCTTATGTGAAAACTAAGAAAAACTGCAAGGTACTAAAAAAAAATCAAACCAATTTTTTTACACTTTTTTGCCCTAGTTCATGCATTTCACATGTCTATAAGTGAAATAAAAAATGATTTGGACAATATCTGACATATTTTGAAATTTGTAAAAATTCTGTCTTTTGTCCTGACCCCGGACCTTATGTGAAAACTAAGAAAAACTGAAAAGTACTAAAAAAAATCAGACCAATTTTTTTTCACTTTTTTTGCCCAAGTTCATGCATTTCACATGTCTAGACGTGAAATAAAAAATAATTTGGACAATATCTGACATATTTTGAAATTTGTCAAAAATCTGTCTTTTGTCCTGACCCCGGACCTTATGTGAAAACTAAAAAAAACTGAAAGGTACTAAAAAAAATCAAACCAATTTTTTTACACTTTTTTGCCCTAGTTCATGCATTTCACATGTCTATAAGTGAAATAAAAAATGATTTGGACAATATCTGACATATTTTGAAATTTGTCAAAAATCTCTCTTTTGTCCTGACCCCGGACCTTATGTGAAAACTAAAAAAAACTGAAAGGTACTAAAAAAAATCAAACCAATTTTTTTACACTTTTTTGCCCTAGTTCATGCATTTCACATGTCTATAAGTGAAATAAAAAATGATTTGGACAATATCTGACATATTTTGAAATTTGTCAAAATTCTGTCTTTTGTCCTGACCCCGGACCTTATGTGAAAACTAAGAAAAACTGAAAAGTACTAAAAAAAATCAGACCAATTTTTTTTCACTTTTTTTGCCCTAGTTCATGCATTTCACATGTCTAGAAGTGAAATAAAAAATGATTTGGACAATATCTGACAGATTTTGAAATTTGTCAAAAATCTGTCTTTTGTCCTGACCCCGGACCTTATGTGAAAACTAAGAAAAACTGCAAGGTACTAAAAAAAATCAAACCAATTTTTTCACACTTTCTTGCCCTAGTTCATGCATTTCACATGTCTAGAAATTAAATAAAAAATAATTTGGACAATATCTGACATATTTTGAAATTTGTCAAAAATCTGTCTTTTGTCCTGACCCCGGACCTTATGTGAAAACTAAGAAAAACTGCAAGGTACTAAAAAAAAATCAAACCAATTTTGTTACACTTTTTTGCACTAGTTCATGCATTTCACATGTCTAGACGTGAAATAAAAAATAATTTGGACAATATCTGACATATTTTGAAATTTGTCAAAAATCTGTCTTTTGTCCTGACCCCGGACCTTATGTGAAAACTAAAAAAAACTGAAAGGTACTAAAAAAAATCAAACCAATTTTTTTACACTTTTTTGCCCTAGTTCATGCATTTCACATGTCTATAAGTGAAATAAAAAATGATTTGGACAATATCTGACATATTTTGAAATTTGTAAAAATTCTGTCTTTTGTCCTGACCCCGGACCTTATGTGAAAACTAAGAAAAACTGAAAAGTACTAAAAAAAATCAGACCAATTTTTTTTCACTTTTTTTGCCCAAGTTCATGCATTTCACATGTCTAGAAGTGAAATAAAAAATAATTTGGACAATATCTGAGAGATTTTGAAATTTGTCAAAAATCTGTCTTTTATCCTGACCCCGGACCTTATGTGAAAACTAAGAAAAACTGAAAAGTACAAAAAAAAAATCAAACCAATTTTGTTACACTTTTTTGCACTAGTCCATGCATTTCACATGTCTAGACGTGAAATAAAAAATAATTTGGACAATATCTGACATATTTTGAAATTTGTCAAAAATCTGTCTTTTGTCCTGACCCCGGACCTTATGTGAAAACTAAAAAAAACTGAAAGGTACTAAAAAAAATCAAACCAATTTTTTTACACTTTTTTGCACTAGTTCATGCATTTCACATGTCTAGACGTGAAATAAAAAATGATTTGGACAATATCTGACATATTTTGAAATTTGTCAAAATTCTGTCTTTTGTCCTGACCCCGGACCTTATGTGAAAACTAAGAAAAACTGCAAGGTACTAAAAAAAAATCAAACCAATTTTTTTACACTTTTTTGCCCTAGTTCATGCATTTCACATGTCTATAAGTGAAATAAAAAATGATTTGGACAATATCTGACATATTTTGAAATTTGTAAAAATTCTGTCTTTTGTCCTGACCCCGGACCTTATGTGAAAACTAAGAAAAACTGAAAAGTACTAAAAAAAATCAGACCAATTTTTTTTCACTTTTTTTGCCCAAGTTCATGCATTTCACATGTCTAGACGTGAAATAAAAAATAATTTGGACAATATCTGACATATTTTGAAATTTGTCAAAAATCTGTCTTTTGTCCTGACCCCGGACCTTATGTGAAAACTAAAAAAAACTGAAAGGTACTAAAAAAAATCAAACCAATTTTTTTACACTTTTTTGCCCTAGTTCATGCATTTCACATGTCTATAAGTGAAATAAAAAATGATTTGGACAATATCTGACATATTTTGAAATTTGTCAAAAATCTCTCTTTTGTCCTGACCCCGGACCTTATGTGAAAACTAAAAAAAACTGAAAGGTACTAAAAAAAATCAAACCAATTTTTTTACACTTTTTTGCCCTAGTTCATGCATTTCACATGTCTATAAGTGAAATAAAAAATGATTTGGACAATATCTGACATATTTTGAAATTTGTCAAAATTCTGTCTTTTGTCCTGACCCCGGACCTTATGTGAAAACTAAGAAAAACTGAAAAGTACTAAAAAAAATCAGACCAATTTTTTTTCACTTTTTTTGCCCTAGTTCATGCATTTCACATGTCTAGAAGTGAAATAAAAAATGATTTGGACAATATCTGACAGATTTTGAAATTTGTCAAAAATCTGTCTTTTGTCCTGACCCCGGACCTTATGTGAAAACTAAGAAAAACTGAAAAGTACTAAAAAAAAATCAAACCAATTTTGTTACACTTTTTTGCACTAGTTCATGCATTTCACATGTCTAGACGTGAAATAAAAAATAATTTGGACAATATCTGACATATTTTGAAATTTGTCAAAAATCTGTCTTTTGTCCTGACCCCGGACCTTATGTGAAAACTAAAAAAAACTGAAAGGTACTAAAAAAAATCAAACCAATTTTTTTACACTTTTTTGCCCTAGTTCATGCATTTCACATGTCTATAAGTGAAATAAAAAATGATTTGGACAATATCTGACATATTTTGAAATTTGTCAAAATTCTGTCTTTTGTCCTGACCCCGGACCTTATGTGAAAACTAAGAAAAACTGAAAAGTACTAAAAAAATTCAGACCAATTTTTTTTCACTTTTTTTGCCCTAGTTCATGCATTTCACATGTCTAGAAGTGAAATAAAAAATAATTTGGACAATATCTGAGAGATTTTGAAATTTGTCAAAAATCTGTCTTTTATCCTGACCCCGGACCTTATGTGAAAACTAAGAAAAACTGAAAAGTACTAAAAAAATTCAGACCAATTTTTTTTCACTTTTTTTGCCCTAGTTCATGCATTTCACATGTCTAGAAGTGAAATAAAAAATGATTTGGACAATATCTGACATATTTAGAAATTTGTCAAAAATCTGTCTTTTGTCCTGACCCCGGACCTTATGTGAAAACTAAGAAAAACTGCATGGTACTAAAAAAAAATCAAACCAATTTTTTCACACTTTCTTGCCCTAGTTCATGCATTTCACAATGTCTAGAAATTAAATAAAAAATGATTTGGACAATATCTGACAGATTTTGAAATTTGTCAGAAATCTGTATTTTGTCCTGACCCCGGACCTTATGTGAAAACTAAGAAAAACTGAAAGGTACTAAAAAAAATCAAACCAATATTTTTACACTTTTTTGCCCTAGTTCATGCATTTCACATGTCTAGACGTGAAATAAAAAATAATTTGGACAATATCTGACATATTTTGAAATTTGTCAAAAATCTGTCTTTTGTCCTGACCCCGGACCTTATGTGAAAAGTAAAAAAAACTGAAAGGTACTAAAAAAAATCAAACCAATTTTTTTACACTTTTTTGACCTAGTTCATGCATTTCACATGTCTATAAGTGAAATAAAAAATGATTTGGACAATATCTGACATATTTTGAAATTTGTCAAAAATCTGTCTTTTGTCCTGACCCCGGACCTTATGTGAAAACTAAGAAAAACTGCAAGGTACTAAAAAAAAATCAAACCAATTTTTTTACACTTTTTTGCCCTAGTTCATGCATTTCACATGTCTAGAAGTGAAATAAAAAATGATTTGGACAATATCTGACATATTTAGAAATTTGTCAAAAATCTGTCTTTTGTCCTGACCCCGGACCTTATGTGAAAACTAAGAAAAACTGAAAAGTACTAAAAAAAAATCAAATCAATTTTGTTACACTTTTTTGCACTAGTTCATGCATTTCACATGTCTAGAAATTAAATAAAAAATGATTTGGACAATATCTGATATATTTTGAAATTTGTCAAAAATCTGTCTTTTGTCCTGACCCCGGACCTTATGTGAAAACTAAGAAAAACTGAAAAGTACTAAAAAAAAATCAAATCAATTTTGTTACACTTTTTTGCACTAGTTCATGCATTTCACATGTCTAGAAATTAAATAAAAAATGATTTGGACAATATCTGATATATTTTGAAATTTGTCAAAAATCTGTCTTTTGTCCTGACCCCGGACCTTATGTGAAAACTAAGAAAAACTGAAAAGTACTAAAAAAAAATCAAATCAATTTTGTTACACTTTTTTGCACTAGTTCATGCATTTCACATGTCTAGACGTGAAATAAAAAATAATTTGGACAATATCTGACATATTTTGAAATTTGTCAAAAATCTGTCTTTTGTCCTGACCCCGGACCTTATGTGAAAACTAAGAAAAACTGAAAAGTACTACAAAAAATCAGACCAATTTTTTTTCACTTTCTTGCCCTAGTTCATGCATTTCACATGTCTAGAAGTGAAATAAAAAATAATTTGGACAATATCTGACATATTTTGAAATTTGTCAAAAATCTGTCTTTTGTCCTGACCCCGGACCTTATGTGAAAACTAAGAAAAACTGCAAGGTACTAAAAAAAAATCAAACCAATTTTTTTACACTTTTTTGCCCTAGTTCATACATTTCACATGTCTATAAGTGAAATAAAAAATGATTTGGACAATATCTGATATATTTTGAAATTTGTCAAAAATCTGTCTTTTGTCCTGACCCCGGACCTTATGTGAAAACTAAGAAAAACTGAAAAGTACTAAAAAAAAATCAAATCAATTTTGTTACACTTTTTTGCACTAGTTCATGCATTTCACATGTCTAGACGTGAAATAAAAAATAATTTGGACAATATCTGACATATTTTGAAATTTGTCAAAAATCTGTCTTTTGTCCTGATCCCGGACCTTATGTGAAAACTAAGAAAAACTGAAAAGTACTAAAAAAAAATCAAATCAATTTTGTTACACTTTTTTGCACTAGTTCATGCATTTCACATGTCTAGAAATTAAATAAAAAATGATTTGGACAATATCTGATATATTTTGAAATTTGTCAAAAATCTGTCTTTTGTCCTGACCCCGGACCTTATGTGAAAACTAAGAAAAACTGAAAAGTACTAAAAAAAAATCAAATCAATTTTGTTACACTTTTTTGCACTAGTTCATGCATTTCACATGTCTAGACGTGAAATAAAAAATAATTTGGACAATATCTGACATATTTTGAAATTTGTCAAAAATCTGTCTTTTGTCCTGATCCCGGACCTTATGTGAAAACTAAGAAAAACTGAAAAGTACTAAAAAAAAATCAAACCAATTTTTTTACACTTTTTTGCCCTAGTTCATACATTTCACATGTCTATAAGTGAAATAAAAAATGATTTGGACAATATCTGATATATTTTGAAATTTGTCAAAAATCTGTCTTTTGTCCTGACCCCGGACCTTATGTGAAAACTAAGAAAAACTGAAAAGTACTAAAAAAAAATCAAACCAATTTTTTTACACTTTTTTGCCCTAGTTCATACATTTCACATGTCTATAAGTGAAATAAAAAATGATTTGGACAATATCTGATATATTTTGAAATTTGTCAAAAATCTGTCTTTTGTCCTGACCCCGGACCTTATGTGAAAACTAAGAAAAACTGAAAAGTACTAAAAAAAAATCAAATCAATTTTGTTACACTTTTTTGCACTAGTTCATGCATTTCACATGTCTAGAAATTAAATAAAAAATGATTTGGACAATATCTGATATATTTTGAAATTTGTCAAAAATCTGTCTTTTGTCCTGACCCCGGACCTTATGTGAAAACTAAGAAAAACTGAAAAGTACTAAAAAAAAATCAAATCAATTTTGTTACACTTTTTTGCACTAGTTCATGCATTTCACATGTCTAGAAATTAAATAAAAAATGATTTGGACAATATCTGATATATTTTGAAATTTGTCAAAAATCTGTCTTTTGTCCTGACCCCGGACCTTATGTGAAAACTAAGAAAAACTGAAAAGTACTAAAAAAAAATCAAATCAATTTTGTTACACTTTTTTGCACTAGTTCATGCATTTCACATGTCTAGACGTGAAATAAAAAATAATTTGGACAATATCTGACATATTTTGAAATTTGTCAAAAATCTGTCTTTTGTCCTGACCCCGGACCTTATGTGAAAACTAAGAAAAACTGAAAAGTACTACAAAAAATCAGACCAATTTTTTTTCACTTTCTTGCCCTAGTTCATGCATTTCACATGTCTAGAAGTGAAATAAAAAATAATTTGGACAATATCTGACATATTTTGAAATTTGTCAAAAATCTGTCTTTTGTCCTGACCCCGGACCTTATGTGAAAACTAAGAAAAACTGCAAGGTACTAAAAAAAAATCAAACCAATTTTTTTACACTTTTTTGCCCTAGTTCATACATTTCACATGTCTATAAGTGAAATAAAAAATGATTTGGACAATATCTGATATATTTTGAAATTTGTCAAAAATCTGTCTTTTGTCCTGACCCCGGACCTTATGTGAAAACTAAGAAAAACTGAAAAGTACTAAAAAAAAATCAAATCAATTTTGTTACACTTTTTTGCACTAGTTCATGCATTTCACATGTCTAGACGTGAAATAAAAAATAATTTGGACAATATCTGACATATTTTGAAATTTGTCAAAAATCTGTCTTTTGTCCTGACCCCGGACCTTATGTGAAAACTAAGAAAAACTGAAAAGTACTAAAAAAAATCAGACCAATTTTTTTTCACTTTCTTGCCCTAGTTCATGCATTTCACATGTCTAGAAATTAAATAAAAAATGATTTGGACAATATCTGATATATTTTGAAATTTGTCAAAAATCTGTCTTTTGTCCTGACCCCGGACCTTATGTGAAAACTAAGAAAAACTGAAAAGTACTAAAAAAAAATCAAACCAATTTTTTTACACTTTTTTGCCCTAGTTCATACATTTCACATGTCTATAAGTGAAATAAAAAATGATTTGGACAATATCTGATATATTTTGAAATTTGTCAAAAATCTGTCTTTTGTCCTGACCCCGGACCTTATGTGAAAACTAAGAAAAACTGAAAAGTACTAAAAAAAAATCAAATCAATTTTGTTACACTTTTTTGCACTAGTTCATGCATTTCACATGTCTAGAAATTAAATAAAAAATGATTTGGACAATATCTGATATATTTTGAAATTTGTCAAAAATCTGTCTTTTGTCCTGACCCCGGACCTTATGTGAAAACTAAGAAAAACTGAAAAGTACTAAAAAAAAATCAAATCAATTTTGTTACACTTTTTTGCACTAGTTCATGCATTTCACATGTCTAGAAATTAAATAAAAAATGATTTGGACAATATCTGATATATTTTGA
The DNA here is from genome assembly GCF_046254945.1 of Alosa pseudoharengus. Classification (NCBI taxonomy): domain Eukaryota; kingdom Metazoa; phylum Chordata; class Actinopteri; order Clupeiformes; family Clupeidae; genus Alosa; species Alosa pseudoharengus. The sequence goes on from NW_027468814.1 coordinate 136,499, forward strand.
AATTTGTCAAAAATCTGTCTTTTGTCCTGACCCCGGACCTTATGTGAAAACTAAGAAAAACTGAAAAGTACTAAAAAAAAATCAAATCAATTTTGTTACACTTTTTTGCACTAGTTCATGCATTTCACATGTCTAGACGTGAAATAAAAAATAATTTGGACAATATCTGACATATTTTGAAATTTGTCAAAAATCTGTCTTTTGTCCTGACCCCGGACCTTATGTGAAAACTAAGAAAAACTGAAAAGTACTACAAAAAATCAGACCAATTTTTTTTCACTTTCTTGCCCTAGTTCATGCATTTCACATGTCTAGAAGTGAAATAAAAAATAATTTGGACAATATCTGACATATTTTGAAATTTGTCAAAAATCTGTCTTTTGTCCTGACCCCGGACCTTATGTGAAAACTAAGAAAAACTGCAAGGTACTAAAAAAAAATCAAACCAATTTTTTTACACTTTTTTGCCCTAGTTCATACATTTCACATGTCTATAAGTGAAATAAAAAATGATTTGGACAATATCTGATATATTTTGAAATTTGTCAAAAATCTGTCTTTTGTCCTGACCCCGGACCTTATGTGAAAACTAAGAAAAACTGAAAAGTACTAAAAAAAAATCAAATCAATTTTGTTACACTTTTTTGCACTAGTTCATGCATTTCACATGTCTAGACGTGAAATAAAAAATAATTTGGACAATATCTGACATATTTTGAAATTTGTCAAAAATCTGTCTTTTGTCCTGACCCCGGACCTTATGTGAAAACTAAGAAAAACTGAAAAGTATTAAAAAAAATCAGACCAATTTTTTTTCACTTTCTTGCCCTAGTTCATGCATTTCACATGTCTAGAAATTAAATAAAAAATGATTTGGACAATATCTGATATATTTTGAAATTTGTCAAAAATCTGTCTTTTGTCCTGACCCCGGACCTTATGTGAAAACTAAGAAAAACTGAAAAGTACTAAAAAAAAATCAAACCAATTTTTTTACACTTTTTTGCCCTAGTTCATACATTTCACATGTCTATAAGTGAAATAAAAAATGATTTGGACAATATCTGATATATTTTGAAATTTGTCAAAAATCTGTCTTTTGTCCTGACCCCGGACCTTATGTGAAAACTAAGAAAAACTGAAAAGTACTAAAAAAAAATCAAATCAATTTTGTTACACTTTTTTGCACTAGTTCATGCATTTCACATGTCTAGACGTGAAATAAAAAATAATTTGGACAATATCTGACATATTTTGAAATTTGTCAAAAATCTGTCTTTTGTCCTGATCCCGGACCTTATGTGAAAACTAAGAAAAACTGAAAAGTACTAAAAAAAAATCAAATCAATTTTGTTACACTTTTTTACACTAGTTCATGCATTTCACATGTCTAGAAATTAAATAAAAAATGATTTGGACAATATCTGATATATTTTGAAATTTGTCAAAAATCTGTCTTTTGTCCTGACCCCGGACCTTATGTGAAAACTAAGAAAAACTGAAAAGTACTAAAAAAAAATCAAATCAATTTTGTTACACTTTTTTGCACTAGTTCATGCATTTCACATGTCTAGAAGTGAAATAAAAAATAATTTGGACAATATCTGACATATTTTGAAATTTGTCAAAAATCTGTCTTTTGTCCTGACCCCGGACCTTATGTGAAAACTAAGAAAAACTGCAAGGTACTAAAAAAAAATCAAACCAATTTTTTTACACTTTTTTGCCCTAGTTCATACATTTCACATGTCTATAAGTGAAATAAAAAATGATTTGGACAATATCTGATATATTTTGAAATTTGTCAAAAATCTGTCTTTTGTCCTGACCCCGGACCTTATGTGAAAACTAAGAAAAACTGAAAAGTACTAAAAAAAAATCAAATCAATTTTGTTACACTTTTTTGCACTAGTTCATGCATTTCACATGTCTAGACGTGAAATAAAAAATAATTTGGACAATATCTGACATATTTTGAAATTTGTCAAAAATCTGTCTTTTGTCCTGACCCCGGACCTTATGTGAAAACTAAGAAAAACTGAAAAGTACTAAAAAAAATCAGACCAATTTTTTTTCACTTTCTTGCCCTAGTTCATGCATTTCACATGTCTAGAAATTAAATAAAAAATGATTTGGACAATATCTGATATATTTTGAAATTTGTCAAAAATCTGTCTTTTGTCCTGACCCCGGACCTTATGTGAAAACTAAGAAAAACTGAAAAGTACTAAAAAAAAATCAAACCAATTTTTTTACACTTTCTTGCCCTAGTTCATGCATTTCACATGTCTAGAAGTGAAATAAAAAATAATTTGGACAATATCTGACATATTTTGAAATTTGTCAAAAATCTGTCTTTTGTCCTGACCCCGGACCTTATGTGAAAACTAAGAAAAACTGCAAGGTACTAAAAAAAAATCAAACCAATTTTTTTACACTTTTTTGCCCTAGTTCATACATTTCACATGTCTATAAGTGAAATAAAAAATGATTTGGACAATATCTGATATATTTTGAAATTTGTCAAAAATCTGTCTTTTGTCCTGACCCCGGACCTTATGTGAAAACTAAGAAAAACTGAAAAGTACTAAAAAAAAATCAAATCAATTTTGTTACACTTTTTTGCACTAGTTCATGCATTTCACATGTCTAGACGTGAAATAAAAAATAATTTGGACAATATCTGACATATTTTGAAATTTGTCAAAAATCTGTCTTTTGTCCTGACCCCGGACCTTATGTGAAAACTAAAAAAAACTGAAAGGTACTAAAAAAAATCAAACCAATTTTTTTACACTTTTTTGCCCTAGTTCATGCATTTCACATGTCTATAAGTGAAATAAAAAATGATTTGGACAATATCTGACATATTTTGAAATTTGTCAAAAATCTGTCTTTTGTCCTGACCCCGGACCTTATGTGAAAACTAAAAAAAACTGAAAGGTACTAAAAAAAATCAAACCAATTTTTTTACACTTTTTTGCCCTAGTTCATGCATTTCACATGTCTATAAGTGAAATAAAAAATGATTTGGACAATATCTGACATATTTTGAAATTTGTCAAAATTCTGTCTTTTGTCCTGACCCCGGACCTTATGTGAAAACTAAGAAAAACTGAAAAGTACTAAAAAAATTCAGACCAATTTTTTTTCACTTTTTTTGCCCTAGTTCATGCATTTCACATGTCTAGAAGTGAAATAAAAAATAATTTGGACAATATCTGAGAGATTTTGAAATTTGTCAAAAATCTGTCTTTTATCCTGACCCCGGACCTTATGTGAAAACTAAGAAAAACTGAAAAGTACTAAAAAAATTCAGACCAATTTTTTTTCACTTTTTTTGCCCTAGTTCATGCATTTCACATGTCTAGAAGTGAAATAAAAAATGATTTGGACAATATCTGACATATTTAGAAATTTGTCAAAAATCTGTCTTTTGTCCTGACCCCGGACCTTATGTGAAAACTAAGAAAAACTGCATGGTACTAAAAAAAAATCAAACCAATTTTTTCACACTTTCTTGCCCTAGTTCATGCATTTCACAATGTCTAGAAATTAAATAAAAAATGATTTGGACAATATCTGACAGATTTTGAAATTTGTCAGAAATCTGTATTTTGTCCTGACCCCGGACCTTATGTGAAAACTAAGAAAAACTGAAAGGTACTAAAAAAAATCAAACCAATATTTTTACACTTTTTTGCCCTAGTTCATGCATTTCACATGTCTAGAAGTGAAATAAAAAATGATTTGGACAATATCTGACAGATTTTGAAATTTGTCAAAAATCTGTCTTTTGTCCTGACCCCGGACCTTATGTGAAAACTAAGAAAAACTGAAAAGTACTAAAAAAAAATCAAACCAATTTTGTTACACTTTTTTGCACTAGTTCATGCATTTCACATGTCTAGACGTGAAATAAAAAATAATTTGGACAATATCTGACATATTTTGAAATTTGTCAAAAATCTGTCTTTTGTCCTGACCCCGGACCTTATGTGAAAAGTAAAAAAAACTGAAAGGTACTAAAAAAAATCAAACCAATTTTTTTACACTTTTTTGACCTAGTTCATGCATTTCACATGTCTATAAGTGAAATAAAAAATGATTTGGACAATATCTGACATATTTTGAAATTTGTCAAAAATCTGTCTTTTGTCCTGACCCCGGACCTTATGTGAAAACTAAGAAAAACTGCAAGGTACTAAAAAAAAATCAAACCAATTTTTTTACACTTTTTTGCCCTAGTTCATGCATTTCACATGTCTAGAAGTGAAATAAAAAATGATTTGGACAATATCTGACATATTTAGAAATTTGTCAAAAATCTGTCTTTTGTCCTGACCCCGGACCTTATGTGAAAACTAAGAAAAACTGCAAGGTACTAAAAAAAAATCAAACCAATTTTTTCACACTTTCTTGCCCTAGTTCATGCATTTCACAATGTCTAGAAATTAAATAAAAAATGATTTGGACAATATCTGACAGATTTTGAAATTTGTCAGAAATCTGTATTTTGTCCTGACCCCGGACCTTATGTGAAAACTAAGAAAAACTGAAAGGTACTAAAAAAAATCAAACCAATATTTTTACACTTTTTTGCCCTAGTTCATGCATTTCACATGTCTAGAAGTGAAATAAAAAATGATTTGGACAATATCTGACAGATTTTGAAATTTGTCAAAAATCTGTCTTTTGTCCTGACCCCGGACCTTATGTGAAAACTAAGAAAAACTGCAAGGGACTAAAAAAAAATCAAACCAATTTTGTTACACTTTTTTGCACTAGTTCATGCATTTCACATGTCTAGACGTGAAATAAAAAATAATTTGGACAATATCTGACATATTTTGAAATTTGTCAAAAATCTGTCTTTTGTCATGACCCCGGACCTTATGTGAAAACTAAGAAAAACTGAAAAGTACAAAAAAAAAATCAAACCAATTTTGTTACACTTTTTTGCACTAGTTCATGCATTTCACATGTCTAGACGTGAAATAAAAAATAATTTGGACAATATCTGACATATTTTGAAATTTGTCAAAAATCTGTCTTTTGTCCTGACCCCGGACCTTATGTGAAAACTAAAAAAAACTGAAAGGTACTAAAAAAAATCAAACCAATTTTTTTACACTTTTTTGCCCTAGTTCATGCATTTCACATGTCTATAAGTGAAATAAAAAATGATTTGGACAATATCTGACATATTTTGAAATTTGTCAAAAATCTGTCTTTTGTCCTGACCCCGGACCTTATGTGAAAACTAAAAAAAACTGAAAGGTACTAAAAAAAATCAAACCAATTTTTTTACACTTTTTTGCCCTAGTTCATGCATTTCACATGTCTATAAGTGAAATAAAAAATGATTTGGACAATATCTGACATATTTTGAAATTTGTCAAAATTCTGTCTTTTGTCCTGACCCCGGACCTTATGTGAAAACTAAGAAAAACTGCAAGGTACTAAAAAAAAATCAAACCAATTTTTTTACACTTTTTTGCCCTAGTTCATGCATTTCACATGTCTAGAAGTGAAATAAAAAATGATTTGGACAATATCTGACATATTTTGATATTTGTCAGAAATCTGTATTTTGTCCTGACCCCGGACCTTATGTGAAAACTAAGAAAAACTGAAAGGTACTAAAAAAAATCAAACCAATATTTTTACACTTTTTTGCCCTAGTTCATGCATTTCACATGTCTAGAAGTGAAATAAAAAATGATTTGGACAATATCTGACAGATTTTGAAATTTGTCAAAAATCTGTCTTTTGTCCTGACCCCGGACCTTATGTGAAAACTAAGAAAAACTGAAAAGTACTAAAAAAAAAATCAAACCAATTTTGTTACACTTTTTTGCACTAGTTCATGCATTTCACATGTCTAGACGTGAAATAAAAAATAATTTGGACAATATCTGACATATTTTGAAATTTGTCAAAAATCTGTCTTTTGTCATGACCCCGGACCTTATGTGAAAACTAAGAAAAACTGAAAAGTACTAAAAAAAAATCAAACCAATTTTGTTACACTTTTTTGCACTAGTTCATGCATTTCACATGTCTAGACGTGAAATAAAAAATAATTTGGACAATATCTGACATATTTTGAAATTTGTCAAAAATCTGTCTTTTGTCCTGACCCCGGACCTTATGTGAAAACTAAAAAAAACTGAAAGGTACTAAAAAAAATCAAACCAATTTTTTTACACTTTTTTGCCCTAGTTCATGCATTTCACATGTCTATGAGTGAAATAAAAAATGATTTGGACAATATCTGACATATTTTGAAATTTGTCAAAATTCTGTCTTTTGTCCTGACCCCGGACCTTATGTGAAAACTAAGAAAAACTGCAAGGTACTAAAAAAAAATCAAACCAATTTTTTTACACTTTTTTGCCCTAGTTCATGCATTTCACATGTCTAGAAGTGAAATAAAAAATAATTTGGACAATATCTGACAGATTTTGAAATTTGTCAAAAATCTGTCTTTTGTCCTGACCCCGGACCTTATGTGAAAACTAAGAAAAACTGAAAAGTACTAAATAAAATCAGACCAATTTTGTTACACTTTTTTGCACTTGTTCGTGCATTTCACATGTCTAGACGTGAAATTAAAAATAATTTGGACAATATCTGACATATTTTGAAATTTGTCAAAAATCTGTCTTTTGTCCTGACCCCGGACCTTGTGTGAAAACTAAGAAAAACTGAAAGGTACTAAAAAAAATCAAACCAATTTTGTTACACTTTTTTGCCCTAGTTCATGCATTTCACATGTCTAGAAGTGAAATAAAAATGATTTGGACAATAACTGACAGATTTTGAAATTTGTCAAAAATCTGTCTTTTGTCCTGACCCCGGACCTTGTGAGAAAACTAAGAAAAACTGAAAGGTACTAAAAAAAATCAAACCAATTTTGTTACACTTTTTTGCACTTTTTCGTGCATTTCACATGTCTAGAAGTGAAATAAAAAATGATTTGGACAATATCTGACAGATTTTGAAATTTGTCAAGAATCTGTCTTTTGTCCTGACCCCGGACCTTATGTGAAAACTAAGAAAAACTGAAAGGTACTAAAAAAAATCAAACCAATTTTGTTACACTTTTTTGCACTTGTTCGTGCATTTCACATGTCTAGACGTGAAATAAAAAATGATTTGGACAATATCTGACAGATTTTGAATTTTGTCAAAAATCTGTCTTTTGTCCTGACCCCGGACCTTATGTGAAAACTAAGAAAAACTGAAAAGTACTAAAAAAAATCAGACCAATTTTTTTTTCACTTTTTTTGCCCTAGTTCATGCATTTCACATGTCTAGAAGTGAAATAAAAAATAATTTGGACAATATCTGACAGATTTTGAAATTTGTCAAAAATATGTCTTTTGTCCTGACCCCGGACCTTATGTGAAAACTAAGAAAAACTGAAAAGTACTAAATAAAATCAGACCAATTTTGTTACACTTTTTTGCACTTGTTCGTGCATTTCACATGTCTAGACGTGAAATTAAAAATAATTTGGACAATATCTGACAGATTTTGAAATTTGTCAAGAATCTGTCTTTTGTCCTGACCCCGGACCTTATGTGAAAACTAAGAAAAACTGAAAGGTACTAAAAAAAATCAAACCAATTTTGTTACACTTTTTTGCACTTGTTCGTGCATTTCACATGTCTAGACGTGAAATAAAAAATGATTTGGACAATATCTGACAGATTTTGAATTTTGTCAAAAATCTGTCTTTTGTCCTGACCCCGGACCTTATGTGAAAACTAAGAAAAACTGAAAAGTACTAAAAAAAATCAGACCAATTTTTTTTCACTTTTTTTGCCCTAGTTCATGCATTTCACATGTCTAGAAGTGAAATAAAAAATAATTTGGACAATATCTGACAGATTGTGAAATTTGTCAAAAATCTGTATTTTGTCCTGACCCCGGACCTTATGTGAAAACTAAAAAAAACTGAAAGGTACTAAAAAAAATCAAACCAATTTTTTTACACTTTTTTGCTCTAGTTCATGCATTTCACATGTCTAGAAGTGAAATAAAAAATGATTTGGACAATATCTGACAGATTTTGAAATTTGTCAAAAATCTGTCTTTTGTCCTGACCCCGGACCTTATGTGAAAACTAAGAAAAACTGAAAAGTACTAAAAAAAAATCAAACCAATTTTGTTACACTTTTTTGCACTAGTTCATGCATTTCACATGTCTAGACGTGAAATAAAAAATAATTTGGACAATATCTGACATATTTTGAAATTTGTCAAAAATCTGTCTTTTGTCCTGACCCCGGACCTTATGTGAAAACTAAAAAAAACTGAAAGGTACTAAAAAAAATCAAACCAATTTTTTTACACTTTTTTGCCCTAGTTCATGCATTTCACATGTCTATAAGTGAAATAAAAAATGATTTGGACAATATCTGACATATTTTGAAATTTGTCAAAATTCTGTCTTTTGTCCTGACCCCGGACCTTATGTGAAAACTAAGAAAAACTGCAAGGTGCTAAAAAAAAATCAAACCAATTTTTTTACACTTTTTTGCCCTAGTTCATGCATTTCACATGTCTAGAAGTGAAATAAAAAATAATTTGGACAATATCTGACATATTTTGAAATTTGTCAAAAATCTGTCTTTTGTCCTGACCCCGGACCTTATGTGAAAACTAAAAAAAACTGAAAGGTACTAAAAAAAATCAAACCAATTTTTTTACACTTTTTTGCCCTAGTTCATGCATTTCACATGTCTATAAGTGAAATAAAAAATGATTTGGACAATATCTGACATATTTTGAAATTTGTCAAAATTCTGTCTTTTGTCCTGACCCCGGACCTTATGTGAAAACTAAGAAAAACTGCAAGGTACTAAAAAAAAGTCAAACCAATTTTTTCACACTTTCTTGCCCTAATTCATGCATTTCACATGTCTAGAAATTAAATAAAAAATGATTTGGACAATATCTGACAGATTTTGAAATTTGTCAGAAATCTGTATTTTGTCCTGACCCCGGACCTTATGTGAAAACTAAGAAAAACTGAAAGGTACTAAAAAAAATCAAACCAATATTTTTACACTTTTTTGCCCTAGTTCATGCATTTCACATGTCTAGAAGTGAAATAAAAAATGATTTGGACAATATCTGACAGATTTTGAAATTTGTCAAAAATCTGTCTTTTGTCCTGACCCCGGACCTTATGTGAAAACTAAGAAAAACTGAAAAGTACTAAAAAAAAATCAAACCAATTTTGTTACACTTTTTTGCACTAGTTCATGCATTTCACATGTCTAGACGTGAAATAAAAAATAATTTGGACAATATCTGACATATTTTGAAATTTGTCAAAAATCTGTCTTTTGTCCTGACCCCGGACCTTATGTGAAAACTAAAAAAAACTGAAAGGTACTAAAAAAAATCAAACCAATTTTTTTACACTTTTTTGCTCTAGTTCATGCATTTCACATGTCTAGAAGTGAAATAAAAAATGATTTGGACAATATCTGACAGATTTTGAAATTTGTCAAAAATCTGTCTTTTGTCCTGACCCCGGACCTTATGTGAAAACTAAGAAAAACTGAAAAGTACTAAAAAAAAATCAAACCAATTTTGTTACACTTTTTTGCACTAGTTCATGCATTTCACATGTCTAGACGTGAAATAAAAAATAATTTGGACAATATCTGACATATTTTGAAATTTGTCAAAAATCTGTCTTTTGTCCTGACCCCGGACCTTATGTGAAAACTAAAAAAAACTGAAAGGTACTAAAAAAAATCAAACCAATTTTTTTACACTTTTTTGCCCTAGTTCATGCATTTCACATGTCTAGAAGTGAAATAAAAAATGATTTGGACAATATCTGACAGATTTTGAAATTTGTCAAAAATCTGTCTTTTGTCCTGACCCCGGACCTTATGTGAAAACTAAGAAAAACTGAAAAGTACTAAAAAAAAATCAAACCAATTTTGTTACACTTTTTTGCACTAGTTCATGCATTTCACATGTCTAGACGTGAAATAAAAAATAATTTGGACAATATCTGACATATTTTGAAATTTGTCAAAAATCTGTCTTTTGTCCTGACCCCGGACCTTATGTGAAAACTAAGAAAAACTGAAAAGTACTAAAAAAAAATCAAACCAATTTTGTTACACTTTTTTGCACTAGTTCATGCATTTCACATGTCTAGACGTGAAATAAAAAATAATTTGGACAATATCTGACATATTTTGAAATTTGTCAAAAATCTGTCTTTTGTCCTGACCCCGGACCTTATGTGAAAACTAAGAAAAACTGAAAAGTACTAAAAAAAAATCAAACCAATTTTGTTACACTTTTTTGCACTAGTTCATGCATTTCACATGTCTAGAAGTGAAATAAAAAATGATTTGGACAATATCTGACATATTTAGAAATTTGTCAAAAATCTGTCTTTTGTCCTGACCCCGGACCTTATGTGAAAACTAAGAAAAACTGCAAGGTACTAAAAAAAAATCAAACCAATTTTTTCACACTTTCTTGCCCTAGTTCATGCATTTCACAATGTCTAGAAATTAAATAAAAAATGATTTGGACAATATCTGACAGATTTTGAAATTTGTCAGAAATCTGTATTTTGTCCTGACCCCAGACCTTATGTGAAAACTAAGAAAAACTGAAAGGTACTAAAAAAAATCAAACCAATATTTTTACACTTTTTTGCCCTAGTTCATGCATTTCACATGTCTAGAAGTGAAATAAAAAATGATTTGGACAATATCTGACAGATTTTGAAATTTGTCAAAAATCTGTCTTTTGTCCTGACCCCGGACCTTATGTGAAAACTAAGAAAAACTGAAAAGTACTAAAAAAAAATCAAACCAATTTTGTTACACTTTTTTGCACTAGTTCATGCATTTCACATGTCTAGACGTGAAATAAAAAATAATTTGGACAATATCTGACATATTTTGAAATTTGTCAAAAATCTGTCTTTTGTCATGACCCCGGACCTTATGTGAAAACTAAGAAAAACTGAAAAGTACTAAAAAAAAATCAAACCAATTTTGTTACACTTTTTTGCACTAGTTCATGCATTTCACATGTCTAGACGTGAAATAAAAAATAATTTGGACAATATCTGACATATTTTGAAATTTGTCAAAAATCTGTCTTTTGTCCTGACCCCGGACCTTATGTGAAAACTAAAAAAAACTGAAAGGTACTAAAAAAAATCAAACCAATATTTTTACACTTTTTTGCCCTAGTTCATGCATTTCACATGTCTAGAAGTGAAATAAAAAATAATTTGGACAATATCTGACATATTTTGAAATTTGTCAAAAATCTGTCTTTTGTCCTGACCCCGGACCTTATGTGAAAACTAAAAAAAACTGAAAGGTACTAAAAAAAATCAAACCAATTTTTTTACACTTTTTTGCCCTAGTTCATGCATTTCACATGTCTATAAGTGAAATAAAAAATGATTTGGACAATATCTGACATATTTTGAAATTTGTCAAAATTCTGTCTTTTGTCCTGACCCCGGACCTTATGTGAAAAGTAAGAAAAACTGAAAAGTACTAAAAAAAATCAGACCAATTTTTTTTCACTTTTTTTGCCCTAGTTCATGCATTTCACATGTCTAGAAGTGAAATAAAAAATAATTTGGACAATATCTGAGAGATTTTGAAATTTGTCAAAAATCTGTCTTTTATCCTGACCCCGGACCTTATGTGAAAACTAAGAAAAACTGAAAAGTACTAAAAAAAAATCAAACCAATTTTGTTACACTTTTTTGCACTAGTTCATGCATTTCACATGTCTAGACGTGAAATAAAAAATAATTTGGACAATATCTGACATATTTTGAAATTTGTCAAAAATCTGTCTTTTGTCCTGACCCCGGACCTTATGTGAAAACTAAAAAAAACTGAAAGGTACTAAAAAAAAATCAAACCAATTTTTTCACACTTTCTTGCCCTAGTTCATGCATTTCACATGTCTAGAAATTAAATAAAAAATGATTTGGACAATATCTGACAGATTTTGAAATTTGTCAGAAATCTGTATTTTGTCCTGACCCCGAACCTTATGTGAAAACTAAGAAAAACTGAAAGGTACTAAAAAAAATCAAACCAATTTTTTCACACTTTCTTGCCCTAGTTCATGCATTTCACATGTCTAGAAGTGAAATAAAAAATGATTTGGACAATATCTGACAGATTTTGAAATTTGTCAAAAATCTGTCTTTTGTCCTGACCCCGGACCTTATGTGAAAACTAAGAAAAACTGAAAAGTACTAAAAAAAAATCAAACCAATTTTGTTACACTTTTTTGCACTAGTTCATGTATTTCACATGTCTAGACGTGAAATAAAAAATTATTTGGACAATATCTGACATATTTTGAAATTTGTCAAAAATCCGTCTTTTGTCCTGACAACGGACCTTATGTGAAAACTAAAAAAAACTGAATGGTACTAAAAAAAATCAAACCAATTTTTTTACACTTTTTTGCCCTAGTTCATGCATTTCACATGTCTAGAAGTGAAATAAAAAATGATTTGGACAATATCTGACAGATTTTGAAATTTGTCAAAAATCTGTCTTTTGTCCTGACCCCGGACCTTATGTGAAAACTAAGAAAAACTGAAAAGTACTAAAAAAAAATCAAACCAATTTTGTTACACTTTTTTGCACTAGTTCATGCATTTCACATGTCTAGACGTGAAATAAAAAATAATTTGGACAATATCTGACATATTTTGAAATTTGTCAAAAATCTGTCTTTTGTCCTGACCCCGGACCTTATGTGAAAACTAAAAAAAACTGAAAGGTACTAAAAAAAATCAAACCAATTTTTTTACACTTTTTTGCCCTAGTTCATGCATTTCACATGTCTATAAGTGAAATAAAAAATGATTTGGACAATATCTGACATATTTTGAAATTTGTCAAAATTCTGTCTTTTGTCCTGACCCCGGACCTTATGTGAAAACTAAGAAAAACTGCAAGGTGCTAAAAAAAAATCAAACCAATTTTTTTACACTTTTTTGCCCTAGTTCATGCATTTCACATGTCTAGAAGTGAAATAAAAAATTATTTGGACAATATCTGACATATTTTGAAATTTGTCAAAATTCTGTCTTTTGTCCTGACCCCGGACCTTATGTGAAAACTAAGAAAAACTGCAAGGTACTAAAAAAAAGTCAAACCAATTTTTTCACACTTTCTTGCCCTAATTCATGCATTTCACATGTCTAGAAATTAAATAAAAAATGATTTGGACAATATCTGACAGATTTTGAAATTCGTCAAAAATCTGTCTTTTGTCCTGACCCCGGACCTTATGTGAAAACTAAGAAAAACTGAAAAGTACTAAAAAAAAATCAAACCAATTTTGTTACACTTTTTTGCACTAGTTCATGCATTTCACATGTCTAGACGTGAAATAAAAAATAATTTGGACAATATCTGACATATTTTGAAATTTGTCAAAAATCTGTCTTTTGTCCTGACCCCGGACCTTATGTGAAAACTAAAAAAAACTGAAAGGTACTAAAAAAAATCAAACCAATTTTTTTACACTTTTTTGCCCTAGTTCATGCATTTCACATGTCTAGAAGTGAAATAAAAAATGATTTGGACAATATCTGACAGATTTTGAAATTTGTCAAAAATCTGTCTTTTGTCCTGACCCCGGACCTTATGTGAAAACTAAGAAAAACTGAAAAGTACTAAAAAAAAATCAAACCAATTTTGTTACACTTTTTTGCACTAGTTCATGCATTTCACATGTCTAGACGTGAAATAAAAAATAATTTGGACAATATCTGACATATTTTGAAATTTGTCAAAAATCTGTCTTTTGTCATGACCCCGGACCTTATGTGAAAACTAAGAAAAACTGAAAAGTACTAAAAAAAAATCAAACCAATTTTGTTACACTTTTTTGCACTAGTTCATGCATTTCACATGTCTAGACGTGAAATAAAAAATAATTTGGACAATATCTGACATATTTTGAAATTTGTCAAAAATCTGTCTTTTGTCCTGACCCCGGACCTTATGTGAAAACTAAAAAAAACTGAAAGGTACTAAAAAAAATCAAACCAATATTTTTACACTTTTTTGCCCTAGTTCATGCATTTCACATGTCTAGAAGTGAAATAAAAAATAATTTGGACAATATCTGACATATTTTGAAATTTGTCAAAAATCTGTCTTTTGTCCTGACCCCGGACCTTATGTGAAAACTAAAAAAAACTGAAAGGTACTAAAAAAAATCAAACCAATTTTTTTACACTTTTTTGCCCTAGTTCATGCATTTCACATGTCTATAAGTGAAATAAAAAATGATTTGGACAATATCTGACATATTTTGAAATTTGTCAAAATTCTGTCTTTTGTCCTGACCCCGGACCTTATGTGAAAAGTAAGAAAAACTGAAAAGTACTAAAAAAAATCAGACCAATTTTTTTTCACTTTTTTTGCCCTAGTTCATGCATTTCACATGTCTAGAAGTGAAATAAAAAATAATTTGGACAATATCTGAGAGATTTTGAAATTTGTCAAAAATCTGTCTTTTATCCTGACCCCGGACCTTATGTGAAAACTAAGAAAAACTGAAAAGTACTAAAAAAAAATCAAACCAATTTTGTTACACTTTTTTGCACTAGTTCATGCATTTCACATGTCTAGACGTGAAATAAAAAATAATTTGGACAATATCTGACATATTTTGAAATTTGTCAAAAATCTGTCTTTTGTCCTGACCCCGGACCTTATGTGAAAACTAAAAAAAACTGAAAGGTACTAAAAAAAAATCAAACCAATTTTTTCACACTTTCTTGCCCTAGTTCATGCATTTCACATGTCTAGAAATTAAATAAAAAATGATTTGGACAATATCTGACAGATTTTGAAATTTGTCAGAAATCTGTATTTTGTCCTGACCCCGAACCTTATGTGAAAACTAAGAAAAACTGAAAGGTACTAAAAAAAATCAAACCAATTTTTTCACACTTTCTTGCCCTAGTTCATGCATTTCACATGTCTAGAAGTGAAATAAAAAATGATTTGGACAATATCTGACAGATTTTGAAATTTGTCAAAAATCTGTCTTTTGTCCTGACCCCGGACCTTATGTGAAAACTAAGAAAAACTGAAAAGTACTAAAAAAAAATCAAACCAATTTTGTTACACTTTTTTGCACTAGTTCATGTATTTCACATGTCTAGACGTGAAATAAAAAATTATTTGGACAATATCTGACATATTTTGAAATTTGTCAAAAATCCGTCTTTTGTCCTGACAACGGACCTTATGTGAAAACTAAAAAAAACTGAATGGTACTAAAAAAAATCAAACCAATTTTTTTACACTTTTTTGCCCTAGTTCATGCATTTCACATGTCTAGAAGTGAAATAAAAAATGATTTGGACAATATCTGACAGATTTTGAAATTTGTCAAAAATCTGTCTTTTGTCCTGACCCCGGACCTTATGTGAAAACTAAGAAAAACTGAAAAGTACTAAAAAAAAATCAAACCAATTTTGTTACACTTTTTTGCACTAGTTCATGCATTTCACATGTCTAGACGTGAAATAAAAAATAATTTGGACAATATCTGACATATTTTGAAATTTGTCAAAAATCTGTCTTTTGTCCTGACCCCGGACCTTATGTGAAAACTAAAAAAAACTGAAAGGTACTAAAAAAAATCAAACCAATTTTTTTACACTTTTTTGCCCTAGTTCATGCATTTCACATGTCTATAAGTGAAATAAAAAATGATTTGGACAATATCTGACATATTTTGAAATTTGTCAAAATTCTGTCTTTTGTCCTGACCCCGGACCTTATGTGAAAACTAAGAAAAACTGCAAGGTGCTAAAAAAAAATCAAACCAATTTTTTTACACTTTTTTGCCCTAGTTCATGCATTTCACATGTCTAGAAGTGAAATAAAAAATTATTTGGACAATATCTGACATATTTTGAAATTTGTCAAAATTCTGTCTTTTGTCCTGACCCCGGACCTTATGTGAAAACTAAGAAAAACTGCAAGGTACTAAAAAAAAGTCAAACCAATTTTTTCACACTTTCTTGCCCTAATTCATGCATTTCACATGTCTAGAAATTAAATAAAAAATGATTTGGACAATATCTGACATATTTTGAAATTTGTCAAAATTCTGTCTTTTGTCCTGACCCCGGACCTTATGTGAAAACTAAGAAAAACTGCAAGGTGCTAAAAAAAATCAAACCAATTTTTTTACACTTTTTTGCCCTAGTTCATGCATTTCACATGTCTAGAAGTGAAATAAAAAATGATTTGGACAATATCTGACATATTTTGAAATTTGTAAAAAATCTGTCTTTTGTCCTGACCCCGGACCTTATGTGAAAACTAAGAAAAACTGAAAAGTACTAAAAAAAAATCAAACCAATTTTGTTACACTTTTTTGCACTAGTTCATGCATTTCACATGTCTAGACGTGAAATAAAAAATTATTTGGACAATATCTGACATATTTTGAAATTTGTCAAAAATCTGTCTTTTGTCCTGACCCCGGACCTTATGTGAAAACTAAAAAAAACTGAAAGGTACTAAAAAAAATCAAACCAATTTTTTTACACTTTTTTGCCCTAGTTCATGCATTTCACATGTCTATAAGTGAAATAAAAAATGATTTGGACAATATCTGACATATTTTGAAATTTGTCAAAATTCTGTCTTTTGTCCTGACCCCGGACCTTATGTGAAAACTAAGAAAAACTGCAAGGTACTAAAAAAAAATCAAACCAATTTTTTCACACTTTCTTGCCCTAATTCATGCATTTCACATGTCTAGAAATTAAATAAAAAATGATTTGGACAATATCTGACAGATTTTGAAATTTGTCAGCAATCTGTATTTTGTCCTGACCCCGGACCTTATGTGAAAACTAAGAAAAACTGAAAGGTACTAAAAAAAATCAAACCAATATTTTTACACTTTTTTGCCCTAGTTCATGCATTTCACATGTCTAGAAGTGAAATAAAAAATGATTTGGACAATATCTGACAGATTTTGAAATTTGTCAAAAATCTGTCTTTTGTCCTGACCCCGGACCTTATGTGAAAACTAAGAAAAACTGAAAAGTACTAAAAAAAAATCAAACCAATTTTGTTACACTTTTTTTGCACTAGTTCATGCATTTCACATGTCTAGACGTGAAATAAAAAATAATTTGGACAATATCTGACATATTTTGAAATTTGTCAAAAATCTGTCTTTTGTCCTGACCCCGGACCTTATGTGAAAACTAAAAAAAACTGAAAGGTACTAAAAAAAATCAAACCAATTTTTTTACACTTTTTTGCTCTAGTTCATGCATTTCACATGTCTAGAAGTGAAATAAAAAATGATTTGGACAATATCTGACAGATTTTGAAATTTGTCAAAAATCTGTCTTTTGTCCTGACCCCGGACCTTATGTGAAAACTAAGAAAAACTGAAAAGTACTAAAAAAAAATCAAACCAATTTTGTTACACTTTTTTGCACTAGTTCATGCATTTCACATGTCTAGACGTGAAATAAAAAATAATTTGGACAATATCTGACATATTTTGAAATTTGTCAAAAATCTGTCTTTTGTCCTGACCCCGGACCTTATGTGAAAACTAAAAAAAACTGAAAGGTACTAAAAAAAATCAAACCAATTTTTTTACACTTTTTTGCCCTAGTTCATGCATTTCACATGTCTATAAGTGAAATAAAAAATGATTTGGACAATATCTGACATATTTTGAAATTTGTCAAAAATCTGTCTTTTGTCCTGACCCCGGACCTTATGTGAAAACTAAAAAAAACTGAAAGGTACTAAAAAAAATCAAACCAATTTTTTTACACTTTTTTGCCCTAGTTCATGCATTTCACATGTCTATAAGTGAAATAAAAAATGATTTGGACAATATCTGACATATTTTGAAATTTGTCAAAATTCTGTCTTTTGTCCTGACCCCGGACCTTATGTGAAAACTAAGAAAAACTGCAAGGTACTAAAAAAAAGTCAAACCAATTTTTTCACACTTTCTTGCCCTAATTCATGCATTTCACATGTCTAGAAATTAAATAAAAAATGATTTGGACAATATCTGACAGATTTTGAAATTTGTCAGAAATCTGTATTTTGTCCTGACCCCGGACCTTATGTGAAAACTAAGAAAAACTGAAAGGTACTAAAAAAAATCAAACCAATATTTTTACACTTTTTTGCCCTAGTTCATGCATTTCACATGTCTAGAAGTGAAATAAAAAATGATTTGGACAATATCTGACAGATTTTGAAATTTGTCAAAAATCTGTCTTTTGTCCTGACCCCGGACCTTATGTGAAAACTAAGAAAAACTGAAAAGTACTAAAAAAAAATCAAACCAATTTTGTTACACTTTTTTGCACTAGTTCATGCATTTCACATGTCTAGACGTGAAATAAAAAATAATTTGGACAATATCTGACATATTTTGAAATTTGTCAAAAATCTGTCTTTTGTCCTGACCCCGGACCTTATGTGAAAACTAAAAAAAACTGAAAGGTACTAAAAAAAATCAAACCAATTTTTTTACACTTTTTTGCTCTAGTTCATGCATTTCACATGTCTAGAAGTGAAATAAAAAATGATTTGGACAATATCTGACAGATTTTGAAATTTGTCAAAAATCTGTCTTTTGTCCTGACCCCGGACCTTATGTGAAAACTAAGAAAAACTGAAAAGTACTAAAAAAAAATCAAACCAATTTTGTTACACTTTTTTGCACTAGTTCATGCATTTCACATGTCTAGACGTGAAATAAAAAATAATTTGGACAATATCTGACATATTTTGAAATTTGTCAAAAATCTGTCTTTTGTCCTGACCCCGGACCTTATGTGAAAACTAAAAAAAACTGAAAGGTACTAAAAAAAATCAAACCAATTTTTTTACACTTTTTTGCCCTAGTTCATGCATTTCACATGTCTAGAAGTGAAATAAAAAATGATTTGGACAATATCTGACATATTTTGAAATTTGTCAAAATTCTGTCTTTTGTCCTGACCCCGGACCTTATGTGAAAACTAAGAAAAACTGCAAGGTACTAAAAAAAAATCAAACCAATTTTTTTACACTTTTTTGCCCTAGTTCATGCATTTCACATGTCTAGAAGTGAAATAAAAAATGATTTGGACAATATCTGACATATTTTGAAATTTGTCAAAAATCTGTCTTTTGTCCTGACCCCGGACCTTATGTGAAAACTAAGAAAAACTGCAAGGTACTAAAAAAAAATCAAACCAATTTTTTCACACTTTCTTGCCCTAGTTCATGCATTTCACATGTCTAGAAATTAAATAAAAAATGATTTGGACAATATCTGACAGATTTTGAAATTTGTCAAAAATCTGTCTTTTGTCCTGACCCCGGACCTTATGTAAAAACTAAGAAAAACTGAAAAGTACTAAAAAAAATCAGACCAATTTTGTTAGATTTTTTGCACTAGTTCATGCATTTCACATGTCTAGACGTGAAATAAAAAATAATTTTGACAATATCTGACATATTTTGAAATTTGTCAAAAATCTGTCTTTTGTCCTGACCCCGGACCTTATGTAAAAACTAAGAAAAACTGAAAAGTACTAAAAAAAATCAGACCAATTTTGTTAGATTTTTTGCACTAGTTCATGCATTTCACATGTCTAGACGTGAAATAAAAAATAATTTTGACAATATCTGACATATTTTGAAATTTGTCAAAAATCTGTCTTTTGTCCTGACCCCGGACCTTATGTGAAAACTAAAAAAAACTGAAAGGTACTAAAAAAAAATCAAACCAATTTTGTTACACTTTTTTGCACTAGTTCATGCATTTCACATGTCTAGACGTGAAATAAAAAATAATTTGGACAATATCTGACATATTTTGAAATTTGTCAAAAATCTGTCTTTTGTCATGACCCCGGACCTTATGTGAAAACTAAGAAAAACTGAAAAGTACTAAAAAAAAATCAAACCAATTTTGTTACACTTTTTTGCACTAGTTCATGCATTTCACATGTCTAGACGTGAAATAAAAAATAATTTGGACAATATCTGACATATTTTGAAATTTGTCAAAAATCTGTCTTTTGTCCTGACCCCGGACCTTATGTGAAAACTAAAAAAAACTGAAAGGTACTAAAAAAAATCAAACCAATATTTTTACACTTTTTTGCCCTAGTTCATGCATTTCACATGTCTAGAAGTGAAATAAAAAATAATTTGGACAATATCTGACATATTTTGAAATTTGTCAAAAATCTGTCTTTTGTCCTGACCCCGGACCTTATGTGAAAACTAAAAAAAACTGAAAGGTACTAAAAAAAATCAAACCAATTTTTTTACACTTTTTTGCCCTAGTTCATGCATTTCACATGTCTATAAGTGAAATAAAAAATGATTTGGACAATATCTGACATATTTTGAAATTTGTCAAAATTCTGTCTTTTGTCCTGACCCCGGACCTTATGTGAAAAGTAAGAAAAACTGAAAAGTACTAAAAAAAATCAGACCAATTTTTTTTCACTTTTTTTGCCCTAGTTCATGCATTTCACATGTCTAGAAGTGAAATAAAAAATAATTTGGACAATATCTGAGAGATTTTGAAATTTGTCAAAAATCTGTCTTTTATCCTGACCCCGGACCTTATGTGAAAACTAAGAAAAACTGAAAAGTACTAAAAAAAATCAAACCAATTTTGTTACACTTTTTTGCACTAGTTCATGCATTTCACATGTCTAGACGTGAAATAAAAAATAATTTGGACAATATCTGACATATTTTGAAATTTGTCAAAAATCTGTCTTTTGTCCTGACCCCGGACCTTATGTGAAAACTAAAAAAAACTGAAAGGTACTAAAAAAAAATCAAACCAATTTTTTCACACTTTCTTGCCCTAGTTCATGCATTTCACATGTCTAGAAATTAAATAAAAAATGATTTGGACAATATCTGACAGATTTTGAAATTTGTCAGAAATCTGTATTTTGTCCTGACCCCGAACCTTATGTGAAAACTAAGAAAAACTGAAAGGTACTAAAAAAAATCAAACCAATTTTTTCACACTTTCTTGCCCTAGTTCATGCATTTCACATGTCTAGAAATTAAATAAAAAATGATTTGGACAATATCTGACAGATTTTGAAATTTGTCAGAAATCTGTATTTTGTCCTGACCCCGGACCTTATGTGAAAACTAAGAAAAACTGAAAAGTACTAAAAAAAAATCAAACCAATTTTGTTACACTTTTTTGCACTAGTTCATGCATTTCACATGTCTAGACGTGAAATAAAAAATAATTTGGACAATATCTGACATATTTTGAAATTTGTCAAAAATCTGTCTTTTGTCCTGACCCCGGACCTTATGTGAAAACTAAAAAAAACTGAAAGGTACTAAAAAAAATCAAACCAATTTTTTTACACTTTTTTGCCCTAGTTCATGCATTTCACATGTCTATAAGTGAAATAAAAAATGATTTGGACAATATCTGACATATTTTGAAATTTGTCAAAATTCTGTCTTTTGTCCTGACCCCGGACCTTATGTGAAAACTAAGAAAAACTGCAAGGTGCTAAAAAAAAATCAAACCAATTTTTTTACACTTTTTTGCCCTAGTTCATGCATTTCACATGTCTAGAAGTGAAATAAAAAATTATTTGGACAATATCTGACATATTTTGAAATTTGTCAAAAATCTGTCTTTTGTCCTGACCCCGGACCTTATGTGAAAACTAAGAAAAACTGAAAAGTACTAAAAAAAAATCAAACCAATTTTGTTACACTTTTTTGCACTAGTTCATGCATTTCACATGTCTAGACGTGAAATAAAAAATAATTTGGACAATATCTGACATATTTTGAAATTTGTCAAAAATCTGTCTTTTGTCCTGACCCCGGACCTTATGTGAAAACTAAGAAAAACTGAAAAGTACTAAAAAAAAATCAAACCAATTTTGTTACACTTTTTTGCACTAGTTCATGCATTTCACATGTCTAGACGTGAAATAAAAAATAATTTGGACAATATCTGACATATTTTGAAATTTGTCAAAAATCTGTCTTTTGTCCTGACCCCGGACCTTATGTGAAAACTAAAAAAAACTGAAAGGTACTAAAAAAAATCAAACCAATTTTTTTACACTTTTTTGCCCTAGTTCATGCATTTCACATGTCTAGAAGTGAAATAAAAAATGATTTGGACAATATCTGACATATTTTGAAATTTGTCAAAAATCTGTCTTTTGTCCTGACCCCGGACCTTATGTGAAAACTAAAAAAAACTGAAAGGTACTAAAAAAAATCAAACCAATTTTTTTACACTTTTTTGCCCTAGTTCATGCATTTCACATGTCTATAAGTGAAATAAAAAATGATTTGGACAATATCTGACATATTTTGAAATTTGTCAAAATTCTGTCTTTTGTCCTGACCCCGGACCTTATGTGAAAACTAAGAAAAACTGCAAGGTGCTAAAAAAAAATCAAACCAATTTTTTTACACTTTTTTGCCCTAGTTCATGCATTTCACATGTCTAGAAGTGAAATAAAAAATAATTTGGACAATATCTGACATATTTTGAAATTTGTCAAAAATCTGTCTTTTGTCCTGACCCCGGACCTTATGTGAAAACTAAAAAAAACTGAAAGGTACTAAAAAAAATCAAACCAATTTTTTTACACTTTTTTGCCCTAGTTCATGCATTTCACATGTCTATAAGTGAAATAAAAAATGATTTGGACAATATCTGACATATTTTGAAATTTGTCAAAATTCTGTCTTTTGTCCTGACCCCGGACCTTATGTGAAAACTAAGAAAAACTGCAAGGTACTAAAAAAAAGTCAAACCAATTTTTTCACACTTTCTTGCCCTAATTCATGCATTTCACATGTCTAGAAATTAAATAAAAAATGATTTGGACAATATCTGACAGATTTTGAAATTTGTCAGAAATCTGTATTTTGTCCTGACCCCGGACCTTATGTGAAAACTAAGAAAAACTGAAAGGTACTAAAAAAAATCAAACCAATATTTTTACACTTTTTTGCCCTAGTTCATGCATTTCACATGTCTAGAAGTGAAATAAAAAATGATTTGGACAATATCTGACAGATTTTGAAATTTGTCAAAAATCTGTCTTTTGTCCTGACCCCGGACCTTATGTGAAAACTAAGAAAAACTGAAAAGTACTAAAAAAAAATCAAACCAATTTTGTTACACTTTTTTGCACTAGTTCATGCATTTCACATGTCTAGACGTGAAATAAAAAATAATTTGGACAATATCTGACATATTTTGAAATTTGTCAAAAATCTGTCTTTTGTCCTGACCCCGGACCTTATGTGAAAACTAAAAAAAACTGAAAGGTACTAAAAAAAATCAAACCAATTTTTTTACACTTTTTTGCCCTAGTTCATGCATTTCACATGTCTAGAAGTGAAATAAAAAATGATTTGGACAATATCTGACATATTTTGAAATTTGTCAAAATTCTGTCTTTTGTCCTGACCCCGGACCTTATGTGAAAACTAAGAAAAACTGCAAGGTACTAAAAAAAAATCAAACCAATTTTTTTACACTTTTTTGCCCTAGTTCATGCATTTCACATGTCTAGAAGTGAAATAAAAAATGATTTGGACAATATCTGACATATTTTGAAATTTGTCAAAAATCTGTCTTTTGTCCTGACCCCGGACCTTATGTGAAAACTAAGAAAAACTGCAAGGTACTAAAAAAAAATCAAACCAATTTTTTCACACTTTCTTGCCCTAGTTCATGCATTTCACATGTCTAGAAATTAAATAAAAAATGATTTGGACAATATCTGACAGATTTTGAAATTTGTCAAAAATCTGTCTTTTGTCCTGACCCCGGACCTTATGTAAAAACTAAGAAAAACTGAAAAGTACTAAAAAAAATCAGACCAATTTTGTTAGATTTTTTGCACTAGTTCATGCATTTCACATGTCTAGACGTGAAATAAAAAATAATTTTGACAATATCTGACATATTTTGAAATTTGTCAAAAATCTGTCTTTTGTCCTGACCCCGGACCTTATGTAAAAACTAAGAAAAACTGAAAAGTACTAAAAAAAATCAGACCAATTTTGTTAGATTTTTTGCACTAGTTCATGCATTTCACATGTCTAGACGTGAAATAAAAAATAATTTTGACAATATCTGACATATTTTGAAATTTGTCAAAAATCTGTCTTTTGTCCTGACCCCGGACCTTATGTGAAAACTAAAAAAAACTGAAAGGTACTAAAAAAAAATCAAACCAATTTTTTTACACTTTTTTGCACTAGTTCATGCATTTCACATGTCTAGACGTGAAATAAAAAATAATTTGGACAATATCTGACATATTTTGAAATTTGTCAAAAATCTATCTTTTGTCCTGACCCCGGACCTAATGTGAAAACTAAAAAAAACTGAAAGGTACTAAAAAAAATCAAACCAATTTTTTTACACTTTTTTGCCCTAGTTCATGCATTTCACATGTCTAGAAATTAAATAAAAAATGATTTGGACAATATCTGACAGATTTTGAAATTTGTCAGAAATCTGTATTTTGTCCTGACCCCGGACCTTATGTGAAAACTAAGAAAAACTGAAAAGTACTAAAAAAAATCAAACCAATATTTTTACACTTTTTTGCACTAGTTCATGCATTTCACATGTCTAGAAGTGAAATAAAAAATGATTTGGACAATATCTGAGAGATTTTGAAATTTGTCAAAATTCTGTCTTTTGTCCTGACCCCGGACCTTATGTGAAAACTAAGAAAAACTGAAAAGTACTAAAAAAAAATCAAACCAATTTTGTTACACTTTTTTGCACTAGTTCATGCATTTCACATGTCTAGACGTGAAATAAAAAATAATTTGGACAATATCTGACATATTTTGAAATTTGTCAAAAATCTGTCTTTTGTCATGACCCCGGACCTTATGTGAAAACTAAGAAAAACTGAAAAGTACTAAAAAAAATCAAACCAATTTTGTTACAATTTTTTGCACTAGTTCATGCATTTCACATGTCTATAAGTGAAATAAAAAATGATTTGGTCAATATCTGACATATTTTGAAATTTGTCAAAATTCTGTCTTTTGTCCTGACCCCGGACCTTATGTGAAAACTAAGAAAAACTGCAAGGTACTAAAAAAAAATCAAACCAATTTTTTTACACTATTTAGCCCTAGTTCATGCATTTCACATGTCTAGAAGTGAAATAAAAAATGATTTGGACAATATCTGACATATTTTGAAATTTGTAAAAAATCTGTCTTTTGTCCTGACCCCGGACCCTATGTGAAAACTAAGAAAAACTGAAAAGTACTAAAAAAAATCAAACCAATTTTGTTACACTTTTTTGCACTAGTTCATGCATTTCACATGTCTAGAAATGAAATAAAAAATGATTTGGACAATATCTGACAGATTTTGAAATTTGTCAAAAATCTGTCTTTTGTCCTGACCCCGGACCTTATGTGAAAACTAAGAAAAACTGAAAAATACTAAAAAAAAATCAAACCAATTTTGTTACACTTTTTTGCACTAGTTCATGCATTTCACATGTCTAGACGTGAAATAAAAAATAATTTGGACAATATCTGACAAATTTTGAAATTTGTCAAAAATCTGTCTTTTGTCCTGACCCCGGACCTTATGTGAAAACTAAGAAAAACTGAAAAGTACTAAAAAAAATCAAACCAATTTTGTTACACTTTTTTGCACTAGTTCATGCATTTCACATGTCTAGAAATGAAATAAAAAATGATTTGGACAATATCTGACATATTTTGAAATTTGTCAAAAATCTGTCTTTTGTCCTGACCCCGGACCTTATGTGAAAACTAAGAAAAACTGAAAAGTACTAAAAAAAAATCAAACCAATTTTGTTACAATTTTTTGCACTAGTTCATGCATTTCACATGTCTAGACGTGAAATAAAAAATGATTTGGACAATATCTGACATATTTTGAAATTTGTCAAAATTCTGTCTTTTGTCCTGACCCCGGACCTTATGTGAAAACTAAGAAAAACTGCAAGGTACTAAAAAAAAATCAAACCAATTTTTTTTACACTATTTAGCCCTAGTTCATGCATTTCACATGTCTAGAAATGAAATAAAAAATGATTTGGACAATATCTGACAGATTTTGAAATTTGTCAAAAATCTATCTTTTGTCCTGACCCCGGACCTAATGTGAAAACTAAAAAAAACTGAAAGGTACTAAAAAAAATCAAACCAATTTTTTTACACTTTTTTGCCCTAGTTCATGCATTTCACATGTCTAGAAATTAAATAAAAAATGATTTGGACAATATCTGACAGATTTTGAAATTTGTCAGAAATCTGTATTTTGTCCTGACCCCGGACCTTATGTGAAAACTAAGAAAAACTGAAAAGTACTAAAAAAAATCAAACCAATATTTTTACACTTTTTTGCACTAGTTCATGCATTTCACATGTCTAGAAGTGAAATAAAAAATGATTTGGACAATATCTGAGAGATTTTGAAATTTGTCAAAATTCTGTCTTTTGTCCTGACCCCGGACCTTATGTGAAAACTAAGAAAAACTGAAAAGTACTAAAAAAAATCAAACCAATTTTGTTATACTTTTTTGCACTAGTTCATGCATTTCACATGTCTAGAAATTAAATAAAAAATGATTTGGACAATATCTGACAGATTTTGAAATTTGTCAAAAATCTGTCTTTTGTCCTGACCCCGGACCATATGTGAAAACTAAGAAAAACTGAAAAGTACTAAAAAAAATCAGACCAATTTTGTTAGACTTTTTTGCACTAGTTCATGCATTTCATATGTCTAGACGTGAAATAAAAAATAATTTGGACAATATCTGACATATTTTGAAATTTGTCAAAAATCTGTCTTTTGTCCTGACCCCGGACCTTATGTGAAAACTAAAAAAAACTGAAAGGTACTAAAAAAAATCAAACCAATTTTTTTACACTTTTTTGCCCTAGTTCATGCATTTCACATGTCTATAAGTGAAATAAAAAATGATTTGGACAATATCTGACATATTTTGAAATTTGTAAAAATTCTGTCTTTTGTCCTGACCCCGGACCTTATGTGAAAACTAAGAAAAACTGAAAAGTACTAAAAAAAATCAAACCAATTTTTTTACACTTTTTTGCCCTAGTTCATGCATTTCACATGTCTATAAGTGAAATAAAAAATGATTTGGACAATATCTGACATATTTTGAAATTTGTCAAAATTCTGTCTTTTGTCCTGACCCCGATCCTTATGTGAAAACTAAGAAAAACTGCAAGGTACTAAAAAAAAATCAAACCAATTTTTTTACACTTTTTTGCCCTAGTTCATGCATTTCACATGTCTAGAAGTGAAATAAAAAATGATTTGGACAATATCTGACATATTTTGAAATTTGTCAAAAATCTGTCTTTTGTCCTGACCCCGGACCTTATGTGAAAACTAAGAAAAACTGAAAGATACTAAAAAAAATCAAACCAATTTTTTTACACTTTTTTGCCCTAGTTCATGCATTTCACATGTCTAGAAGTGAAATAAAAAATAATTTGGACAATATCTGACATATTTTGAAATTTGTCAAAAATCTGTCTTTTGTCCTGACCCCGGACCTTATGTGAAAACTAAGAAAAACTGAAAAGTACTAAAAAAAATCAGACCAATTTTTTTCCACTTTTTTTGCCCTAGTTCATGCATTTCACATGTCTAGAAGTGAAATAAAAAATAATTTGGACAATATCTGACATATTTAGAAATTTGTCAAAAATCTGTCTTTTGTCCTGACCCCGGACCTTATGTGAAAACTAAGAAAAACTGAAAGGTACTAAAAAAAATCAAACCAATTTTGTTACACTTTTTTGCACTAGTTCGTGCATTTCACATGTCTAGACGTGAAATAAAAAATAATTTGGACAATATCTGACATATTTTGAAATTTGTCAAAAATCTATCTTTTGTCCTGACCCCGGACCTTGTGAGAAAACTAAGAAAAACTGAAAGGTCTTAAAAAAAACCAAACCAATTTTGTTACACTTTTTTGCACTTGTTCGTGCATTTCACATGTCTAGACGTGAAATAAAAAATAATTTGGACAATATCTGACATATTTTGAAATTTGTCAAAAATCTGTCTTTTGTCCTGACCCCGGACCTTATGTGAAAACTAAGAAAAACTGAAAAGTACTAAAAAAAATCAGACCAATTTTTTTTCACTTTTTTTGCCCTAGTTCATGCATTTCACATGTCTAGACGTGAAATAAAAAATAATTTGGACAATATCTGACATATTTTGAAATTTGTCAAAAATCTATCTTTTGTCCTGACCCCGGACCTTGTGAGAAAACTAAGAAAAACTGAAAGGTCTTAAAAAAACCAAACCAATTTTGTTACACTTTTTTGCACTTGTTCGTGCATTTCACATGTCTAGACGTGAAATAAAAAATAATTTGGACAATATCTGACATATTTTGAAATTTGTCAAAAATCTGTCTTTTGTCCTGACCCCGGACCTTATGTGAAAACTAAGAAAAACTGAAAAGTACTAAAAAAAATCAGACCAATTTTTTTTCACTTTTTTTGCCCTAGTTCATGCATTTCACATGTCTAGACGTGAAATAAAAAATAATTTGGACAATATCTGACATATTTTGAAATTTGTCAAAAATCTGTCTTTTGTCCTGACCCCGGACCTTGTGAGAAAACTAAGAAAAACTGAAAGGTACTAAAAAAAACCAAACCAATTTTGTTACACTTTTTTGCACTTGTTCGTGCATTTCACATGTCTAGACGTGAAATGAAAAATAATTTGGACAATATCTGACATATTTTGAAATTTGTCAAAAATCTGTCTTTTGTCCTGACCCCGGACCTTATGTGAAAACTAAGAAAAACTGAAAGGTACTAAAAAAAATCAAACCAATTTTGTTACACTTTTTTGCCCTAGTTCATGCATTTCACATGTCTAGAAGTGAAATAAAAAATAATTTGGACAATATCTGACATATTTTGAAATTTGTCAAAAATCTGTCCTTTGTCCTGACCCCGGACCTTGTGAGAAAACTAAGAAAAACTGAAAGGTACTAAAAAAAATCAAACCAATTTTGTTACACTTTTTTGCACTTGTTCGTGCATTTCACATGTCTAGACGTGAAATAAAAAATAATTTGGACAATATCTGACATATTTTGAAATTTGTCAAAAATCTGTCTTTTGTCCTGACCCCGGACCTTAAGTGAAAACTAAGAAAAACTGCAAGGTACTAAAAAAAAATCAGACCAATTTTTTTTTCACTTCTTTTGCCCTAGTTCATGCATTTCACATGTCTAGACGTGAAATAAAAAATAATTTGGACAATATCTGACATATTTTGAAATTTGTCAAAAATCTGTCTTTTGTCCTGACCCCGGACCTTATGTGAAAACTAAAAAAAACTGAAAGGTACTAAAAAAAATCAAACCAATTTTTTGACACTTTTTTGCCCTAGTTCATGCATTTCACATGTCTATAAGTGAAATAAAAAATGATTTGGACAATATCTGACATATTTAGAAATTTGTCAAAAATCTGTCTTTTGTCCTGACCCCGGACCTTATGTGAAAACTAAGAAAAACTGCAAGGTACTAAAAAAAAATCAAACCAATTTTTTCACACTTTCTTGCCCTAGTTCATGCATTTCACATGTCTAGAAATTAAATAAAAAATGATTTGGACAATATCTGACAGATTTTGAAATTTGTCAAAAATCTGTCTTTTATCCTGACCCCGGACCATATGTGAAAACTAAGAAAAACTGAAAGGTACTAAAAAAAATCAAACCAATTTTGTTACACTTTTTTGCACTAGTTCGTGCATTTCACATGTCTAGACGTGAAATAAAAAATAATTTGGACAATATCTGACATATTTTGAAATTTGTCAAAAATCTATCTTTTGTCCTGACCCCGGACCTTGTGAGAAAACTAAGAAAAACTGAAAGGTCTTAAAAAAAACCAAACCAATTTTGTTACACTTTTTTGCACTTGTTCGTGCATTTCACATGTCTAGACGTGAAATAAAAAATAATTTGGACAATATCTGACATATTTTGAAATTTGTCAAAAATCTGTCTTTTGTCCTGACCCCGGACCTTATGTGAAAACTAAGAAAAACTGAAAAGTACTAAAAAAAATCAGACCAATTTTTTTTCACTTTTTTTGCCCTAGTTCATGCATTTCACATGTCTAGACGTGAAATAAAAAATAATTTGGACAATATCTGACATATTTTGAAATTTGTCAAAAATCTGTCTTTTGTCCTGACCCCGGACCTTGTGAGAAAACTAAGAAAAACTGAAAGGTACTAAAAAAAACCAAACCAATTTTGTTACACTTTTTTGCACTTGTTCGTGCATTTCACATGTCTAGACGTGAAATGAAAAATAATTTGGACAATATCTGACATATTTTGAAATTTGTCAAAAATCTGTCTTTTGTCCTGACCCCGGACCTTATGTGAAAACTAAGAAAAACTGAAAGGTACTAAAAAAAATCAAACCAATTTTGTTACACTTTTTTGCACTTGTTCATGCATTTCACATGTCTAGACGTGAAATAAAAAATAATTTGGACAATATCTGACATATTTTGAAATTTGTCAAAAATCTGTCCTTTGTCCTGACCCCGGACCTTGTGAGAAAACTAAGAAAAACTGAAAGGTACTAAAAAAAATCAAACCAATTTTGTTACACTTTTTTGCACTTGTTCGTGCATTTCACATGTCTAGACGTGAAATAAAAAATAATTTGGACAATATCTGACATATTTTGAAATTTGTCAAAAATCTGTCTTTTGTCCTGACCCCGGACCTTATGTGAAAACTAAGAAAAACTGAAAGGTACTAAAAAAAATCAAACCAATTTTGTTACACTTTTTTGCACTTGTTCGTGCATTTCACATGTCTAGACGTGAAATAAAAAATAATTTGGACAATATCTGACATATTTTGAAATTTGTCAAAAATCTATCTTTTGTCCTGACCCCGGACCTTGTGAGAAAACTAAGAAAAACTGAAAGGTCTTAAAAAAAACCAAACCAATTTTGTTACACTTTTTTGCACTTGTTCGTGCATTTCACATGTCTAGACGTGAAATAAAAAATAATTTGGACAATATCTGACATATTTTGAAATTTGTCAAAAATCTGTCTTTTGTCCTGACCCCGGACCTTATGTGAAAACTAAGAAAAACTGAAAAGTACTAAAAAAAATCAGACCAATTTTTTTTCACTTTTTTTGCCCTAGTTCATGCATTTCACATGTCTAGACGTGAAATAAAAAATAATTTGGACAATATCTGACATATTTTGAAATTTGTCAAAAATCTGTCTTTTGTCCTGACCCCGGACCTTGTGAGAAAACTAAGAAAAACTGAAAGGTACTAAAAAAAACCAAACCAATTTTGTTACACTTTTTTGCACTTGTTCGTGCATTTCACATGTCTAGACGTGAAATGAAAAATAATTTGGACAATATCTGACATATTTTGAAATTTGTCAAAAATCTGTCTTTTGTCCTGACCCCGGACCTTATGTGAAAACTAAGAAAAACTGAAAGGTACTAAAAAAAATCAAACCAATTTTGTTACACTTTTTTGCCCTAGTTCATGCATTTCACATGTCTAGAAGTGAAATAAAAAATAATTTGGACAATATCTGACATATTTTGAAATTTGTCAAAAATCTGTCCTTTGTCCTGACCCCGGACCTTGTGAGAAAACTAAGAAAAACTGAAAGGTACTAAAAAAAATCAAACCAATTTTGTTACACTTTTTTGCACTTGTTCGTGCATTTCACATGTCTAGACGTGAAATAAAAAATAATTTGGACAATATCTGACATATTTTGAAATTTGTCAAAAATCTGTCTTTTGTCCTGACCCCGGACCTTAAGTGAAAACTAAGAAAAACTGCAAGGTACTAAAAAAAAATCAGACCAATTTTTTTTTCACTTCTTTTGCCCTAGTTCATGCATTTTACATGTCTAGACGTGAAATAAAAAATAATTTGGACAATATCTGACATATTTTGAAATTTGTCAAAAATCTGTCTTTTGTCCTGACCCCGGACCTTATGTGAAAACTAAAAAAAACTGAAAGGTACTAAAAAAAATCAAACCAATTTTTTGACACTTTTTTGCCCTAGTTCATGCATTTCACATGTCTATAAGTGAAATAAAAAATGATTTGGACAATATCTGACATATTTAGAAATTTGTCAAAAATCTGTCTTTTGTCCTGACCCCGGACCTTATGTGAAAACTAAGAAAAACTGCAAGGTACTAAAAAAAAATCAAACCAATTTTTTCACACTTTCTTGCCCTAGTTCATGCATTTCACATGTCTAGAAATTAAATAAAAAATGATTTGGACAATATCTGACAGATTTTGAAATTTGTCAAAAATCTGTCTTTTATCCTGACCCCGGACCATATGTGAAAACTAAGAAAAACTGAAAAGTACTAAAAAAAATCAGACCAATTTTGTTAGACTTTTTTGCACTAGTTCATGCATTTCACATGTCTAGACGTGAAATAAAAAATAATTTGGAAAATATCTGACATATTTTGAAATTTGTCAAAAATCTGTCTTTTGTCCTGACCCCGGACCTTATGTGAAAACTAAAAAAAACTGAAAGGTACTAAAAAAAATCAAACCAATTTTTTTACACTTTTTTGCCCTAGTTCATGCATTTCACATGTCTATAAGTGAAATAAAAAATGATTTGGACAATATCTGACATATTTTGAAATTTGTAAAAATTCTGTCTTTTGTCCTGACCCCGGACCTTATGTGAAAACTAAGAAAAACTGAAAAGTACTAAAAAAAATCAGACCAATTTTTTTTCACTTTTTTTGCCCTAGTTCATGCATTTCACATGTCTAGAAGTGAAATAAAAAATAATTTGGACAATATCTGAGAGATTTTGAAATTTGTCAAAAATCTGTCTTTTATCCTGACCCCGGACCTGATGTGAAAACTAAGAAAAACTGAAAAGTACAAAAAAAAAATCAAACCAATTTTGTTAGACTTTTTTGCACTAGTTCATGCATTTCACATGTCTAGACGTGAAATAAAAAATAATTTGGACAATATCTGACATATTTTGAAATTTGTCAAAATTCTGTCTTTTGTCCTGACCCCGGACCTTATGTGAAAACTAAGAAAAACTGCAAGGTACTAAAAAAAAATCAAACCAATTTTTTTACACTTTTTTGCCCTAGTTCATGCAATTCACATGTCTAGAAGTGAAATAAAAAATGATTTGGACAATATCTGACATATTTTGAAATTTGTAAAAATTCTGTCTTTTGTCCTGACCCCGGACCTTATGTGAAAACTAAGAAAAACTGAAAAGTACTAAAAAAAATCAGACCAATTTTTTTTCACTTTTTTTGCCCTAGTTCATGTATTTCACATGTCTAGAAGTGAAATAAAAAATAATTTGGACAATATCTGAGAGATTTTGAAATTTGTCAAAAATCTGTCTTTTATCCTGACTCCGGACCTTATGTGAAAACTAAGAAAAACTGAAAAGTACTAAAAAAAAATCAAACCAATTTTGTTAGACTTTTTTGCACTAGTTCATGCATTTCACATGTCTAGACGTGAAATAAAAAATAATTTGGACAATATCTGAGAGATTTTGAAATTTGTCAAAAATCTGTCTTTTATCCTGACCCCGGACCTTATGTGAAAACTAAGAAAAACTGAAAAGTACAAAAAAAAAATCAAACCAATTTTGTTAGACTTTTTTGCACTAGTTCATGCATTTCACATGTCTAGACGTGAAATAAAAAATAATTTGGACAATATCTGACATATTTTGAAATTTGTCAAAAATCTATCTTTTGTCCTGACCCCGGACCTTGTGAGAAAACTAAGAAAAACTGAAAGGTCTTAAAAAAAACCAAACCAATTTTGTTACACTTTTTTGCACTTGTTCGTGCATTTCACATGTCTAGACGTGAAATAAAAAATAATTTGGACAATATCTGACATATTTTGAAATTTGTCAAAAATCTGTCTTTTGTCCTGACCCCGGACCTTATGTGAAAACTAAGAAAAACTGAAAAGTACTAAAAAAAATCAGACCAATTTTTTTTCACTTTTTTTGCCCTAGTTCATGCATTTCACATGTCTAGACGTGAAATAAAAAATAATTTGGACAATATCTGACATATTTTGAAATTTGTCAAAAATCTGTCTTTTGTCCTGACCCCGGACCTTGTGAGAAAACTAAGAAAAACTGAAAGGTACTAAAAAAAACCAAACCAATTTTGTTACACTTTTTTGCACTTGTTCGTGCATTTCACATGTCTAGACGTGAAATGAAAAATAATTTGGACAATATCTGACATATTTTGAAATTTGTCAAAAATCTGTCTTTTGTCCTGACCCCGGACCTTATGTGAAAACTAAGAAAAACTGAAAGGTACTAAAAAAAATCAAACCAATTTTGTTACACTTTTTTGCACTTGTTCATGCATTTCACATGTCTAGACGTGAAATAAAAAATAATTTGGACAATATCTGACATATTTTGAAATTTGTCAAAAATCTGTCCTTTGTCCTGACCCCGGACCTTGTGAGAAAACTAAGAAAAACTGAAAGGTACTAAAAAAAATCAAACCAATTTTGTTACACTTTTTTGCACTTGTTCGTGCATTTCACATGTCTAGACGTGAAATAAAAAATAATTTGGACAATATCTGACATATTTTGAAATTTGTCAAAAATCTGTCTTTTGTCCTGACCCCGGACCTTGTGAGAAAACTAAGAAAAACTGAAAGGTACTAAAAAAAATCAAACCAATTTTGTTACACTTTTTTGCACTTGTTCGTGCATTTCACATGTCTAGACGTGAAATAAAAAATAATTTGGACAATATCTGACATATTTTGAAATTTGTCAAAAATCTGTCTTTTGTCCTGACCCCGGACCTTGTGAGAAAACTAAGAAAAACAGAAAGGTACTAAAAAAAATCAAACCAATTTTGTTACACTTTCTTGCCCTAGTTCATGCATTTCACATGTCTAGAAGTGAAATAAAAAATAATTTGGACAATATCTGACATATTTTGAAATTTGTCAAAAATCTGTCTTTTGTCCTGACCCCGGACCTTAAGTGAAAACTAAGAAAAACTGCAAGGTACTAAAAAAAAATCAGACCAATTTTTTTTTCACTTCTTTTGCCCTAGTTCATGCATTTCACATGTCTAGACGTGAAATAAAAAATAATTTGGACAATATCTGACATATTTTGAAATTTGTCAAAAATCTGTCTTTTGTCCTGACCCCGGACCTTATGTGAAAACTAAAAAAAACTGAAAGGTACTAAAAAAAATCAAACCAATTTTTTGACACTTTTTTGCCCTAGTTCATGCATTTCACATGTCTATAAGTGAAATAAAAAATAATTTGGACAATATCTGACATATTTTGAAATTTGTCAAAAATCTGTCTTTTGTCCTGACCCCGGACCTTAAGTGAAAACTAAGAAAAACTGCAAGGTACTAAAAAAAAATCAGACCAATTTTTTTTTCACTTCTTTTGCCCTAGTTCATGCATTTCACATGTCTAGACGTGAAATAAAAAATAATTTGGACAATATCTGACATATTTTGAAATTTGTCAAAAATCTGTCTTTTGTCCTGACCCCGGACCTTATGTGAAAACTAAAAAAAACTGAAAGGTACTAAAAAAAATCAAACCAATTTTTTGACACTTTTTTGCCCTAGTTCATGCATTTCACATGTCTATAAGTGAAATAAAAAATGATTTGGACAATATCTGACATATTTTGAAATTTGTCAAAATTCTGTCTTTTGTCCTGACCCCGGACCTTATGTGAAAACTAAGAAAAACTGCAAGGTACTAAAAAAAAATCAAACCAATTTTTTTACACTTTTTTGCCCTAGTTCATGCATTTCACATGTCTAGAAGTGAAATAAAAAATGATTTGGACAATATCTGACATATTTAGAAATTTGTCAAAAATCTGTCTTTTGTCCTGACCCCGGACCTTATGTGAAAACTAAGAAAAACTGCAAGGTACTAAAAAAAAATCAAACCAATTTTTTCACACTTTCTTGCCCTAGTTCATGCATTTCACATGTCTAGAAATTAAATAAAAAATGATTTGGACAATATCTGACATATTTTGAAATTTGTAAAAATTCTGTCTTTTGTCCTGACCCCGGACCTTATGTGAAAACTAAGAAAAACTGAAAAGTACTAAAAAAAATCAGACCAATTTTTTTTCACTTTTTTTGCCCTAGTTCATGCATTTCACATGTCTAGAAGTGAAATAAAAAATAATTTGGACAATATCTGAGAGATTTTGAAATTTGTCAAAAATCTGTCTTTTATCCTGACCCCGGACCTTATGTGAAAACTAAGAAAAACTGAAAAGTACAAAAAAAAAATCAAACCAATTTTGTTAGACTTTTTTGCACTAGTTCATGCATTTCACATGTCTAGACGTGAAATAAAAAATAATTTGGACAATATCTGACATATTTTGAAATTTGTCAAAAATCTATCTTTTGTCCTGACCCCGGACCTAATGTGAAAACTAAAAAAAACTGAAAGGTACTAAAAAAAATCAAACCAATTTTTTTACACTTTTTTGCCCTAGTTCATGCATTTCACATGTCTATAAGTGAAATAAAAAATGATTTGGACAATATCTGACATATTTTGAAATTTGTCAAAATTCTGTCTTTTGTCATGACCCCGGACCTTATGTGAAAACTAAGAAAAACTGCAAGGTACTAAAAAAAATCAAACCAATTTTTTTACACTTTTTTGCCCTAGTTCATGCATTTCACATGTCTAGAAGTGAAATAAAAAATGATTTGGACAATATCTGACATATTTTGAAATTTGTCAAAAATCTGTCTTTTATCCTGACCCCGGACCTTATGTGAAAACTAAGAAAAACTGCAAGGTACAAAAAAAAAATCAAACCAATGTTTTCACACTTTCTTGCCCTAGTTCATGCATTTCACATGTCTAGAAATTAAATAAAAAATGATTTGGACAATATCTGACAGATTTTGAAATTTGCCAGAAATCTGTATTTTGTCCTGACCCCGGACCTTATGTGAAAACTAAGAAAAACTGAAAAGTACTAAAAAAAATCAGACCAATTTTTTTTCACTTTTTTTGCCCTAGTTCATGCATTTCACATGTCTAGAAGTGAAATAAAAAATAATTTGGACAATATCTGAGAGATTTTGAAATTTGTCAAAAATCTATCTTTTGTCCTGACCCCGGACCTTATGTGAAAACTAAAAAAAACTGAAAGGTACTAAAAAAAATCAAACCAATTTTTTTACACTTTTTTGCCCTAGTTCATGCATTTTACATGTCTATAAGTGAAATAAAAAATGATTTGGACAATATCTGACATATTTTGAAATTTGTCAAAATTCTGTCTTTTGTCCTGACCCCGGACCTTATGTGAAAACTAAGAAAAACTGCAAGGTACTAAAAAAAAATCAAACCAATTTTTTCACACTTTCTTGCCCTAGTTCATGCATTTCACATGTCTAGAAATGAAATAAAAAATGATTTGGACAATATCTGAGAGATTTTGAAATTTGTCAAAAATCTGTCTTTTATCCTGACCTTATGTGAAAACTAAGAAAAACTGAAAAGTACTTAAAAAAAATCAAACCAATTTTGTTACACTTTATTGCACTAGTTCATGCATTTCACATGTCTAGACGTGAAATAAAAAATAATTTGGACAATATCTGACATATTTTGAAATTTGTCAAAAATCTATCTTTTGTCCTGACCCCGGACCTAATGTGAAAACTAAAAAAAACTGAAAGGTACTAAAAAAAATCAAACCAATTTTTTTACACTTTTTTGCCCTAGTTCATGCATTTCACATGTCTATAAGTGAAATAAAAAATGATTTGGACAATATCTGACATATTTTGAAATTTGTCAAAATTCTGTCTTTTGTCCTGACCCCGGACCTTATGTGAAAACTAAGAAAAACTGCAAGGTACTAAAAAAAAATCAAACCAATTTTTTTACACTTTTTTGCCCTAGTTCATGCATTTCACATGTCTAGAAGTGAAATAAAAAATGATTTGGACAATATCTGACATATTTTGAAATTTGTCAAAAATCTGTCTTTTGTCCTGACCCCGGACCTTATGTGAAAACTAAGAAAAACTGCAAGGTACTAAAAAAAATCAAACCAATATTTTTACACTTTTTTGCACTAGTTCATGCATTTCACATGTCTAGAAGTGAAATAAAAAATGATTTGGACAATATCTGAGAGATTTTGAAATTTGTCAAAAATCTGTCTTTTATCCTGACCCCGGACCTTATGTGAAAACTAAGAAAAACTGAAAAGTACTAAAAAAAATCAAACCAATTTTGTTACACTTTTTTGCACTAGTTCATGCATTTCACATGTCTAGAAATTAAATAAAAAATAATTTGGACAATATCTGACATATTTTGAAATTTGTCAAAAATCTGTCTTTTGTCCTGACCCCGGACCTTATGTGAAAACTAAAAAAAACTGAAAGGTACTAAAAAAAATCAAACCAATTTTTTTACACTTTTTTGCCCTAGTTCATGCATTTCACATGTCTATAAGTGAAATAAAAAATGATTTGGACAATATCTGACATATTTTGAAATTTGTCAAAAATCTGTCTTTTGTCCTGACCCCGGACCTTATGTGAAAACTAAGAAAAACTGAAAAGTACTAAAAAAAATCAGACCAATTTTTTTTCACTTTTTTTGCCCTAGTTCATGCATTTCACATGTCTAGAAATGAAATAAAAAATGATTTGGACAATATCTGACAGATTTTGAAATTTGTCAAAAAATCTGTCTTTTGTCCTGACCCCGGACCTTATGTGAAAACTAAGAAAAAGTGAAAAGTACTAAAAAAAATCAGACCAATTTTTTTTCACTTTTTTTGCCCTAGTTCATGCATTTCACATGTCTAGAAATGAAATAAAAAATGATTTGGACAATATCTGACAGATTTTGAAATTTGTCAAAAATCTATCTTTTGTCCTGACCCCGGACCTAATGTGAAAACTAAAAAAAACTGAAAGGTACTAAAAAAAATCAAACCAATTTTTTTACACTTTTTTGCCCTAGTTCATGCATTTCACATGTCTAGAAGTGAAATAAAAAATGATTTGGACAATATCTGACATATTTTGAAATTTGTCAAAAATCTGTCTTTTGTCCTGACCCCGGACCTTATGTGAAAACTAAGAAAAACTGAAAAGTACTAAAAAAAAATCAAACCAATTTTGTTACACTTTTTTGCACTAGTTCATGCATTTCACATGTCTAGACGTGAAATAAAAAAGAATTTGGACAATATCTGACATATTTTGAAATTTGTCAAAAATCTGTCTTTTGTCCTGACCCCGGACGTTATGTGAAAACTAAGAAAAACTGAAAAGTACTAAAAAAAATCAGACCAATTTTTTTTCACTTTTTTTGCCCTAGTTCATGCATTTCACATGTCTAGAAATGAAATAAAAAATTATTTGGACAATATCTGACAGATTTTGAAATTTGTCAAAAATCTGTCTTTTGTCCTGACCCCGGACCTTATGTGAAAACTAAGAAAAACTGAAAGGTACTAAACAAAATCAAACCAATTTTGTTACACTTTTTTGCACTTGTTCGTGCATTTCACATGTCTAGACGTGAAATCAAAAATAATTTGGACAATATCTGACATATTTTGAAATTTGTCAAAAATCTGTCTTTTGTCCTGACCCCGGACCTTATGTGAAAACTAAGAAAAACTGAAAGGTACTAAAAAAAATCAAACCAATTTTGTTACACTTTTTTGCACTTGTTCATGCATTTCACATGTCTAGACGTGAAATAAAAAATAATTTGGACAATATCTGACATATTTTGAAATTTGTCAAAAATCTGTCTTTTGTCCTGACCCCGGACCTTATGTGAAAACTAAGAAAAACTGAAAGGTACTAAAAAAAATCAAACCAATTTTGTTACACTTTTTTGCACTTGTTCATGCATTTCACATGTCTAGACGTGAAATAAAAAATAATTTGGACAATATCTGACATATTTTGAAATTTGTCAAAAATCTGTCTTTTGTCCTGACCCCGGACCTTATGTGAAAACTAAGAAAAACTGAAAGGTACTAAAAAAAATCAGACCAATTTTTTTTCACTTTTTTGCACTAGTTCATGCATTTCACATGTCTAGAAGTGAAATAAAAAATAATTTGGACAATATCTGAGAGATTTTGAAATTTGTCAAAAATCTGTCTTTTATCCTGACCCCGGACCTTATGTGAAAACTAAGAAAAACTGAAAAGTACTAAAAAAAATCAAACCAATTTTGTTACACTTTTTTGCACTAGTTCATGCATTTCACATGTCTAGAAATGAAATAAAAAATGATTTGGACAATATCTGACAGATTTTGAAATTTGTCAAAAATCTGTCTTTTGTCCTGACCCCGGACCTTATGTGAAAACTAAGAAAAACTGAAAGGTACTAAAAAAAATCAAACCAATATTTTTACACTTTTTTGCACTAGTTCATGCATTTCACATGTCTAGAAGTGAAATAAAAAATGATTTGGACAATATCTGAGAGATTTTGAAATTTGTCAAAAATCTGTCTTTTGTCCTGACCCCGGACCTTATGTGAAAACTAAGAAAAACTGAAAAGTACAAAAAAAAAATCAAACCAATTTTGTTACACTTTTTTGCACTAGTTCATGCATTTCACATGTCTAGACGTGAAATAAAAAATAATTTGGACAATATCTGACATATTTTGAAATTTGTCAAAAATCTGTCTTTTGTCCTGACCCCGGACCTTATGTGAAAACTAAGAAAAACTGAAAAGTACTAAAAAAAATCAGACCAATTTTGTTAGACTTTTTTGCACTAGTTCATGCATTTCACATGTCTAGACGTGAAATAAAAAATAATTTGGACAATATCTGACATATTTTGAAATTTGTCAAAATTCTGTCTTTTGTCCTGACCCCGGACCTTATGTGAAAACTAAGAAAAACTGCAAGGTACTAAAAAAAATCAGACCAATTTTTTTTCACTTTTTTTGCCCTAGTTCATGCATTTCACATGTCTAGACGTGAAATAAAAAATAATTTTGACAATATCTGACATATTTTGAAATTTGTCAAAAATCTGTCTTTTGTCCTGACCCCGGACCTTATGTGAAAACTAAAAAAAACTGAAAGGTACTAAAAAAAATCAAACAAATTTTTTTACACTTTTTTGCCCTAGTTCATGCATTTCACATGTCTATAAGTGAAATAAAAAATGATTTGGACAATATCTGACATATTTTGAAATTTGTCAAAATTCTGTCTTTTGTCCTGACCCCGGACCTTATGTGAAAACTAAGAAAAACTGCAAGGTACTAAAAAAAAATCAAACCAATTTTTTTACACTTTTTTACCCTAGTTCATGCATTTCACATGTCTAGAAGTGAAATAAAAAATTATTTGGACAATATCTGACATATTTTGAAATTTGTAAAAATTCTGTCTTTTGTCCTGACCCCGGACCTTATGTGAAAACTAAGAAAAACTGAAAAGTACTAAAAAAAATCAGACCAATTTTTTTTCACTTTTTTTGCTCTAGTTCATGCATTTCACATGTCTAGAAGTGAAATAAAAAATAATTTGGACAATATCTGAGAGATTTTGAAATTTGTCAAAAATCTGTCTTTTATCCTGACCCCGGACCTTATGTGAAAACTAAGAAAAACTGAAAAGTACTAAAAAAAATCAAACCAATTTTGTTACACTTTTTTGCACTAGTTCATGCATTTCACATGTCTAGAAATGAAATAAAAAATGATTTGGACAATATCTGACAGATTTTGAAATTTGTCAAAAATCTGTCTTTTGTCCTGACCCCGGACCTTATGTGAAAACTAAGAAAAACTGAAAGGTACTAAAAAAAATCAAACCAATATTTTTACACTTTTTTGCACTAGTTCATGCATTTCACATGTCTAGAAGTGAAATAAAAAATGATTTGGACAATATCTGAGAGATTTTGAAATTTGTCAAAAATCTGTCTTTTGTCCTGACCCCGGACCTTATGTGAA
Organism: Alosa pseudoharengus; assembly: GCF_046254945.1. Classification (NCBI taxonomy): domain Eukaryota; kingdom Metazoa; phylum Chordata; class Actinopteri; order Clupeiformes; family Clupeidae; genus Alosa; species Alosa pseudoharengus. The sequence goes on from NW_027468814.1 coordinate 178,733, forward strand.
AACTAAGAAAAACTGAAAAGTACTAAAAAAAAATCAAACCAATTTTGTTACACTTTTTTGCACTAGTTCATGCATTTCACATGTCTAGACGTGAAATAAAAAATAATTTGGACAATATCTGACATATTTTGAAATTTGTCAAAAATCTGTCTTTTGTCCTGACCCCGGACCTTATGTGAAAACTAAGAAAAACTGAAAAGTACTAAAAAAAATCAGACCAATTTTGTTAGACTTTTTTGCACTAGTTCATGCATTTCACATGTCTAGACGTGAAATAAAAAATAATTTGGACAATATCTGACATATTTTGAAATTTGTCAAAATTCTGTCTTTTGTCCTGACCCCGGACCTTATGTGAAAACTAAGAAAAACTGCAAGGTACTAAAAAAAATCAGACCAATTTTTTTTCACTTTTTTTGCCCTAGTTCATGCATTTCACATGTCTAGACGTGAAATAAAAAATAATTTTGACAATATCTGACATATTTTGAAATTTGTCAAAAATCTGTCTTTTGTCCTGACCCCGGACCTTATGTGAAAACTAAAAAAAACTGAAAGGTACTAAAAAAAATCAAACCAATTTTTTTACACTTTTTTGCCCTAGTTCATGCATTTCACATGTCTAGAAGTGAAATAAAAAATGATTTGGACAATATCTGACAGATTTTGAAATTTGTCAAAAATCTGTCTTTTGTCCTGACCCCGGACCTTATGTGAAAACTAAGAAAAACTGAAAAGTACTAAAAAAAAATCAAACCAATTTTGTTACACTTTTTTGCACTAGTTCATGCATTTCACATGTCTAAACGTGAAATAAAAAATAATTTGGACAATATCTGACATATTTTGAAATTTGTCAAAAATCTGTCTTTTGTCCTGACCCCGGACCTTATGTGAAAACTAAGAAAAACTGAAAAGTACTAAAAAAAAATCAAACCAATTTTGTTACACTTTTTTGCACTAGTTCATGCATTTCACATGTCTAGACGTGAAATAAAAAATAATTTGGACAATATCTGACATATTTTGAAATTTGTCAAAAATCTGTCTTTTGTCCTGACCCCGGACCTTATGTGAAAACTAAGAAAAACTGAAAAGTACTAAAAAAAATCAGACCAATTTTGTTAGACTTTTTTGCACTAGTTCATGCATTTCACATGTCTAGACGTGAAATAAAAAATAATTTGGACAATATCTGACATATTTTGAAATTTGTCAAAATTCTGTCTTTTGTCCTGACCCCGGACCTTATGTGAAAACTAAGAAAAACTGCAAGGTACTAAAAAAAATCAGACCAATTTTTTTTCACTTTTTTTGCCCTAGTTCATGCATTTCACATGTCTAGACGTGAAATAAAAAATAATTTTGACAATATCTGACATATTTTGAAATTTGTCAAAAATCTGTCTTTTGTCCTGACCCCGGACCTTATGTGAAAACTAAAAAAAACTGAAAGGTACTAAAAAAAATCAAACCAATTTTTTTACACTTTTTTGCCCTAGTTCATGCATTTCACATGTCTAGAAGTGAAATAAAAAATGATTTGGACAATATCTGACAGATTTTGAAATTTGTCAAAAATCTGTCTTTTGTCCTGACCCCGGACCTTATGTGAAAACTAAGAAAAACTGAAAAGTACTAAAAAAAAATCAAACCAATTTTGTTACACTTTTTTGCACTAGTTCATGCATTTCACATGTCTAAACGTGAAATAAAAAATAATTTGGACAATATCTGACATATTTTGAAATTTGTCAAAAATCTGTCTTTTGTCCTGACCCCGGACCTAATGTGAAAACTAAAAAAAACTGAAAGGTACTAAAAAAAATCAAACCAATTTTTTTACACTTTTTTGCCCTAGTTCATGCATTTCACATGTCTATAAGTGAAATAAAAAATGATTTGGACAATATCTGACATATTTTGAAATTTGTCAAAATTCTGTCTTTTGTCCTGAACCCGGACCTTATGTGAAAACTAAGAAAAACTGCAAGGTACTAAAAAAAATCAAACCAATTTTTTTACACTTTTTTGCCCTAGCTCATGCATTTCACATGTCTAGAAGTGAAATAAAAAATAATTTGGACAATATCTGACATATTTTGAAATTTGTCAAAAATCTGTCTTTTATCCTGACCCCGGACCTTATGTGAAAACTAAGAAAAACTGAAAAGTACTAAAAAAAAATCAAACCAATTTTGTTACACTTTTTTGCACTAGTTCATGCATTTCACATGTCTAGACGTGAAATAAAAAATAATTTGGACAATATCTGACATATTTTGAAATTTGTCAAAAATCTGTCTTTTGTCCTGACCCCGGACCTTATGTGAAAACTAAGAAAAACTGAAAAGTACTAAAAAAAAATCAAACCAATTTTGTTACACTTTTTTGCACTAGTTCATGCATTTCACATGTCTAGACGTGAAATAAAAAATAATTTGGACAATATCTGACATATTTTGAAATTTGTCAAAAATCTGTCTTTTGTCCTGACCCCGGACCTTATGTGAAAACTAAAAAAAACTGAAAGGTACTAAAAAAAATCAAACCAATTTTTTTACACTTTTTTGCCCTAGTTCATGCATTTCACATGTCTATAAGTGAAATAAAAAATGATTTGGACAATATCTGACATATTTTGAAATTTGTCAAAATTCTGTCTTTTGTCCTGACCCCGGACCTTATGTGAAAACTAAGAAAAACTGCAAGGTACTAAAAAAAAATCAAACCAATTTTTTTACACTTTTTTGCCCTAGTTCATGCATTTCACATGTCTAGAAGTGAAATAAAAAATGATTTGGACAATATCTGACATATTTTGAAATTTGTCAAAAATCTGTCTTTTGTCCTGACCCCGGACCTTATGTGAAAACTAAGAAAAACTGCAAGGTACTAAAAAAAAATCAAACCAATTTTTTCACACTTTCTTGCCCTAGTTCATGCATTTCACATGTCTACAAATTAAATAAAAAATGATTTGGACAATATCTGACAGATTTTGAAATTTGTCAGAAATCTGTATTTTGTCCTGACCCCGGACCTTATGTGAAAACTAAGAAAAACTGAAAAGTACTAAAAAAAATCAGACCAATTTTTTTTCACTTTTTTTGCCCTAGTTCATGCATTTCACATGTCTAGAAATGAAATAAAAAATGATTTGGACAATATCTGATATATTTTGAAATTTGTCAAAATTCTGTCTTTTGTCCTGACCCCGGACCTTATGTGAAAACTAAGAAAAACTGAAAAGTACTAAAAAAAATCAGACCAATTTTTTTTCACTTTTTTTGCCCTAGTTCATGCATTTCACATGTCTAGAAGTGAAATAAAAAATAATTTGGACAATATCTGAGAGATTTTGAAATTTGTCAAAAATCTGTCTTTTATCCTGATCCCGGACCTTATGTGAAAACTAAGAAAAACTGAAAAGTACTAAAAAAAAATCAAACCAATTTTGTTACACTTTTTTGCCCTAGTTCATGCATTTCACATGTCTATAAGTGAAATAAAAAATGATTTGGACAATATCAGACATATTTTGAAATTTGTCAAAATTCTGTCTTTTGTCCTGACCCCGGACCTTATGTGAAAACTAAGAAAAACTGCAAGGTACTAAAAAAAAATCAAAGCAATTTTTTTACACTTTTTTGCCCTAGTTCATGCATTTCACATGTCTAGAAGTGAAATAAAAAATGATTTGGACAATATCTGACATATTTTGAAATTTGTCAAAAATCTGTCTTTTGTCCTGACCCCGGACCTTATGTGAAAACTAAGAAAAACTGCAAGGTACTAAAAAAAAATCAAACCAATTTTTTCACACTTTCTTGCCCTAGTTCATGCATTTCACATGTCTACAAATTAAATAAAAAATGATTTGGACAATATCTGACAGATTTTGAAATTTGTCAGAAATCTGTATTTTGTCCTGACCCCGGACCTTATGTGAAAACTAAGAAAAACTGAAAAGTACTAAAAAAAATCAGACCAATTTTTTTTCACTTTTTTTGCCCTAGTTCATGCATTTCACATGTCTAGAAATGAAATAAAAAATGATTTGGACAATATCTGACATATTTTGAAATTTGTCAAAATTCTGTCTTTTGTCCTGACCCCGGACCTTATGTGAAAACTAAGAAAAACTGAAAAGTACTAAAAAAAATCAGACCAATTTTTTTTCACTTTTTTTGCCCTAGTTCATGCATTTCACATGTCTAGAAGTGAAATAAAAAATAATTTGGACAATATCTGAGAGATTTTGAAATTTGTCAAAAATCTGTCTTTTATCCTGATCCCGGACCTTATGTGAAAACTAAGAAAAACTGAAAAGTACTAAAAAAAAATCAAACCAATTTTGTTACACTTTTTTGCCCTAGTTCATGCATTTCACATGTCTAGACGTGAAATAAAAAATAATTTTGACAATATCTGACATATTTTGAAATTTGTCAAAAATCTGTCTTTTGTCCTGACCCCGGACCTTATGTGAAAACTAAAAAAAACTGAAAGGTACTAAAAAAAATCAAACCAATTTTTTTACACTTTTTTGCCCTAGTTCATGCATTTCACATGTCTATAAGTGAAATAAAAAATGATTTGGACAATATCTGACATATTTTGAAATTTGTCAAAATTCTGTCTTTTGTCCTGACCCCGGACCTTATGTGAAAACTAAGAAAAACTGCAAGGTACTAAAAAAAAATCAAACCAATTTTTTTACACTTTTTTGCCCTAGTTCATGCATTTCACATGTCTAGAAGTGAAATAAAAAATGATTTGGACAATATCTGACATATTTTGAAATTTGTCAAAAATCTGTCTTTTGTCCTGACCCCGGACCTTATGTGAAAACTAAGAAAAACTGCAAGGTACTAAAAAAAAATCAAACCAATTTTTTCACACTTTCTTGCCCTAGTTCATGCATTTCACATGTCTAGAAATTAAATAAAAAATGATTTGGACAATATCTGACAGATTTTGAAATTTGTCAAAAATCTGTCTTTTGTCCTGACCCCGGACCTTATGTAAAAACTAAGAAAAACTGAAAAGTACTAAAAAAAATCAGACCAATTTTGTTAGATTTTTTGCACTAGTTCATGCATTTCACATGTCTAGACGTGAAATAAAAAATAATTTTGACAATATCTGACATATTTTGAAATTTGTCAAAAATCTGTCTTTTGTCCTGACCCCGGACCTTATGTAAAAACTAAGAAAAACTGAAAAGTACTAAAAAAAATCAGACCAATTTTGTTAGATTTTTTGCACTAGTTCATGCATTTCACATGTCTAGACGTGAAATAAAAAATAATTTGGACAATATCTGACATATTTTGAAATTTGTCAAAAATCTGTCTTTTGTCCTGACCCCGGACCTTATGTGAAAACTAAGAAAAACTGCAAGGTACTAAAAAAAATCAGACCAATTTTTTTTCACTTTTTTTGCCCTAGTTCATGCATTTCACATGTCTAGACGTGAAATAAAAAATAATTTTGACAATATCTGACATATTTTGAAATTTGTCAAAAATCTGTCTTTTGTCCTGACCCCGGACCTTATGTGAAAACTAAAAAAAACTGAAAGGTACTAAAAAAAATCAAACCAATTTTTTTACACTTTTTTGCCCTAGTTCATGCATTTCACATGTCTAGAAGTGAAATAAAAAATGATTTGGACAATATCTGACAGATTTTGAAATTTGTCAAAAATCTGTCTTTTGTCCTGACCCCGGACCTTATGTGAAAACTAAGAAAAACTGAAAAGTACTAAAAAAAAATCAAACCAATTTTGTTACACTTTTTTGCACTAGTTCATGCATTTCACATGTCTAAACGTGAAATAAAAAATAATTTGGACAATATCTGACATATTTTGAAATTTGTCAAAAATCTGTCTTTTGTCCTGACCCCGGACCTAATGTGAAAACTAAAAAAAACTGAAAGGTACTAAAAAAAATCAAACCAATTTTTTTACACTTTTTTGCCCTAGTTCATGCATTTCACATGTCTATAAGTGAAATAAAAAATGATTTGGACAATATCTGACATATTTTGAAATTTGTCAAAATTCTGTCTTTTGTCCTGAACCCGGACCTTATGTGAAAACTAAGAAAAACTGCAAGGTACTAAAAAAAATCAAACCAATTTTTTTACACTTTTTTGCCCTAGCTCATGCATTTCACATGTCTAGAAGTGAAATAAAAAATAATTTGGACAATATCTGACATATTTTGAAATTTGTCAAAAATCTGTCTTTTGTCCTGACCCCGGACCTTATGTGAAAACTAAGAAAAACTGAAAAGTACTAAAAAAAAATCAAACCAATTTTGTTACACTTTTTTGCACTAGTTCATGCATTTCACATGTCTAGACGTGAAATAAAAAATAATTTGGACAATATCTGACATATTTTGAAATTTGTCAAAAATCTGTCTTTTGTCCTGACCCCGGACCTTATGTGAAAACTAAGAAAAACTGAAAAGTACTAAAAAAAAAAAAAACCAATTTTGTTACACTTTTTTGCACTAGTTCATGCATTTCACATGTCTAGAAATGAAATAAAAAATGATTTGGACAATATCTGACAGATTTTGAAATTTGTCAGAAATCTGTATTTTGTCCTGACCCCGGACCTTATGTGAAAACTAAGAAAAACTGAAAAGTACTAAAAAAAATCAGACCAATTTTTTTTCACTTTTTTTGCCCTAGTTCATGCATTTCACATGTCTAGAAGTGAAATAAAAAATAATTTGGACAATATCTGAGAGATTTTGAAATCTGTCAAAAATCTATCTTTTGTCCTGACCCCGGACCTAATGTGAAAACTAAAAAAAACTGAAAGGTACTAAAAAAAATCAAACCAATTTTTTTACACTTTTTTGCCCTAGTTCATGCATTTCACATGTCTAGAAATTAAATAAAAAATGATTTGGACAATATCTGACATATTTTGAAATTTGTCAAAAATCTGTCTTTTGTCCTGACCCCGGACCTTATGTGAAAACTAAGAAAAACTGAAAAGTACTAAAAAAAAATCAAACCAATTTTGTTACACTTTTTTGCACTAGTTCATGCATTTCACATGTCTAGACGTGAAATAAAAAATAATTTGGACAATATCTGACAGATTTTGAAATTTGTCAAAAATCTATCTTTTGTCCTGACCCCGGACCTAATGTGAAAACTAAAAAAAACTGAAAGGTACTAAAAAAAAATCAGACCAATTTTTTTTCACTTTTTTTGCCCTAGTTCATGCATTTCACATGTCTAGAAATGAAATAAAAAATGATTTGGACAATATCTGACATATTTTGAAATTTGTCAAAATTCTGTCTTTTGTCCTGACCCCGGACCTTATGTGAAAACTAAGAAAAACTGCAAGGTACTAAAAAAAAATCAAACCAATTTTGTTACACTTTTTTGCACTAGTTCATGCATTTCACATGTCTAGACGTGAAATAAAAAATAATTTGGACAATATCTGACATATTTTGAAATTTGTCAAAAATCTGTCTTTTGTCCTGACCCCGGACCTTATGTGAAAACTAAGAAAAACTGAAAAGTACTAAAAAAAAATCAAACCAATTTTGTTACACTTTTTTGCACTAGTTCATGCATTTCACATGTCTAGACGTGAAATAAAAAATAATTTGGACAATATCTGACATATTTTGAAATTTGTCAAAAATCTGTCTTTTGTCCTGACCCCGGACCTTATGTGAAAACTAAAAAAAACTGAAAGGTACTAAAAAAAATCAAACCAATTTTTTTACACTTTTTTGCCCTAGTTCATGCATTTCACATGTCTATAAGTGAAATAAAAAATGATTTGGACAATATCTGACATATTTTGAAATTTGTCAAAAATCTATCTTTTGTCCTGACCCCGGACCTAATGTGAAAACTAAAAAAAACTGAAAGGTACTAAAAAAAATCAAACCAATTTTTTTACACTTTTTTGCCCTAGTTCATGCATTTCACATGTCTATAAGTAAAATAAAAAATGATTTGGACAATATCTGACATATTTTGAAATTTGTCAGAAAATCTGTCTTTTGTCCTGACCCCGATCCTTATGTGAAAACTAAGAAAAACTGCAAGGTACTAAAAAAAAATCAAACCAATTTTTTTACACTTTTTTGCCCTAGTTCATGCATTTCACATGTCTAGAAGTGAAATAAAAAATGATTTGGACAATATCTGACATATTTTGAAATTTGTCAAAAATCTGTCTTTTGTCCTGACCCCGGACCTTATGTGAAAACTAAAAAAAACTGAAAGGTACTAAAAAAAATCAAACCAATTTTTTTACACTTTTTTGCCCTAGTTCATGCATTTCACATGTCTATAAGTGAAATAAAAAATGATTTGGACAATATCTGACATATTTTGAAATTTGTCAAAATTCTGTCTTTTGTCCTGACCCCGATCCTTATGTGAAAACTAAGAAAAACTGCAAGGTACTAAAAAAAAATCAAACCAATTTTTTTACACTTTTTTGCCCTAGTTCATGCATTTCACATGTCTAGAAGTGAAATAAAAAATGATTTGGACAATATCTGACATATTTTGAAATTTGTCAAAAATCTGTCTTTTGTCCTGACCCCGGACCTTATGTGAAAACTAAAAAAAACTGAAAGGTACTAAAAAAAATCAAACCAATTTTTTTACACTTTTTTGCCCTAGTTCATGCATTTCACATGTCTATAAGTGAAATAAAAAATGATTTGGACAATATCTGACATATTTTGAAATTTGTCAAAATTCTGTCTTTTGTCCTGACCCCGATCCTTATGTGAAAACTAAGAAAAACTGCAAGGTACTAAAAAAAAATCAAACCAATTTTTTTACACTTTTTTGCCCTAGTTCATGCATTTCACATGTCTAGAAGTGAAATAAAAAATGATTTGGACAATATCTGACATCTTTTGAAATTTGTCAAAAATCTGTCTTTTGTCCTGACCCCGGACCTTATGTGAAAACTAAGAAAAACTGAAAAGTACTAAAAAAAAATCAAACCAATTTTGTTACACTTTTTTGCACTAGTTCATGCATTTCACATGTCTAGACGTGAAATAAAAAATAATTTGGACAATATCTGACATATTTTGAAATTTGTCAAAAATCTGTCTTTTGTCCTGACCCAGGACCTTATGTAAAAACTAAGAAAAACTGAAAAGTACTAAAAAAAATCAGACCAATTTTGTTAGATTTTTTGCACTAGTTCATGCATTTCACATGTCTAGACGTGAAATAAAAAACAATTTTGACAATATCTGACATATTTTGAAATTTGTCAAAAATCTGTCTTTTGTCCTGACCCCGGACCTTATGTGAAAACTAAAAAAAACTGAAAGGTACTAAAAAAAATCAAACCAATTTTTTTACACTTTTTTGCCCTAGTTCATGCATTTCACATGTCTATAAGTGAAATAAAAAATGATTTGGACAATATCTGACATATTTTGAAATCTGTCAAAAATCTGTCTTTTGTCCTGACCCCGGACCTTATGTGAAAACTAAGAAAAACTGAAAGGTACTAAAAAAAATCAAACCAATATTTTTACACTTTTTTGCACTAGTTCATGCATTTCACATGTCTAGAAGTGAAATAAAAAATGATTTGGACAATATCTGAGAGATTTTGAAATTTGTCAAAAATCTGTCTTTTATCCTGACCCCGGACCTTATGTGAAAACTAAGAAAAACTGAAAAGTACTAAAAAAAATCAGACCAATTTTGTTAGATTTTTTGCACTAGTTCATGCATTTCACATGTCTAGACGTGAAATAAAAAATAATTTTGACAATATCTGACATATTTTGAAATTTGTCAAAAATCTGTCTTTTGTCCTGACCCCGGACCTTATGTAAAAACTAAGAAAAACTGAAAAGTACTAAAAAAAATCAGACCAATTTTGTTAGATTTTTTGCCCTAGTTCATGCATTTCACATGTCTAGACGTGAAATAAAAAATAATTTTGACAATATCTGACATATTTTGAAATTTGTCAAAATTCTGTCTTTTGTCCTGACCCCGATCCTTATGTGAAAACTAAGAAAAACTGCAAGGTACTAAAAAAAAATCAAACCAATTTTTTTACACTTTTTTGCCCTAGTTCATGCATTTCACATGTCTAGAAGTGAAATAAAAAATGATTTGGACAATATCTGACATATTTTAAAATTTGTCAAAAATCTGTCTTTTGTCCTGACCCCGGACCTTATGTGAAAACTAAAAAAAACTGAAAGGTACTAAAAAAAATCAAACCAATTTTTTTACACTTTTTTGCCCTAGTTCATGCATTTCACATGTCTATAAGTGAAATAAAAAATGATTTGGACAATATCTGACATATTTTGAAATTTGTCAAAATTCTGTCTTTTGTCCTGACCCCGATCCTTATGTGAAAACTAAGAAAAACTGCAAGGTACTAAAAAAAAATCAAACCAATTTTTTTACACTTTTTTGCCCTAGTTCATGCATTTCACATGTCTAGAAGTGAAATAAAAAATGATTTGGACAATATCTGACATCTTTTGAAATTTGTCAAAAATCTGTCTTTTGTCCTGACCCCGGACCTTATGTGAAAACTAAGAAAAACTGAAAAGTACTAAAAAAAAATCAAACCAATATTTTTACACTTTTTTGCACTAGTTCATGCATTTCACATGTCTAGAAGTGAAATAAAAAATGATTTGGACAATATCTGAGAGATTTTGAAATTTGTCAAAAATCTGTCTTTTATCCTGACCCCGGACCTTATGTGAAAACTAAGAAAAACTGAAAAGTACTAAAAAAAATCAGACCAATTTTGTTAGATTTTTTGCACTAGTTCATGCATTTCACATGTCTAGACGTGAAATAAAAAATAATTTTGACAATATCTGACATATTTTGAAATTTGTCAAAAATCTGTCTTTTGTCCTGACCCCGGACCTTATGTAAAAACTAAGAAAAACTGAAAAGTACTAAAAAAAATCAGACCAATTTTGTTAGATTTTTTGCACTAGTTCATGCATTTCACATGTCTAGACGTGAAATAAAAAATAATTTTGACAATATCTGACATATTTTGAAATTTGTCAAAAATCTGTCTTTTGTCCTGACCCCGGACCTTATGTGAAAACTAAAAAAAACTGAAAGGTACTAAAAAAAATCAAACCAATTTTTTTACACTTTTTTGCCCTAGTTCATGCATTTCACATGTCTAGAAATTAAATAAAAAATGATTTGGACAATATCTGACAGATTTTGAAATTTGTCAGAAATCTGTATTTTGTCCTGACCCCGGACCTTATATGAAAACTAAGAAAAACTGAAAAGTACTAAAAAAAATCAGACCAATTTTTTTTCACTTTTTTTGCCCTAGTTCATGCATTTCACATGTCTAGAAATGAAATAAAAAATGATTTGGACAATATCTGACAGATTTTGAAATTTGTCAAAAATCTGTCTTTTGTCCTGACCCCGGACCTTATGTGAAAACTAAAAAAAACTGAAAGGTACTAAAAAAAATCAAACCAATTTTTTTACACTTTTTTGCCCTAGTTCATGCATTTCACATGTCTATAAGTGAAATAAAAAATGATTTGGACAATATCTGACATATTTTGAAATTTGTCAAAATTCTGTCTTTTGTCCTGACCCCGGACCTTATGTGAAAACTAAGAAAAACTGCAAGGTACTAAAAAAAAATCAAACCAATTTTGTTACACTTTTTTGCACTAGTTCATGCATTTCACATGTCTAGACGTGAAATAAAAAATAATTTGGACAATATCTGACATATTTTGAAATTTGTCAAAAATCTATCTTTTGTCCTGACCCCGGACCTAATGTGAAAACTAAAAAAAACTGAAAGGTACTAAAAAAAATCAAACCAATTTTTTTACACTTTTTTGCCCTAGTTCATGCATTTCACATGTCTAGAAATTAAATAAAAAATGATTTGGACAATATCTGACAGATTTTGAAATTTGTCAGAAATCTGTATTTTGTCCTGACCCCGGACCTTATGTGAAAACTAAGAAAAACTGAAAAGTACTAAAAAAAATCAGACCAATTTTTTTTCACTTTTTTTGCCCTAGTTCATGCATTTCACATGTCTAGAAATGAAATAAAAAATGATTTGGACAATATCTGACAGATTTTGAAATTTGTCAAAAATCTGTCTTTTGTCCTGACCCCGGACCTTATGTGAAAACTAAGAAAAACTGAAAGGTACTAAAAAAAATCAAACCAATATTTTTACACTTTTTTGCACTAGTTCATGCATTTCACATGTCTAGAAGTGAAATAAAAAATGATTTGGACAATATCTGAGAGATTTTGAAATTTGTCAAAATTCTGTCTTTTGTCCTGACCCCGGACCTTATGTGAAAACTAAGAAAAACTGAAAAGTACTAAAAAAAAATCAAACCAATTTTGTTACACTTTTTTGCACTAGTTCATGCATTTCACATGTCTAGACGTGAAATAAAAAATAATTTGGACAATATCTGACATATTTTGAAATTTGTCAAAAATCTGTCTTTTGTCATGACCCCGGACCTTATGTGAAAACTAAGAAAAACTGAAAAGTACTAAAAAAAAATCAAACCAATTTTGTTACAATTTTTTGCACTAGTTCATGCATTTCACATGTCTATAAGTGAAATAAAAAATTATTTGGACAATATCTGACATATTTTGAAATTTGTCAAAATTCTGTCTTTTGTCCTGACCCCGGACCTTATGTGAAAACTAAGAAAAACTGCAAGGTACTAAAAAAAAATCAAACCAATTTTTTTACACTATTTAGCCCTAGTTCATGCATTTCACATGTCTAGAAGTGAAATAAAAAATGATTTGGACAATATCTGACATATTTTGAAATTTGTAAAAAATCTGTCTTTTGTCCTGACCCCGGACCCTATGTGAAAACTAAGAAAAACTGAAAAGTACTAAAAAAAATCAAACCAATTTTGTTACACTTTTTTGCACTAGTTCATGCATTTCACATGTCTAGAAATGAAATAAAAAATGATTTGGACAATATCTGACAGATTTTGAAATTTGTCAAAAATCTGTCTTTTGTCCTGACCCCGGACCTTATGTGAAAACTAAGAAAAACTGAAAAATACTAAAAAAAAATCAAACCAATTTTGTTACACTTTTTTGCACTAGTTCATGCATTTCACATGTCTAGACGTGAAATAAAAAATAATTTGGACAATATCTGACATATTTTGAAATTTGTCAAAAATCTGTCTTTTGTCCTGACCCCGGACCTTATGTGAAAACTAAGAAAAACTGAAAAGTACTAAAAAAAATCAAACCAATTTTGTTACACTTTTTTGCACTAGTTCATGCATTTCACATGTCTAGAAATGAAATAAAAAATGATTTGGACAATATCTGACATATTTTGAAATTTGTCAAAAATCTGTCTTTTGTCCTGACCCCGGACCTTATGTGAAAACTAAGAAAAACTGAAAAGTACTAAAAAAAAATCAAACCAATTTTGTTACAATTTTTTGCACTAGTTCATGCATTTCACATGTCTAGACGTGAAATAAAAAATAATTTGGACAATATCTGACATATTTTGAAATTTGTCAAAAATCTGTCTTTTGTCCTGACCCCGGACCTTATGTGAAAACTAAAAAAAACTGAAAGGTACTAAAAAAAATCAAACCAATTTTTGTACACTTTTTTGCCCTAGTTCATGCATTTCACATGTCTATAAGTGAAATAAAAAATGATTTGGACAATATCTGACATATTTTGAAATTTGTCAAAATTCTGTCTTTTGTCCTGACCCCGGACCTTATGTGAAAACTAAGAAAAACTGCAAGGTACTAAAAAAAAATCAAACCAATTTTTTTTACACTATTTAGCCCTAGTTCATGCATTTCACATGTCTAGAAATGAAATAAAAAATGATTTGGACAATATCTGACAGATTTTGAAATTTGTCAAAAATCTGTCTTTTGTCCTGACCCCGGACCTTATGTGAAAACTAAGAAAAACTGAAAAGTACTAAAAAAAAATCAAACCAATTTTGTTACACTTTTTTGCCCTAGTTCATGCATTTCACATGTCTATAAGTGAAATAAAAAATGATTTGGACAATATCAGACATATTTTGAAATTTGTCAAAATTCTGTCTTTTGTCCTGACCCCGGACCTTATGTGAAAACTAAGAAAAACTGCAAGGTACTAAAAAAAAATCAAAGCAATTTTTTTACACTTTTTTGCCCTAGTTCATGCATTTCACATGTCTAGAAGTGAAATAAAAAATGATTTGGACAATATCTGACATATTTTGAAATTTGTCAAAAATCTGTCTTTTGTCCTGACCCCGGACCTTATGTGAAAACTAAGAAAAACTGCAAGGTACTAAAAAAAATCAAACCAATTTTTTCACACTTTCTTGCCCTAGTTCATGCATTTCACATGTCTAGAAATTAAATAAAAAATAATTTGGACAATATCTGACATGTTTTGAAATTTGTCAAAAATCTGTCTTTTGTCCTGACCCCGGACCTTATGTGAAAACTAAGAAAAACTGCAAGGTACTAAAAAAAATCAAACCAATTTTGTTACACTTTTTTGCACTAGTTCATGCATTTCACATGTCTAGACGTGAAATAAAAAATAATTTGGACAATATCTGACATCTTTTGAAATTTGTCAAAAATCTGTCTTTTGTCCTGACCCCGGACCTTATGTGAAAACTAAGAAAAACTGAAAAGTACTAAAAAAAAATCAAACCAATATTTTTACACTTTTTTGCACTAGTTCATGCATTTCACATGTCTAGAAGTGAAATAAAAAATGATTTGGACAATATCTGAGAGATTTTGAAATTTGTCAAAAATCTGTCTTTTATCCTGACCCCGGACCTTATGTGAAAACTAAGAAAAACTGAAAAGTACTAAAAAAAATCAGACCAATTTTGTTAGATTTTTTGCACTAGTTCATGCATTTCACATGTCTAGACGTGAAATAAAAAATAATTTTGACAATATCTGACATATTTTGAAATTTGTCAAAAATCTGTCTTTTGTCCTGACCCCGGACCTTATGTAAAAACTAAGAAAAACTGAAAAGTACTAAAAAAAATCAGACCAATTTTGTTAGATTTTTTGCACTAGTTCATGCATTTCACATGTCTAGACGTGAAATAAAAAATAATTTTGACAATATCTGACATATTTTGAAATTTGTCAAAAATCTGTCTTTTGTCCTGACCCCGGACCTTATGTGAAAACTAAAAAAAACTGAAAGGTACTAAAAAAAATCAAACCAATTTTTTTACACTTTTTTGCCCTAGTTCATGCATTTCACATGTCTAGAAATTAAATAAAAAATGATTTGGACAATATCTGACAGATTTTGAAATTTGTCAGAAATCTGTATTTTGTCCTGACCCCGGACCTTATGTGAAAACTAAGAAAAACTGAAAAGTACTAAAAAAAATCAGACCAATTTTTTTTCACTTTTTTTGCCCTAGTTCATGCATTTCACATGTCTAGAAATGAAATAAAAAATGATTTGGACAATATCTGACAGATTTTGAAATTTGTCAAAAATCTGTCTTTTGTCCTGACCCCGGACCTTATGTGAAAACTAAGAAAAACTGAAAGGTACTAAAAAAAATCAAACCAATATTTTTACACTTTTTTGCACTAGTTCATGCATTTCACATGTCTAGAAGTGAAATAAAAAATGATTTGGACAATATCTGAGAGATTTTGAAATTTGTCAAAATTCTGTCTTTTGTCCTGACCCCGGACCTTATGTGAAAACTAAGAAAAACTGAAAAGTACTAAAAAAAAATCAAACCAATTTTGTTACACTTTTTTGCACTAGTTCATGCATTTCACATGTCTAGACGTGAAATAAAAAATAATTTGGACAATATCTGACATATTTTGAAATTTGTCAAAAATCTGTCTTTTGTCATGACCCCGGACCTTATGTGAAAACTAAGAAAAACTGAAAAGTACTAAAAAAAAATCAAACCAATTTTGTTACAATTTTTTGCACTAGTTCATGCATTTCACATGTCTATAAGTGAAATAAAAAATTATTTGGACAATATCTGACATATTTTGAAATTTGTCAAAATTCTGTCTTTTGTCCTGACCCCGGACCTTATGTGAAAACTAAGAAAAACTGCAAGGTACTAAAAAAAAATCAAACCAATTTTTTTACACTATTTAGCCCTAGTTCATGCATTTCACATGTCTAGAAGTGAAATAAAAAATGATTTGGACAATATCTGACATATTTTGAAATTTGTAAAAAATCTGTCTTTTGTCCTGACCCCGGACCCTATGTGAAAACTAAGAAAAACTGAAAAGTACTAAAAAAAATCAAACCAATTTTGTTACAATTTTTTGCACTAGTTCATGCATTTCACATGTCTAGACGTGAAATAAAAAATAATTTGGACAATATCTGACATATTTTGAAATTTGTCAAAAATCTGTCTTTTGTCCTGACCCCGGACCTTATGTGAAAACTAAAAAAAACTGAAAGGTACTAAAAAAAATCAAACCAATTTTTGTACACTTTTTTGCCCTAGTTCATGCATTTCACATGTCTATAAGTGAAATAAAAAATGATTTGGACAATATCTGACATATTTTGAAATTTGTCAAAATTCTGTCTTTTGTCCTGACCCCGGACCTTATGTGAAAACTAAGAAAAACTGCAAGGTACTAAAAAAAAATCAAACCAATTTTTTTTACACTATTTAGCCCTAGTTCATGCATTTCACATGTCTAGAAATGAAATAAAAAATGATTTGGACAATATCTGACAGATTTTGAAATTTGTCAAAAATCTGTCTTTTGTCCTGACCCCGGACCTTATGTGAAAACTAAGAAAAACTGAAAAGTACTAAAAAAAAATCAAACCAATTTTGTTACACTTTTTTGCCCTAGTTCATGCATTTCACATGTCTATAAGTGAAATAAAAAATGATTTGGACAATATCAGACATATTTTGAAATTTGTCAAAATTCTGTCTTTTGTCCTGACCCCGGACCTTATGTGAAAACTAAGAAAAACTGCAAGGTACTAAAAAAAAATCAAAGCAATTTTTTTACACTTTTTTGCCCTAGTTCATGCATTTCACATGTCTAGAAGTGAAATAAAAAATGATTTGGACAATATCTGACATATTTTGAAATTTGTCTAAAATCTGTCTTTTGTCCTGACCCCGGACCTTATGTGAAAACTAAGAAAAACTGCAAGGTACTAAAAAAAATCAAACCAATTTTTTCACACTTTCTTGCACTAGTTCATGCATTTCACATGTCTAGAAGTGAAATAAAAAATAATTTGGACAATATCTGAGAGATTTTGAAATTTGTCAAAAATCTGTCTTTTGTCCTGACCCCGGACCTTATGTGAAAACTAAGAAAAACTGAAAAGTACTAAAAAAAAATCAAACCAATTTTGTTAGACTTTTTTGCACTAGTTCATGCATTTCACATGTCTAGACGTGAAATAAAAAATAATTTGGACAATATCTGACATATTTTGAAATTTGTCAAAAATCTGTCTTTTGTCCTGACCCCGGACCTTATGTGAAAACTAAGAAAAACTGAAAAGTACTAAAAAAAAATCAAACCAATTTTGTTAGACTTTTTTGCACTAGTTCATGCATTTCACATGTCTAGACGTGAAATAAAAAATGATTTGGACAATATCTGACATATTTTGAAATTTGTAAAAATTCTGTCTTTTGTCCTGACCCCGGACCTTATGTGAAAACTAAGAAAAACTGAAAAGTATTAAAAAAAATCAGACCAATTTTTTTTCACTTTTTTTGCCCTAGTTCATGCATTTCACATGTCTAGAAGTGAAATAAAAAATAATTTGGACAATATCTGAGAGATTTTGAAATTTGTCAAAAATCTGTCTTTTGTCCTGACCCCGGACCTTATGTGAAAACTAAGAAAAACTGAAAAGTACTAAAAAAAAATCAAACCAATTTTGTTAGACTTTTTTGCACTAGTTCATGCATTTCACATGTCTAGACGTGAAATAAAAAATAATTTGGACAATATCTGAGAGATTTTGAAATTTGTCAAAAATCTGTCTTTTATCCTGACCCCGGAATTTATGTGAAAACTAAGAAAAACTGAAAAGTACTAAAAAAAATCAAACCAATTTTGTTACACTTTTTTGCACTAGTTCATGCATTTCACATATCTAGAAATTAAATAAAAAATGATTTGGACAATATCTGACATATTTTGAAATTTGTCAAAAATCTGTCTTTTGTCCTGACCCCGGACCTTATGTGAAAACTAAAAAAAACTGAAAGGTACTAAAAAAAATCAAACCAATTTTTTTACACTTTTTTGCCCTAGTTCATGCATTTCACATGTCTATAAGTGAAATAAAAAATGATTTGGACAATATCTGACATATTTTGAAATTTGTAAAAATTCTGTCTTTTGTCCTGACCCCGGACCTTATGTGAAAACTAAGAAAAACTGAAAAGTACTAAAAAAAATCAGACCAATTTTTTTCACTTTTTTTGCCCTAGTTCATGCATTTCACATGTCTAGAAGTGAAATAAAAAATAATTTGGACAATATCTGAGAGATTTTGAAATTTGTCAAAAATCTGTCTTTTATCCTGACCCCGGACCTTATGTGAAAACTAAGAAAAACTGAAAAGTACAAAAAAAAAATCAAACCAATTTTGTTAGACTTTTTTGCACTAGTTCATGCATTTCACATGTCTAGACGTGAAATAAAAAATAATTTGGACAATATCTGACATATTTTGAAATTTGTCAAAATTCTGTCTTTTGTCCTGACCCCGGACCTTATGTGAAAACTAAGAAAAACTGAAAGGTATTAAAAAAAATCAGACCAATTTTTTTTCACTTTTTTTGCCCTAGTTCATGCATTTCACATGTCTAGAAGTGAAATAAAAAATGATTTGGACAATATCTGACATATTTTGAAATTTGTCAAAATTCTGTCTTTTGTCCTGACCCCGGACCTTATGTGAAAACTAAGAAAAACTGCAAGGTACTAAAAAAAAATCAAACCAATTTTTTTACACTTTTTTGCCCTAGTTCATGCATTTCACATGTCTAGAAGTGAAATAAAAAATGATTTGGACAATATCTGACATATTTTGAAATTTGTCAAAAATCTGTCTTTTGTCCTGACCCCGGCCCTTATGTGAAAACTAAGAAAAACTGCAAGGTACTAAAAAAAAATCAAACCAATTTTTTCACACTTTCTTGCCCTAGTTCATGCATTTCACATGTCTATAAGTGAAATAAAAAATGATTTGGACAATATCTGACATATTTTGAAATTTGTCAAAAATCTGTCTTTTGTCCTGACCCCGGACCTTATGTGAAAACTAAGAAAAACTGCAAGGTACTAAAAAAAAATCAAACCAATTTTTTCACACTTTCTTGCCCTAGGTCATGCATTTCACATGTCTAGAAATTAAATAAAAAATGATTTGGACAATATCTGACAGATTTTGAAATTTGTCAGAAATCTGTATTTTGTCCTGACCCCGGACCTTATGTGAAAACTAAGAAAAACTGAAAAGTACTAAAAAAAATCAGACCAATTTTGTTAGACTTTTTTGCACTAGTTCATGCATTTCACATGTCTAGACGTGAAATAAAAAATAATTTGGACAATATCTGACATATTTTGAAATTTGTCAAAAATCTGTCTTTTGTCCTGACCCCGGACCTTATGTGAAAACTAAGAAAAACTGAAAAGTACAAAAAAAAAATCAAACCAATTTTGTTAGACTTTTTTGCACTAGTTCATGCATTTCACATGTCTAGACGTGAAATAAAAAATAATTTGGACAATATCTGACATATTTTGAAATTTGTCAAAATTCTGTCTTTTGTCCTGACCCCGGACCTTATGTGAAAACTAAGAAAAACTGCAAGGTACTAAAAAAAAATCAAACCAATTTTTTTACACTTTTTTGCCCTAGTTCATGCATTTCACATGTCTAGAAGTGAAATAAAAAATGATTTGGACAATATCTGACATATTTTGAAATTTGTAAAAATTCTGTCTTTTGTCCTGACCCCGGACCTTATGTGAAAACTAAGAAAAACTGAAAAGTACTAAAAAAAATCAGACCAATTTTTTTTCACTTTTTTTGCCCTAGTTCATGCATTTCACATGTCTAGAAGTGAAATAAAAAATAATTTGGACAATATCTGAGAGATTTTGAAATTTGTCAAAAATCTGTCTTTTGTCCTGACCCCGGACCTTATGTGAAAACTAAGAAAAACTGAAAAGTACTAAAAAAAAATCAAACCAATTTTGTTAGACTTTTTTGCACTAGTTCATGCATTTCACATGTCTAGACGTGAAATAAAAAATAATTTGGACAATATCTGACATATTTTGAAATTTGTCAAAAATCTGTCTTTTGTCCTGACCCCGGACCTTATGTGAAAACTAAGAAAAACTGAAAAGTACTAAAAAAAAATCAAACCAATTTTGTTAGACTTTTTTGCACTAGTTCATGCATTTCACATGTCTAGACGTGAAATAAAAAATGATTTGGACAATATCTGACATATTTTGAAATTTGTAAAAATTCTGTCTTTTGTCCTGACCCCGGACCTTATGTGAAAACTAAGAAAAACTGAAAAGTATTAAAAAAAATCAGACCAATTTTTTTTCACTTTTTTTGCCCTAGTTCATGCATTTCACATGTCTAGAAGTGAAATAAAAAATAATTTGGACAATATCTGAGAGATTTTGAAATTTGTCAAAAATCTGTCTTTTGTCCTGACCCCGGACCTTATGTGAAAACTAAGAAAAACTGAAAAGTACTAAAAAAAAATCAAACCAATTTTGTTAGACTTTTTTGCACTAGTTCATGCATTTCACATGTCTAGACGTGAAATAAAAAATAATTTGGACAATATCTGACATATTTTGAAATTTGTCAAAAATCTGTCTTTTGTCCTGACCCCGGACCTTATGTGAAAACTAAGAAAAACTGAAAAGTACTAAAAAAAAATCAAACCAATTTTGTTAGACTTTTTTGCACTAGTTCATGCATTTCACATGTCTAGACGTGAAATAAAAAATGATTTGGACAATATCTGACATATTTTGAAATTTGTAAAAATTCTGTCTTTTGTCCTGACCCCGGACCTTATGTGAAAACTAAGAAAAACTGAAAAGTATTAAAAAAAATCAGACCAATTTTTTTTCACTTTTTTTGCCCTAGTTCATGCATTTCACATGTCTAGAAGTGAAATAAAAAATAATTTGGACAATATCTGAGAGATTTTGAAATTTGTCAAAAATCTGTCTTTTGTCCTGACCCCGGACCTTATGTGAAAACTAAGAATAACTGAAAAGTACTAAAAAAAAATCAAACCAATTTTGTTAGACTTTTTTGCACTAGTTCATGCATTTCACATGTCTAGACGTGAAATAAAAAATAATTTGGACAATATCTGACATATTTTGAAATTTGTCAAAAATCTGTCTTTTGTCCTGACCCCGGACCTTATGTGAAAACTAAGAAAAACTGAAAAGTACTAAAAAAAAATCAAACCAATTTTGTTACACTTTTTTGCACTAGTTCATGCATTTCACATGTCTAGACGTGAAATAAAAAATAATTTGGACAATATCTGAGAGATTTTGAAATTTGTCAAAAATCTGTCTTTTATCCTGACCCCGGACCTTATGTGAAAACTAAGAAAAACTGAAAAGTACTAAAAAAAATCAAACCAATTTTGTTACACTTTTTTGCACTAGTTCATGCATTTCACATGTCTAGAAATTAAATAAAAAATGATTTGGACAATATCTGACATATTTTGAAATTTGTCAAAAATCTGTCTTTTGTCCTGACCCCGGACCTTATGTGAAAACTAAAAAAAACTGAAAGGTACTAAAAAAAATCAAACCAATTTTTTTACACTTTTTTGCCCTAGTTCATGCATTTCACATGTCTATAAGTGAAATAAAAAATGATTTGGACAATATCTGACATATTTTGAAATTTGTCAAAATTCTGTCTTTTGTCCTGACCCCGGACCTTATGTGAAAACTAAGAAAAACTGCAAGGTACTAAAAAAAAATCAAACCAATTTTTTTACACTTTTTTGCCCTAGTTCATGCATTTCACATGTCTAGAAGTGAAATAAAAAATGATTTGGACAATATCTGACATATTTTGAAATTTGTCAAAAATCTGTCTTTTGTCCTGACCCCGGACCTTATGTGAAAACTAAGAAAAACTGCAAGGTACTAAAAAAAAATCAAACCAATTTTTTCACACTTTCTTGCCCTAGTTCATGCATTTCACATGTCTAGAAATTAAATAAAAAATGATTTGGACAATATCTGACAGATTTTGAAATTTGTCAGAAATCTGTATTTTGTCCTGACCCCGGACCTTATGTGAAAACTAAGAAAAACTGAAAAGTACTAAAAAAAATCAGACCAATTTTGTTAGACTTTTTTGCACTAGTTCATGCATTTCACATGTCTAGACGTGAAATAAAAAATAATTTGGACAATATCTGACATATTTTGAAATTTGTCAAAAATCTGTCTTTTGTCCTGACCCCGGACCTTATGTGAAAACTAAGAAAAACTGAAAAGTACTAAAAAAAATCAGACCAATTTTTTTTCACTTTTTTTGCCCTAGTTCATGCATTTCACATGTCTAGAAGTGAAATAAAAAATAATTTGGACAATATCTGAGAGATTTTGAAATTTGTCAAAAATCTGTCTTTTGTCCTGACCCCGGACCTTATGTGAAAACTAAGAAAAACTGAAAAGTACTAAAAAAAAATCAAACCAATTTTGTTACACTTTTTTGCACTAGTTCATGCATTTCACATGTCTAGACGTGAAATAAAAAATAATTTGGACAATATCTGACATATTTTGAAATTTGTCAAAATTCTGTCTTTTGTCCTGACCCCGGACCTTATGTGAAAACTAAGAAAAACTGCAAGGTACTAAAAAAAAATCAAACCAATTTTTTTACACTTTTTTGCCCTAGTTCATGCATTTCACATGTCTAGAAATGAAATAAAAAATGATTTGGACAATATCTGACAGATTTTGAAATTTGACAAAAATCTGTCTTTTGTCCTGACCCCGGACCTTATGTGAAAACTAAGAAAAACTGAAAGGTACTAAAAAAAATCAAACCAATATTTTTACACTTTTTTGCACTAGTTCATGCATTTCACATGTCTAGACGTGAAATAAAAAATAATTTGGACAATATCTGACATATTTTGAAATTTGTCAAAATTCTGTCTTTTGTCCTGACCCCGGACCTTATGTGAAAACTAAGAAAAACTGCAAGGTACTAAAAAAAAATCAAACCAATTTTTTTACACTTTTTTGCCCTAGTTCATGCATTTCACATGTCTAGAAGTGAAATAAAAAATGATTTGGACAATATCTGACATATTTTGAAATTTGTCAAAAATCTGTCTTTTGTCCTGACCCCGGACCTTATGTGAAAACTAAGAAAAACTGCAAGGTACTAAAAAAAAATCAAACCAATTTTTTCACACTTTCTTGCCCTAGGTCATGCATTTCACATGTCTAGAAATTAAATAAAAAATGATTTGGACAATATCTGACAGATTTTGAAATTTGTCAGAAATCTGTATTTTGTCCTGACCCCGGACCTTATGTGAAAACTAAGAAAAACTGAAAAGTACTAAAAAAAATCAGACCAATTTTTTTTCACTTTTTTTGCCCTAGTTCATGCATTTCACATGTCTAGAAATGAAATAAAAAATGATTTGGACAATATCTGAAAGATTTTGAAATTTGACAAAAATCTGTCTTTTGTCCTGACCCCGGACCTTATGTGAAAACTAAGAAAAACTGAAAAGTACTAAAAAAAATCAGACCAATTTTTTTTCACTTTTTTTGCCCTAGTTCATGCATTTCACATGTCTAGAAATGAAATAAAAAATGATTTGGACAATATCTGACAGATTTTGAAATTTGTCAAAAATCTGTCTTTTGTCCTGACCCCGGACCTTATGTGAAAACTAAGAAAAACTGAAAGGTACTAAAAAAAATCAAACCAATATTTTTACACTTTTTTGCACTAGTTCATGCATTTCACATGTCTAGAAGTGAAATAAAAAATGATTTGGACAATATCTGAGAGATTTTGAAATTTGTCAAAAATCTGTCTTTTGTCCTGACCCCGGACCTTATGTGAAAACTAAGAAAAACTGAAAAGTACTAAAAAAAAATCAAACCAATTTTGTTAGACTTTTTTGCACTAGTTCATGCATTTCACATGTCTAGACGTGAAATAAAAAATGATTTGGACAATATCTGACATATTTTGAAATTTGTAAAAATTCTGTCTTTTGTCCTGACCCCGGACCTTATGTGAAAACTAAGAAAAACTGAAAAGTATTAAAAAAAATCAGACCAATTTTTTTTCACTTTTTTTGCCCTAGTTCATGCATTTCACATGTCTAGAAGTGAAATAAAAAATAATTTGGACAATATCTGAGAGATTTTGAAATTTGTCAAAAATCTGTCTTTTGTCCTGACCCCGGACCTTATGTGAAAACTAAGAAAAACTGAAAAGTACTAAAAAAAAATCAAACCAATTTTGTTAGACTTTTTTGCACTAGTTCATGCATTTCACATGTCTAGACGTGAAATAAAAAATAATTTGGACAATATCTGACATATTTTGAAATTTGTCAAAAATCTGTCTTTTGTCCTGACCCCGGACCTTATGTGAAAACTAAGAAAAACTGAAAAGTACTAAAAAAAAATCAAACCAATTTTGTTAGACTTTTTTGCACTAGTTCATGCATTTCACATGTCTAGACGTGAAATAAAAAATGATTTGGACAATATCTGACATATTTTGAAATTTGTAAAAATTCTGTCTTTTGTCCTGACCCCGGACCTTATGTGAAAACTAAGAAAAACTGAAAAGTATTAAAAAAAATCAGACCAATTTTTTTTCACTTTTTTTGCCCTAGTTCATGCATTTCACATGTCTAGAAGTGAAATAAAAAATAATTTGGACAATATCTGAGAGATTTTGAAATTTGTCAAAAATCTGTCTTTTGTCCTGACCCCGGACCTTATGTGAAAACTAAGAATAACTGAAAAGTACTAAAAAAAAATCAAACCAATTTTGTTAGACTTTTTTGCACTAGTTCATGCATTTCACATGTCTAGACGTGAAATAAAAAATAATTTGGACAATATCTGACATATTTTGAAATTTGTCAAAAATCTGTCTTTTGTCCTGACCCCGGACCTTATGTGAAAACTAAGAAAAACTGAAAAGTACTAAAAAAAAATCAAACCAATTTTGTTACACTTTTTTGCACTAGTTCATGCATTTCACATGTCTAGACGTGAAATAAAAAATAATTTGGACAATATCTGAGAGATTTTGAAATTTGTCAAAAATCTGTCTTTTATCCTGACCCCGGACCTTATGTGAAAACTAAGAAAAACTGCAAGGTACTAAAAAAAAATCAAACCAATTTTTTTACACTTTTTTGCCCTAGTTCATGCATTTCACATGTCTAGAAGTGAAATAAAAAATGATTTGGACAATATCTGACATATTTTGAAATTTGTCAAAAATCTGTCTTTTGTCCTGACCCCGGACCTTATGTGAAAACTAAGAAAAACTGCAAGGTACTAAAAAAAAATCAAACCAATTTTTTCACACTTTCTTGCCCTAGTTCATGCATTTCACATGTCTATAAGTGAAATAAAAAATGATTTGGACAATATCTGACATATTTTGAAATTTGTCAAAAATCTGTCTTTTGTCCTGACCCCGGACCTTATGTGAAAACTAAGAAAAACTGCAAGGTACTAAAAAAAAATCAAACCAATTTTTTCACACTTTCTTGCCCTAGTTCATGCATTTCACATGTCTAGAAATTAAATAAAAAATGATTTGGACAATATCTGACAGATTTTGAAATTTGTCAGAAATCTGTATTTTGTCCTGACCCCGGACCTTATGTGAAAACTAAGAAAAACTGAAAAGTACTAAAAAAAATCAGACCAATTTTGTTAGACTTTTTTGCACTAGTTCATGCATTTCACATGTCTAGACGTGAAATAAAAAATAATTTGGACAATATCTGACATATTTTGAAATTTGTCAAAAATCTGTCTTTTGTCCTGACCCCGGACCTTATGTGAAAACTAAGAAAAACTGAAAAGTACTAAAAAAAAATCAAACCAATTTTGTTACACTTTTTTGCACTAGTTCATGCATTTCACATGTCTAGACGTGAAATAAAAAATAATTTGGACAATATCTGACATATTTTGAAATTTGTCAAAATTCTGTCTTTTGTCCTGACCCCGGACCTTATGTGAAAACTAAGAAAAACTGCAAGGTACTAAAAAAAAATCAAACCAATTTTTTTACACTTTTTTGCCCTAGTTCATGCATTTCACATGTCTAGAAATGAAATAAAAAATGATTTGGACAATATCTGACAGATTTTGAAATTTGACAAAAATCTGTCTTTTGTCCTGACCCCGGACCTTATGTGAAAACTAAGAAAAACTGAAAGGTACTAAAAAAAATCAAACCAATATTTTTACACTTTTTTGCACTAGTTCATGCATTTCACATGTCTAGACGTGAAATAAAAAATAATTTGGACAATATCTGACATATTTTGAAATTTGTCAAAATTCTGTCTTTTGTCCTGACCCCGGACCTTATGTGAAAAATAAGAAAAACTGCAAGGTACTAAAAAAAAATCAAACCAATTTTTTTACACTTTTTTGCCCTAGTTCATGCATTTCACATGTCTAGAAGTGAAATAAAAAATGATTTGGACAATATCTGACATATTTTGAAATTTGTCAAAAATCTGTCTTTTGTCCTGACCCCGGACCTTATGTGAAAACTAAGAAAAACTGCAAGGTACTAAAAAAAAATCAAACCAATTTTTTCACACTTTCTTGCCCTAGGTCATGCATTTCACATGTCTAGAAATTAAATAAAAAATGATTTGGACAATATCTGACAGATTTTGAAATTTGTCAGAAATCTGTATTTTGTCCTGACCCCGGACCTTATGTGAAAACTAAGAAAAACTGAAAAGTACTAAAAAAAATCAGACCAATTTTTTTTCACTTTTTTTGCCCTAGTTCATGCATTTCACATGTCTAGAAATGAAATAAAAAATGATTTGGACAATATCTGAAAGATTTTGAAATTTGACAAAAATCTGTCTTTTGTCCTGACCCCGGACCTTATGTGAAAACTAAGAAAAACTGAAAAGTACTAAAAAAAATCAGACCAATTTTTTTTCACTTTTTTTGCCCTAGTTCATGCATTTCACATGTCTAGAAATGAAATAAAAAATGATTTGGACAATATCTGACAGATTTTGAAATTTGTCAAAAATCTGTCTTTTGTCCTGACCCCGGACCTTATGTGAAAACTAAGAAAAACTGAAAGGTACTAAAAAAAATCAAACCAATATTTTTACACTTTTTTGCACTAGTTCATGCATTTCACATGTCTAGAAGTAAAATAAAAAATGATTTGGACAATATCTGAGAGATTTTGAAATTTGTCAAAAATCTGTCTTTTATCCTGACCCCGGACCTTATGTGAAAACTAAGAAAAACTGAAAAGTACTAAAAAAAATCAGACCAATTTTGTTAGACTTTTTTGCACTAGTTCATGCATTTCACATGTCTAGACGTGAAATAAAAAATAATTTGGACAATATCTGACATATTTTGAAATTTGTCAAAAATCTGTCTTTTGTCCTGACCCCGGACCATATGTGAAAACTAAGAAAAACTGAAAAGTACTAAAAAAAATCAGACCAATTTTTTTTCACTTTTTTTGCCCTAGTTCATGCATTTCACATGTCTAGAAGTGAAATAAAAAATAATTTGGACAATATCTGACATATTTTGAAATTTGTCAAAATTCTGTCTTTTGTCCTGACCCCGGACCTTATGTGAAAACTAAGAAAAACTGCAAGGTACTAAAAAAAAATCAAACCAATTTTTTTACACTTTTTTGCCCTAGTTCATGCATTTCACATGTCTATAAGTGAAATAAAAAATGATTTGGACAATATCTGACATATTTTGAAATTTGTCAAAATTCTGTCTTTTGTCCTGACCCCGGACCTTATGTGAAAACTAAGAAAAACTGCAAGGTACTAAAAAAAATCAAACCAATTTTTTTACACTTTTTTGCCCTAGTTCATGCATTTCACATGTCTAGAAGTGAAATAAAAAATGATTTGGACAATATCTGACATATTTTGAAATTTGTCAAAAATCTGTCTTTTGTCCTGACCCCGGACCTTATGTGAAAACTAAGAAAAACTGCAAGGTACTAAAAAAAAATCAAACCAATTTTTTCACACTTTCTTGCCCTAGTTCATGCATTTCACATGTCTATAAGTGAAATAAAAAATGATTTGGACAATATCTGACATATTTTGAAATTTGTCAAAAATCTGTCTTTTGTCCTGACCCCGGACCTTATGTGAAAACTAAGAAAAACTGCAAGGTACTAAAAAAAAATCAAACCAATTTTTTCACACTTTCTTGCCCTAGTTCATGCATTTCACATGTCTAGAAATTAAATAAAAAATGATTTGGACAATATCTGACAGATTTTGAAATTTGTCAGAAATCTGTATTTTGTCCTGACCCCGGACCTTATGTGAAAACTAAGAAAAACTGAAAAGTACTAAAAAAAATCAGACCAATTTTGTTAGACTTTTTTGCACTAGTTCATGCATTTCACATGTCTAGACGTGAAATAAAAAATAATTTGGACAATATCTGACATATTTTGAAATTTGTCAAAAATCTGTCTTTTGTCCTGACCCCGGACCTTATGTGAAAACTAAGAAAAACTGAAAAGTACTAAAAAAAATCAGACCAATTTTTTTTCACTTTTTTTGCCCTAGTTCATGCATTTCACATGTCTAGAAGTGAAATAAAAAATAATTTGGACAATATCTGAGAGATTTTGAAATTTGTCAAAAATCTGTCTTTTGTCCTGACCCCGGACCTTATGTGAAAACTAAGAAAAACTGAAAAGTACTAAAAAAAAATCAAACCAATTTTGTTACACTTTTTTGCACTAGTTCATGCATTTCACATGTCTAGACGTGAAATAAAAAATAATTTGGACAATATCTGACATATTTTGAAATTTGTCAAAATTCTGTCTTTTGTCCTGACCCCGGACCTTATGTGAAAACTAAGAAAAACTGCAAGGTACTAAAAAAAAATCAAACCAATTTTTTTACACTTTTTTGCCCTAGTTCATGCATTTCACATGTCTAGAAATGAAATAAAAAATGATTTGGACAATATCTGACAGATTTTGAAATTTGACAAAAATCTGTCTTTTGTCCTGACCCCGGACCTTATGTGAAAACTAAGAAAAACTGAAAGGTACTAAAAAAAATCAAACCAATATTTTTACACTTTTTTGCACTAGTTCATGCATTTCACAT
Organism: Alosa pseudoharengus; assembly: GCF_046254945.1. Classification (NCBI taxonomy): domain Eukaryota; kingdom Metazoa; phylum Chordata; class Actinopteri; order Clupeiformes; family Clupeidae; genus Alosa; species Alosa pseudoharengus. Next base: position 208,272 of record NW_027468814.1, read on the forward strand.
GTCTAGACGTGAAATAAAAAATAATTTGGACAATATCTGACATATTTTGAAATTTGTCAAAATTCTGTCTTTTGTCCTGACCCCGGACCTTATGTGAAAACTAAGAAAAACTGCAAGGTACTAAAAAAAAATCAAACCAATTTTTTTACACTTTTTTGCCCTAGTTCATGCATTTCACATGTCTAGAAGTGAAATAAAAAATGATTTGGACAATATCTGACATATTTTGAAATTTGTCAAAAATCTGTCTTTTGTCCTGACCCCGGACCTTATGTGAAAACTAAGAAAAACTGCAAGGTACTAAAAAAAAATCAAACCAATTTTTTCACACTTTCTTGCCCTAGGTCATGCATTTCACATGTCTAGAAATTAAATAAAAAATGATTTGGACAATATCTGACAGATTTTGAAATTTGTCAGAAATCTGTATTTTGTCCTGACCCCGGACCTTATGTGAAAACTAAGAAAAACTGAAAAGTACTAAAAAAAATCAGACCAATTTTTTTTCACTTTTTTTGCCCTAGTTCATGCATTTCACATGTCTAGAAATGAAATAAAAAATGATTTGGACAATATCTGAAAGATTTTGAAATTTGACAAAAATCTGTCTTTTGTCCTGACCCCGGACCTTATGTGAAAACTAAGAAAAACTGAAAAGTACTAAAAAAAATCAGACCAATTTTTTTTCACTTTTTTTGCCCTAGTTCATACATTTCACATGTCTAGAAATGAAATAAAAAATGATTTGGACAATATCTGACAGATTTTGAAATTTGTCAAAAATCTGTCTTTTGTCCTGACCCCGGACCTTATGTGAAAACTAAGAAAAACTGAAAGGTACTAAAAAAAATCAAACCAATATTTTTACACTTTTTTGCACTAGTTCATGCATTTCACATGTCTAGAAGTGAAATAAAAAATGATTTGGACAATATCTGAGAGATTTTGAAATTTGTCAAAAATCTGTCTTTTATCCTGACCCCGGACCTTATGTGAAAACTAAGAAAAACTGAAAAGTACTAAAAAAAATCAAACCAATTTTGTTACACTTTTTTGCACTAGTTCATGCATTTCACATGTCTAGAAATAAAATAAAAAATAATTTGGACAATATCTGAGAGATTTTGAAATTTGTCAAAAATCTGTCTTTTGTCCTGACCCCGGACCTTATGTGAAAACTAAGAAAAACTGAAAAGTACTAAAAAAAAATCAAACCAATTTTGTTAGACTTTTTTGCACTAGTTCATGCATTTCACATGTCTAGACGTGAAATAAAAAATAATTTGGACAATATCTGACATATTTTGAAATTTGTCAAAAATCTGTCTTTTGTCCTGACCCCGGACCTTATGTGAAAACTAAGAAAAACTGAAAAGTACTAAAAAAAAATCAAACCAATTTTGTTAGACTTTTTTGCACTAGTTCATGCATTTCACATGTCTAGACGTGAAATAAAAAATGATTTGGACAATATCTGACATATTTTGAAATTTGTAAAAATTCTGTCTTTTGTCCTGACCCCGGACCTTATGTGAAAACTAAGAAAAACTGAAAAGTATTAAAAAAAATCAGACCAATTTTTTTTCACTTTTTTTGCCCTAGTTCATGCATTTCACATGTCTAGAAGTGAAATAAAAAATAATTTGGACAATATCTGAGAGATTTTGAAATTTGTCAAAAATCTGTCTTTTGTCCTGACCCCGGACCTTATGTGAAAACTAAGAAAAACTGAAAAGTACTAAAAAAAAATCAAACCAATTTTGTTAGACTTTTTTGCACTAGTTCATGCATTTCACATGTCTAGACGTGAAATAAAAAATAATTTGGACAATATCTGACATATTTTGAAATTTGTCAAAAATCTGTCTTTTGTCCTGACCCCGGACCTTATGTGAAAACTAAGAAAAACTGAAAAGTACTAAAAAAAAATCAAACCAATTTTGTTACACTTTTTTGCACTAGTTCATGCATTTCACATGTCTAGACGTGAAATAAAAAATAATTTGGACAATATCTGAGAGATTTTGAAATTTGTCAAAAATCTGTCTTTTATCCTGACCCCGGACCTTATGTGAAAACTAAGAAAAACTGAAAAGTACTAAAAAAAATCAAACCAATTTTGTTACACTTTTTTGCACTAGTTCATGCATTTCACATGTCTAGAAATTAAATAAAAAATGATTTGGACAATATCTGACATATTTTGAAATTTGTCAAAAATCTGTCTTTTGTCCTGACCCCGGACCTTATGTGAAAACTAAAAAAAACTGAAAGGTACTAAAAAAAATCAAACCAATTTTTTTACACTTTTTTGCCCTAGTTCATGCATTTCACATGTCTATAAGTGAAATAAAAAATGATTTGGACAATATCTGACATATTTTGAAATTTGTCAAAATTCTGTCTTTTGTCCTGACCCCGGACCTTATGTGAAAACTAAGAAAAACTGCAAGGTACTAAAAAAAAATCAAACCAATTTTTTTACACTTTTTTGCCCTAGTTCATGCATTTCACATGTCTAGAAGTGAAATAAAAAATGATTTGGACAATATCTGACATATTTTGAAATTTGTCAAAAATCTGTCTTTTGTCCTGACCCCGGACCTTATGTGAAAACTAAGAAAAACTGCAAGGTACTAAAAAAAAATCAAACCAATTTTTTCACACTTTCTTGCCCTAGTTCATGCATTTCACATGTCTATAAGTGAAATAAAAAATGATTTGGACAATATCTGACATATTTTGAAATTTGTCAAAAATCTGTCTTTTGTCCTGACCCCGGACCTTATGTGAAAACTAAGAAAAACTGCAAGGTACTAAAAAAAAATCAAACCAATTTTTTCACACTTTCTTGCCCTAGTTCATGCATTTCACATGTCTAGAAATTAAATAAAAAATGATTTGGACAATATCTGAGAGATTTTGAAATTTGTCAAAAATCTGTCTTTTATCCTGACCCCGGACCTTATGTGAAAACGAAGAAAAACTGAAAAGTACAAAAAAAAATCAAACCAATTTTGTTACACTTTTTTGCACTAGTTCATGCATTTCACATGTCTAGACGTGAAATAAAAAATAATTTGGACAATATCTGACATATTTTGAAATTTGTCAAAAATCTGTCTTTTGTCCTGACCCCGGACCTTATGTGAAAACTAAAAAAAACTGAAAGGTACTAAAAAAAATCAAACCAATTTTTTTACACTTTTTTGCACTAGTTCATGCATTTCACATGTCTAGACGTGAAATAAAAAATAATTTGGACAATATCTGACATATTTTGAAATTTGTCAAAAATCTCTCTTTTGTCCTGACCCCGGACCTTATGTGAAAACTAAGAAAAACTGAAAAGTACTAAAAAAAAATCAAACCAATTTTGTTACACTTTTTTGCACTAGTTGATGCATTTCACATGTCTATAAGTGAAATAAAAAATGATTTGGACATTATCTGACATATTTTGAAATTTGTCAAAATTCTGTCTTTTGTCCTGACCCCGGACCTTATGTGAAAACTAAGAAAAACTGAAAAGTACTAAAAAAAATCAGACCAATTTTTTTTCACTTTTTTTGCCCTAGTTCATGCATTTCACATGTCTAGAAGTGAAATAAAAAATGATTTGGACAATATCTGACAGATTTTGAAATTTGTCAAAAATCTGTCTTTTGTCCTGACCCCGGACCTTATGTGAAAACTAAGAAAAACTGAAAAGTACTAAAAAAAAATCAAACCAATTTTGTTACACTTTTTTGCACTAGTTCATGCATTTCACATGTCTAGACGTGAAATAAAAAATAATTTGGACAATATCTGACATATTTTGAAATTTGTCAAAAATCTGTCTTTTGTCATGACCCCGGACCTTATGTGAAAACTAAGAAAAACTGAAAAGTACTAAAAAAAAATCAAACCAATTTTGTTACACTTTTTTGCACTAGTTGATGCATTTCACATGTCTAGACGTGAAATAAAAAATAATTTGGACAATATCTGACATATTTTGAAATTTGTCAAAAATCTGTCTTTTGTCCTGACCCCGGACCTTATGTGAAAACTAAAAAAAACTGAAAGGTACTAAAAAAAATCAAACCAATTTTTTTACACTTTTTTGCCCTAGTTCATGCATTTCACATGTCTATAAGTGAAATAAAAAATGATTTGGACATTATCTGACATATTTTGAAATTTGTCAAAATTCTGTCTTTTGTCCTGACCCCGGACCTTATGTGAAAACTAAGAAAAACTGAAAAGTACTAAAAAAAATCAGACCAATTTTTTTTCACTTTTTTTGCCCTAGTTCATGCATTTCACATGTCTAGAAGTGAAATAAAAAATGATTTGGACAATATCTGACAGATTTTGAAATTTGTCAAAAATCTGTCTTTTGTCCTGACCCCGGACCTTATGTGAAAACTAAGAAAAACTGAAAAGTACTAAAAAAAAATCAAACCAATTTTGTTACACTTTTTTGCACTAGTTCATGCATTTCACATGTCTAGACGTGAAATAAAAAATAATTTGGACAATATCTGACATATTTTGAAATTTGTCAAAAATCTGTCTTTTGTCATGACCCCGGACCTTATGTGAAAACTAAGAAAAACTGAAAAGTACTAAAAAAAAATCAAACCAATTTTGTTACACTTTTTTGCACTAGTTCATGCATTTCACATGTCTAGACGTGAAATAAAAAATAATTTGGACAATATCTGACATATTTTGAAATTTGTCAAAAATCTGTCTTTTGTCCTGACCCCGGACCTTATGTGAAAACTAAAAAAAACTAAAAGGTACTAAAAAAAATCAAACCAATTTTTTTACACTTTTTTGCACTAGTTCATGCATTTCACATGTCTAGACGTGAAATAAAAAATAATTTGGACAATATCTGACATATTTTGAAATTTGTCAAAAATCTGTCTTTTGTCATGACCCCGGACCTTATGTGAAAACTAAGAAAAACTGAAAAGTACTAAAAAAAAATCAAACCAATTTTGTTACACTTTTTTGCACTAGTTCATGCATTTCACATGTCTAGACGTGAAATAAAAAATAATTTGGACAATATCTGACATATTTTGAAATTTGTCAAAAATCTGTCTTTTGTCCTGACCCCGGACCTTATGTGAAAACTAAAAAAAACTAAAAGGTACTAAAAAAAATCAAACCAATTTTTTTACACTTTTTTGCACTAGTTCATGCATTTCACATGTCTAGACGTGAAATAAAAAATAATTTGGACAATATCTGACATATTTTGAAATTTGTCAAAAATCTGTCTTTTGTCCTGACCCCGGACCTTATGTGAAAACTAAGAAAAACTGAAAAGTACTAAAAAAAATCAAACCAATTTTGTTACACTTTTTTGCACTAGTTCATGCATTTCACATGTCTAGACGTGAAATAAAAAATAATTTGGACAATATCTGACATATTTTGAAATTTGTCAAAAATCTATCTTTTGTCCTGACCCCGGACCTTATGTGAAAACTAAAAAAAACTGAAAGGTACTAAAAAAAATCAAACCAATTTTTTTACACTTTTTTGCCCTAGTTCATGCATTTCACATGTCTATAAGTGAAATAAAAAATGATTTGGACAATATCTGACATATTTTGAAATTTGTCAAAATTCTGTCTTTTGTCCTGACCCCGGACTTTATGTGAAAACTAAGAAAAACTGCAAGGTACTAAAAAAAAATCAAACCAATTTTTTTACACTTTTTTGCCCTAGTTCATGCATTTCACATGTCTAGAAGTGAAATAAAAAATGATTTGGACAATATCTGACATATTTTGAAATTTGTCAAAAATCTGTCTTTTGTCATGACCCCGGACCTTATGTGAAAACTAAGAAAAACTGAAAAGTACTAAAAAAAAATCAAACCAATTTTTTTACACTTTTTTGCACTAGTTCATGCATTTCACATGTCTATAAGTGAAATAAAAAATGATTTGGACAATATCTGACATATTTTGAAATTTGTAAAAATTCTGTCTTTTGTCCTGACCCCGGACCTTATGTGAAAACTAAGAAAAACTGAAAAGTACTAAAAAAAATCAGACCAATTTTTTTTCACTTTTTTTGCCCTAGTTCATGCATTTCACATGTCTAGAAGTGAAATAAAAAATAATTTGGACAATATCTGAGAGATTTTGAAATTTGTCAAAAATCTGTCTTTTATCCTGACCCCGGACCTTATGTGAAAACTAAGAAAAACTGAAAAGTACAAAAAAAAAAAATCAAACCAATTTTGTTAGACTTTTTTGCACTAGTTCATGCATTTCACATGTCTAGACGTGAAATAAAAAATAATTTGGACAATATCTGACATATTTTGAAATTTGTAAAAATTCTGTCTTTTGTCCTGACCCCGGACCTTATGTGAAAACTAAGAAAAACTGAAAAGTACTAAAAAAAATCAGACCAATTTTTTTTCACTTTTTTTGCCCTAGTTCATGCATTTCACATGTCTAGAAGTGAAATAAAAAATAATTTGGACAATATCTGAGAGATTTTGAAATTTGTCAAAAATCTGTCTTTTGTCCTGACCCCGGACCTTATGTGAAAACTAAGAAAAACTGAAAAGTACTAAAAAAAAATCAAACCAATTTTGTTAGACTTTTTTGCACTAGTTCATGCATTTCACATGTCTAGACGTGAAATAAAAAATAATTTGGACAATATCTGACATATTTTGAAATTTGTCAAAAATCTGTCTTTTGTCCTGACCCCGGACCTTATGTGAAAACTAAGAAAAACTGAAAAGTACTAAAAAAAAATCAAACCAATTTTGTTACACTTTTTTGCACTAGTTCATGCATTTCACATGTCTAGACGTGAAATAAAAAATGATTTGGACAATATCTGACATATTTTGAAATTTGTCAAAAATCTGTCTTTTGTCCTGACCCCGGACCTTATGTGAAAACTAAGAAAAACTGAAAAGTACTAAAAAAAATCAAACCAATTTTGTTACACTTTTTTGCACTAGTTCATGCATTTCACATGTCTAGACGTGAAATAAAAAATAATTTGGACAATATCTGACATATTTTGAAATTTGTCAAAAATCTGTCTTTTGTCCTGACCCCGGACCTTATGTGAAAACTAAGAAAAACTGAAAAGTACTAAAAAAAATCAAACCAATTTTGTTACACTTTTTTGCACTAGTTCATGCATTTCACATGTCTAGACGTGAAATAAAAAATAATTTGGACAATATCTGACATATTTTGAAATTTGTCAAAAATCTATCTTTTGTCCTGACCCCGGACCTTATGTGAAAACTAAAAAAAACTGAAAGGTACTAAAAAAAATCAAACCAATTTTTTTACACTTTTTTGCCCTAGTTCATGCATTTCACATGTCTATAAGTGAAATAAAAAATGATTTGGACAATATCTGACATATTTTGAAATTTGTCAAAATTCTGTCTTTTGTCCTGACCCCGGACTTTATGTGAAAACTAAGAAAAACTGCAAGGTACTAAAAAAAAATCAAACCAATTTTTTTACACTTTTTTGCCCTAGTTCATGCATTTCACATGTCTAGAAGTGAAATAAAAAATGATTTGGACAATATCTGACATATTTTGAAATTTGTCAAAAATCTGTCTTTTGTCATGACCCCGGACCTTATGTGAAAACTAAGAAAAACTGAAAAGTACTAAAAAAAAATCAAACCAATTTTTTTACACTTTTTTGCACTAGTTCATGCATTTCACATGTCTATAAGTGAAATAAAAAATGATTTGGACAATATCTGACATATTTTGAAATTTGTAAAAATTCTGTCTTTTGTCCTGACCCCGGACCTTATGTGAAAACTAAGAAAAACTGAAAAGTACTAAAAAAAATCAGACCAATTTTTTTTCACTTTTTTTGCCCTAGTTCATGCATTTCACATGTCTAGAAGTGAAATAAAAAATAATTTGGACAATATCTGAGAGATTTTGAAATTTGTCAAAAATCTGTCTTTTATCCTGACCCCGGACCTTATGTGAAAACTAAGAAAAACTGAAAAGTACAAAAAAAAAAAATCAAACCAATTTTGTTAGACTTTTTTGCACTAGTTCATGCATTTCACATGTCTAGACGTGAAATAAAAAATAATTTGGACAATATCTGACATATTTTGAAATTTGTCAAAAATCTGTCTTTTGTCCTGACCCCAGACCTTATGTGAAAACTAAAAAAAACTGAAAGGTACTAAAAAAAATCAAACCAATTTTTTTACACTTTTTTGCACTAGTTCATGCATTTCACATGTCTAGACGTGAAATAAAAAATAATTTGGACAATATCTGACATATTTTGAAATTTGTCAAAAATCTCTCTTTTGTCCTGACCCCGGACCTTATGTGAAAACTAAGAAAAACTGAAAAGTACTAAAAAAAATCAAACCAATTTTGTTACACTTTTTTGCACTAGTTGATGCATTTCACATGTCTAGACGTGAAATAAAAAATAATTTGGACAATATCTGACATATTTTGAAATTTGTCAAAAATCTGTCTTTTGTCCTGACCCCGGACCTTATGTGAAAACTAAAAAAAACTGAAAGGTACTAAAAAAAATCAAACCAATTTTTTTACACTTTTTTGCCCTAGTTCATGCATTTCACATGTCTATAAGTGAAATAAAAAATGATTTGGACATTATCTGACATATTTTGAAATTTGTCAAAATTCTGTCTTTTGTCCTGACCCCGGACCTTATGTGAAAACTAAGAAAAACTGAAAAGTACTAAAAAAAATCAGACCAATTTTTTTTCACTTTTTTTGCCCTAGTTCATGCATTTCACATGTCTAGAAGTGAAATAAAAAATGATTTGGACAATATCTGACAGATTTTGAAATTTGTCAAAAATCTGTCTTTTGTCCTGACCCCGGACCTTATGTGAAAACTAAGAAAAACTGAAAAGTACTAAAAAAAAATCAAACCAATTTTGTTACACTTTTTTGCACTAGTTCATGCATTTCACATGTCTAGACGTGAAATAAAAAATAATTTGGACAATATCTGACATATTTTGAAATTTGTCAAAAATCTGTCTTTTGTCATGACCCCGGACCTTATGTGAAAACTAAGAAAAACTGAAAAGTACTAAAAAAAAATCAAACCAATTTTGTTACACTTTTTTGCACTAGTTCATGCATTTCACATGTCTAGACGTGAAATAAAAAATAATTTGGACAATATCTGACATATTTTGAAATTTGTCAAAAATCTGTCTTTTGTCCTGACCCCGGACCTTATGTGAAAACTAAAAAAAACTAAAAGGTACTAAAAAAAATCAAACCAATTTTTTTACACTTTTTTGCACTAGTTCATGCATTTCACATGTCTAGACGTGAAATAAAAAATAATTTGGACAATATCTGACATATTTTGAAATTTGTCAAAAATCTGTCTTTTGTCATGACCCCGGACCTTATGTGAAAACTAAGAAAAACTGAAAAGTACTAAAAAAAAATCAAACCAATTTTGTTACACTTTTTTGCACTAGTTCATGCATTTCACATGTCTAGACGTGAAATAAAAAATAATTTGGACAATATCTGACATATTTTGAAATTTGTCAAAAATCTGTCTTTTGTCCTGACCCCGGACCTTATGTGAAAACTAAAAAAAACTAAAAGGTACTAAAAAAAATCAAACCAATTTTTTTACACTTTTTTGCACTAGTTCATGCATTTCACATGTCTAGACGTGAAATAAAAAATAATTTGGACAATATCTGACATATTTTGAAATTTGTCAAAAATCTGTCTTTTGTCCTGACCCCGGACCTTATGTGAAAACTAAGAAAAACTGAAAAGTACTAAAAAAAATCAAACCAATTTTGTTACACTTTTTTGCACTAGTTCATGCATTTCACATGTCTAGACGTGAAATAAAAAATAATTTGGACAATATCTGACATATTTTGAAATTTGTCAAAAATCTGTCTTTTGTCCTGACCCCGGACCTTATGTGAAAACTAAAAAAAACTAAAAGGTACTAAAAAAAATCAAACCAATTTTTTTACACTTTTTTGCACTAGTTCATGCATTTCACATGTCTAGACGTGAAATAAAAAATAATTTGGACAATATCTGACATATTTTGAAATTTGTCAAAAATCTGTCTTTTGTCCTGACCCCGGACCTTATGTGAAAACTAAGAAAAACTGAAAAGTACTAAAAAAAATCAAACCAATTTTGTTACACTTTTTTGCACTAGTTCATGCATTTCACATGTCTAGACGTGAAATAAAAAATAATTTGGACAATATCTGACATATTTTGAAATTTGTCAAAAATCTATCTTTTGTCCTGACCCCGGACCTTATGTGAAAACTAAAAAAAACTGAAAGGTACTAAAAAAAATCAAACCAATTTTTTTACACTTTTTTGCCCTAGTTCATGCATTTCACATGTCTATAAGTGAAATAAAAAATGATTTGGACAATATCTGACATATTTTGAAATTTGTCAAAATTCTGTCTTTTGTCCTGACCCCGGACTTTATGTGAAAACTAAGAAAAACTGCAAGGTACTAAAAAAAAATCAAACCAATTTTTTTACACTTTTTTGCCCTAGTTCATGCATTTCACATGTCTAGAAGTGAAATAAAAAATGATTTGGACAATATCTGACATATTTTGAAATTTGTCAAAAATCTGTCTTTTGTCATGACCCCGGACCTTATGTGAAAACTAAGAAAAACTGAAAAGTACTAAAAAAAAATCAAACCAATTTTTTTACACTTTTTTGCACTAGTTCATGCATTTCACATGTCTATAAGTGAAATAAAAAATGATTTGGACAATATCTGACATATTTTGAAATTTGTAAAAATTCTGTCTTTTGTCCTGACCCCGGACCTTATGTGAAAACTAAGAAAAACTGAAAAGTACTAAAAAAAATCAGACCAATTTTTTTTCACTTTTTTTGCCCTAGTTCATGCATTTCACATGTCTAGAAGTGAAATAAAAAATAATTTGGACAATATCTGAGAGATTTTGAAATTTGTCAAAAATCTGTCTTTTGTCCTGACCCCGGACCTTATGTGAAAACTAAGAAAAACTGAAAAGTACAAAAAAAAAAAATCAAACCAATTTTGTTAGACTTTTTTGCACTAGTTCATGCATTTCACATGTCTAGACGTGAAATAAAAAATAATTTGGACAATATCTGACATATTTTGAAATTTGTAAAAATTCTGTCTTTTGTCCTGACCCCGGACCTTATGTGAAAACTAAGAAAAACTGAAAAGTACTAAAAAAAATCAGACCAATTTTTTTTCACTTTTTTTGCCCTAGTTCATGCATTTCACATGTCTAGAAGTGAAATAAAAAATAATTTGGACAATATCTGAGAGATTTTGAAATTTGTCAAAAATCTGTCTTTTGTCCTGACCCCGGACCTTATGTGAAAACTAAGAAAAACTGAAAAGTACTAAAAAAAAATCAAACCAATTTTGTTAGACTTTTTTGCACTAGTTCATGCATTTCACATGTCTAGACGTGAAATAAAAAATAATTTGGACAATATCTGACATATTTTGAAATTTGTCAAAAATCTGTCTTTTGTCCTGACCCCGGACCTTATGTGAAAACTAAGAAAAACTGAAAAGTACTAAAAAAAAATCAAACCAATTTTGTTACACTTTTTTGCACTAGTTCATGCATTTCACATGTCTAGACGTGAAATAAAAAATGATTTGGACAATATCTGACATATTTTGAAATTTGTCAAAAATCTGTCTTTTGTCCTGACCCCGGACCTTATGTGAAAACTAAGAAAAACTGAAAAATACTAAAAAAAAATCAAACCAATTTTGTTACACTTTTTTGCACTAGTTCATGCATTTCACATGTCTAGACGTGAAATAAAAAATAATTTGGACAATATCTGACATATTTTGAAATTTGTCAAAAATCTGTCTTTTGTCCTGACCCCGGACCTTATGTGAAAACTAAGAAAAACTGCAAGGTACTAAAAAAAAATCAAACCAATTTTTTTTACACTATTTAGCCCTAGTTCATGCATTTCACATGTCTAGAAATGAAATAAAAAATGATTTGGACAATATCTGACAGATTTTGAAATTTGTCAAAAATCTGTCTTTTGTCCTGACCCCGGACCTTATGTGAAAACTAAGAAAAACTGAAAAATACTAAAAAAAAATCAAACCAATTTTGTTACACTTTTTTGCACTAGTTCATGCATTACACATGTCTAGACGTGAAATAAAAAATAATTTGGACAATATCTGACAGATTTTGAAATTTGTCAAAAATCTGTCTTTTGTCCTGACCCCGGACCTTATGTGAAAACTAAGAAAAACTGAAAAATACTAAAAAAAAATCAAACCAATTTTGTTACACTTTTTTGCACTAGTTCATGCATTACACATGTCTAGACGTGAAATAAAAAATAATTTGGACAATATCTGACATATTTTGAAATTTGTCAAAATTCTGTCTTTTGTCCTGACCCCGGACCTTATGTGAAAACTAAAAAAAACTGAAAGGTACTAAAAAAAATCAGACCAATTTTTTTTCACTTTTTTTGCCCTAGTTCATGCATTTCACATGTCTAGAAGTGAAATAAAAAATAATTTGGACAATATCTGAGAGATTTTGAAATTTGTCAAAAATCTGTCTTTTATCCTGATCCCGGACCTTATGTGAAAACTAAGAAAAACTGAAAAGTACTAAAAAAAATCAAACCAATTTTGTTACACTTTTTTGCCCTAGTTCATGCATTTCACATGTCTATAAGTGAAATAAAAAATGATTTGGACAATATCAGACATATTTTGAAATTTGTCAAAATTCTGTCTTTTGTCCTGACCCCGGACCTTATGTGAAAACTAAGAAAAACTGCAAGGTACTAAAAAAAAATCAAAGCAATTTTTTTACACTTTTTTGCCCTAGTTCATGCATTTCACATGTCTAGAAGTGAAATAAAAAATGATTTGGACAATATCTGACATATTTTGAAATTTGTCAAAAATCTGTCTTTTGTCCTGACCCCGGACCTTATGTGAAAACTAAGAAAAACTGCAAGGTACTAAAAAAAATCAAACCAATTTTTTCACACTTTCTTGCCCTAGTTCATGCATTTCACATGTCTAGAAATTAAATAAAAAATAATTTGGACAATATCTGACATATTTTGAAATTTGTCAAAAATCTGTCTTTTGTCCTGACCCCGGACCTTATGTGAAAACTAAGAAAAACTGCAAGGTACTAAAAAAAAATCAAACCAATTTTGTTACACTTTTTTGCACTAGTTCATGCATTTCACATGTCTAGACGTGAAATAAAAAATAATTTGGACAATATCTGACATATTTTGAAATTTGTCAAAAATCTGTCTTTTGTCCTGACCCCGGACCTTATGTGAAAACTAAAAAAAACTGAAAGGTACTAAAAAAAATCAAACCAATTTTTTTACACTTTTTTGCCCTAGTTCATGCATTTCACATGTCTATAAGTGAAATAAAAAATGATTTGGACAATATCTGACATATTTTGAAATTTGTAAAAATTCTGTCTTTTGTCCTGACCCCGGACCTTATGTGAAAACTAAGAAAAACTGAAAAGTACTAAAAAAAATCAGACCAATTTTTTTTCACTTTTTTTGCCCAAGTTCATGCATTTCACATGTCTAGAAGTGAAATAAAAAATAATTTGGACAATATCTGAGAGATTTTGAAATTTGTCAAAAATCTGTCTTTTATCCTGACCCCGGACCTTATGTGAAAACTAAGAAAAACTGAAAAGTACAAAAAAAAAATCAAACCAATTTTGTTACACTTTTTTGCACTAGTCCATGCATTTCACATGTCTAGACGTGAAATAAAAAATAATTTGGACAATATCTGACATATTTTGAAATTTGTCAAAAATCTGTCTTTTGTCCTGACCCCGGACCTTATGTGAAAACTAAAAAAAACTGAAAGGTACTAAAAAAAATCAAACCAATTTTTTTACACTTTTTTGCACTAGTTCATGCATTTCACATGTCTAGACGTGAAATAAAAAATGATTTGGACAATATCTGACATATTTTGAAATTTGTCAAAATTCTGTCTTTTGTCCTGACCCCGGACCTTATGTGAAAACTAAGAAAAACTGCAAGGTACTAAAAAAAAATCAAACCAATTTTTTTACACTTTTTTGCCCTAGTTCATGCATTTCACATGTCTATAAGTGAAATAAAAAATGATTTGGACAATATCTGACATATTTTGAAATTTGTAAAAATTCTGTCTTTTGTCCTGACCCCGGACCTTATGTGAAAACTAAGAAAAACTGAAAAGTACTAAAAAAAATCAGACCAATTTTTTTTCACTTTTTTTGCCCAAGTTCATGCATTTCACATGTCTAGACGTGAAATAAAAAATAATTTGGACAATATCTGACATATTTTGAAATTTGTCAAAAATCTGTCTTTTGTCCTGACCCCGGACCTTATGTGAAAACTAAAAAAAACTGAAAGGTACTAAAAAAAATCAAACCAATTTTTTTACACTTTTTTGCCCTAGTTCATGCATTTCACATGTCTATAAGTGAAATAAAAAATGATTTGGACAATATCTGACATATTTTGAAATTTGTCAAAAATCTCTCTTTTGTCCTGACCCCGGACCTTATGTGAAAACTAAAAAAAACTGAAAGGTACTAAAAAAAATCAAACCAATTTTTTTACACTTTTTTGCCCTAGTTCATGCATTTCACATGTCTATAAGTGAAATAAAAAATGATTTGGACAATATCTGACATATTTTGAAATTTGTCAAAATTCTGTCTTTTGTCCTGACCCCGGACCTTATGTGAAAACTAAGAAAAACTGAAAAGTACTAAAAAAAATCAGACCAATTTTTTTTCACTTTTTTTGCCCTAGTTCATGCATTTCACATGTCTAGAAGTGAAATAAAAAATGATTTGGACAATATCTGACAGATTTTGAAATTTGTCAAAAATCTGTCTTTTGTCCTGACCCCGGACCTTATGTGAAAACTAAGAAAAACTGAAAAGTACTAAAAAAAAATCAAACCAATTTTGTTACACTTTTTTGCACTAGTTCATGCATTTCACATGTCTAGACGTGAAATAAAAAATAATTTGGACAATATCTGACATATTTTGAAATTTGTCAAAAATCTGTCTTTTGTCCTGACCCCGGACCTTATGTGAAAACTAAAAAAAACTGAAAGGTACTAAAAAAAATCAAACCAATTTTTTTACACTTTTTTGCCCTAGTTCATGCATTTCACATGTCTATAAGTGAAATAAAAAATGATTTGGACAATATCTGACATATTTTGAAATTTGTCAAAATTCTGTCTTTTGTCCTGACCCCGGACCTTATGTGAAAACTAAGAAAAACTGAAAAGTACTAAAAAAATTCAGACCAATTTTTTTTCACTTTTTTTGCCCTAGTTCATGCATTTCACATGTCTAGAAGTGAAATAAAAAATAATTTGGACAATATCTGAGAGATTTTGAAATTTGTCAAAAATCTGTCTTTTATCCTGACCCCGGACCTTATGTGAAAACTAAGAAAAACTGAAAAGTACTAAAAAAATTCAGACCAATTTTTTTTCACTTTTTTTGCCCTAGTTCATGCATTTCACATGTCTAGAAGTGAAATAAAAAATGATTTGGACAATATCTGACATATTTAGAAATTTGTCAAAAATCTGTCTTTTGTCCTGACCCCGGACCTTATGTGAAAACTAAGAAAAACTGCATGGTACTAAAAAAAAATCAAACCAATTTTTTCACACTTTCTTGCCCTAGTTCATGCATTTCACAATGTCTAGAAATTAAATAAAAAATGATTTGGACAATATCTGACAGATTTTGAAATTTGTCAGAAATCTGTATTTTGTCCTGACCCCGGACCTTATGTGAAAACTAAGAAAAACTGAAAGGTACTAAAAAAAATCAAACCAATATTTTTACACTTTTTTGCCCTAGTTCATGCATTTCACATGTCTAGACGTGAAATAAAAAATAATTTGGACAATATCTGACATATTTTGAAATTTGTCAAAAATCTGTCTTTTGTCCTGACCCCGGACCTTATGTGAAAAGTAAAAAAAACTGAAAGGTACTAAAAAAAATCAAACCAATTTTTTTACACTTTTTTGACCTAGTTCATGCATTTCACATGTCTATAAGTGAAATAAAAAATGATTTGGACAATATCTGACATATTTTGAAATTTGTCAAAAATCTGTCTTTTGTCCTGACCCCGGACCTTATGTGAAAACTAAGAAAAACTGCAAGGTACTAAAAAAAAATCAAACCAATTTTTTTACACTTTTTTGCCCTAGTTCATGCATTTCACATGTCTAGAAGTGAAATAAAAAATGATTTGGACAATATCTGACATATTTAGAAATTTGTCAAAAATCTGTCTTTTGTCCTGACCCCGGACCTTATGTGAAAACTAAGAAAAACTGCAAGGTACTAAAAAAAAATCAAACCAATTTTTTCACACTTTCTTGCCCTAGTTCATGCATTTCACAATGTCTAGAAATTAAATAAAAAATGATTTGGACAATATCTGACAGATTTTGAAATTTGTCAGAAATCTGTATTTTGTCCTGACCCCGGACCTTATGTGAAAACTAAGAAAAACTGAAAGGTACTAAAAAAAATCAAACCAATATTTTTACACTTTTTTGCCCTAGTTCATGCATTTCACATGTCTAGAAGTGAAATAAAAAATGATTTGGACAATATCTGACAGATTTTGAAATTTGTCAAAAATCTGTCTTTTGTCCTGACCCCGGACCTTATGTGAAAACTAAGAAAAACTGCAAGGGACTAAAAAAAAATCAAACCAATTTTGTTACACTTTTTTGCACTAGTTCATGCATTTCACATGTCTAGACGTGAAATAAAAAATAATTTGGACAATATCTGACATATTTTGAAATTTGTCAAAAATCTGTCTTTTGTCATGACCCCGGACCTTATGTGAAAACTAAGAAAAACTGAAAAGTACAAAAAAAAAATCAAACCAATTTTGTTACACTTTTTTGCACTAGTTCATGCATTTCACATGTCTAGACGTGAAATAAAAAATAATTTGGACAATATCTGACATATTTTGAAATTTGTCAAAAATCTGTCTTTTGTCCTGACCCCGGACCTTATGTGAAAACTAAAAAAAACTGAAAGGTACTAAAAAAAATCAAACCAATTTTTTTACACTTTTTTGCCCTAGTTCATGCATTTCACATGTCTATAAGTGAAATAAAAAATGATTTGGACAATATCTGACATATTTTGAAATTTGTCAAAAATCTGTCTTTTGTCCTGACCCCGGACCTTATGTGAAAACTAAAAAAAACTGAAAGGTACTAAAAAAAATCAAACCAATTTTTTTACACTTTTTTGCCCTAGTTCATGCATTTCACATGTCTATAAGTGAAATAAAAAATGATTTGGACAATATCTGACATATTTTGAAATTTGTCAAAATTCTGTCTTTTGTCCTGACCCCGGACCTTATGTGAAAACTAAGAAAAACTGAAAAGTACTAAAAAAATTCAGACCAATTTTTTTTCACTTTTTTTGCCCTAGTTCATGCATTTCACATGTCTAGAAGTGAAATAAAAAATAATTTGGACAATATCTGAGAGATTTTGAAATTTGTCAAAAATCTGTCTTTTATCCTGACCCCGGACCTTATGTGAAAACTAAGAAAAACTGAAAAGTACTAAAAAAATTCAGACCAATTTTTTTTCACTTTTTTTGCCCTAGTTCATGCATTTCACATGTCTAGAAGTGAAATAAAAAATGATTTGGACAATATCTGACATATTTAGAAATTTGTCAAAAATCTGTCTTTTGTCCTGACCCCGGACCTTATGTGAAAACTAAGAAAAACTGCATGGTACTAAAAAAAAATCAAACCAATTTTTTCACACTTTCTTGCCCTAGTTCATGCATTTCACAATGTCTAGAAATTAAATAAAAAATGATTTGGACAATATCTGACAGATTTTGAAATTTGTCAGAAATCTGTATTTTGTCCTGACCCCGGACCTTATGTGAAAACTAAGAAAAACTGAAAGGTACTAAAAAAAATCAAACCAATATTTTTACACTTTTTTGCCCTAGTTCATGCATTTCACATGTCTAGAAGTGAAATAAAAAATGATTTGGACAATATCTGACAGATTTTGAAATTTGTCAAAAATCTGTCTTTTGTCCTGACCCCGGACCTTATGTGAAAACTAAGAAAAACTGAAAAGTACTAAAAAAAAATCAAACCAATTTTGTTACACTTTTTTGCACTAGTTCATGCATTTCACATGTCTAGACGTGAAATAAAAAATAATTTGGACAATATCTGACATATTTTGAAATTTGTCAAAAATCTGTCTTTTGTCCTGACCCCGGACCTTATGTGAAAAGTAAAAAAAACTGAAAGGTACTAAAAAAAATCAAACCAATTTTTTTACACTTTTTTGACCTAGTTCATGCATTTCACATGTCTATAAGTGAAATAAAAAATGATTTGGACAATATCTGACATATTTTGAAATTTGTCAAAAATCTGTCTTTTGTCCTGACCCCGGACCTTATGTGAAAACTAAGAAAAACTGCAAGGTACTAAAAAAAAATCAAACCAATTTTTTTACACTTTTTTGCCCTAGTTCATGCATTTCACATGTCTAGAAGTGAAATAAAAAATGATTTGGACAATATCTGACATATTTAGAAATTTGTCAAAAATCTGTCTTTTGTCCTGACCCCGGACCTTATGTGAAAACTAAGAAAAACTGCAAGGTACTAAAAAAAAATCAAACCAATTTTTTCACACTTTCTTGCCCTAGTTCATGCATTTCACAATGTCTAGAAATTAAATAAAAAATGATTTGGACAATATCTGACAGATTTTGAAATTTGTCAGAAATCTGTATTTTGTCCTGACCCCGGACCTTATGTGAAAACTAAGAAAAACTGAAAGGTACTAAAAAAAATCAAACCAATATTTTTACACTTTTTTGCCCTAGTTCATGCATTTCACATGTCTAGAAGTGAAATAAAAAATGATTTGGACAATATCTGACAGATTTTGAAATTTGTCAAAAATCTGTCTTTTGTCCTGACCCCGGACCTTATGTGAAAACTAAGAAAAACTGCAAGGGACTAAAAAAAAATCAAACCAATTTTGTTACACTTTTTTGCACTAGTTCATGCATTTCACATGTCTAGACGTGAAATAAAAAATAATTTGGACAATATCTGACATATTTTGAAATTTGTCAAAAATCTGTCTTTTGTCATGACCCCGGACCTTATGTGAAAACTAAGAAAAACTGAAAAGTACAAAAAAAAAATCAAACCAATTTTGTTACACTTTTTTGCACTAGTTCATGCATTTCACATGTCTAGACGTGAAATAAAAAATAATTTGGACAATATCTGACATATTTTGAAATTTGTCAAAAATCTGTCTTTTGTCCTGACCCCGGACCTTATGTGAAAACTAAAAAAAACTGAAAGGTACTAAAAAAAATCAAACCAATTTTTTTACACTTTTTTGCCCTAGTTCATGCATTTCACATGTCTATAAGTGAAATAAAAAATGATTTGGACAATATCTGACATATTTTGAAATTTGTCAAGAATCTGTCTTTTGTCCTGACCCCGGACCTTATGTGAAAACTAAGAAAAACTGAAAGGTACTAAAAAAAATCAAACCAATTTTGTTACACTTTTTTGCACTTGTTCGTGCATTTCACATGTCTAGACGTGAAATAAAAAATGATTTGGACAATATCTGACAGATTTTGAATTTTGTCAAAAATCTGTCTTTTGTCCTGACCCCGGACCTTATGTGAAAACTAAGAAAAACTGAAAAGTACTAAAAAAAATCAGACCAATTTTTTTTTCACTTTTTTTGCCCTAGTTCATGCATTTCACATGTCTAGAAGTGAAATAAAAAATAATTTGGACAATATCTGACAGATTTTGAAATTTGTCAAAAATATGTCTTTTGTCCTGACCCCGGACCTTATGTGAAAACTAAGAAAAACTGAAAAGTACTAAATAAAATCAGACCAATTTTGTTACACTTTTTTGCACTTGTTCGTGCATTTCACATGTCTAGACGTGAAATTAAAAATAATTTGGACAATATCTGACAGATTTTGAAATTTGTCAAGAATCTGTCTTTTGTCCTGATCCCGGACCTTATGTGAAAACTAAGAAAAACTGAAAGGTACTAAAAAAAATCAAACCAATTTTGTTACACTTTTTTGCACTTGTTCGTGCATTTCACATGTCTAGACGTGAAATAAAAAATGATTTGGACAATATCTGACAGATTTTGAATTTTGTCAAAAATCTGTCTTTTGTCCTGACCCCGGACCTTATGTGAAAACTAAGAAAAACTGAAAAGTACTAAAAAAAATCAGACCAATTTTTTTTCACTTTTTTTGCCCTAGTTCATGCATTTCACATGTCTAGAAGTGAAATAAAAAATAATTTGGACAATATCTGACAGATTGTGAAATTTGTCAAAAATCTGTATTTTGTCCTGACCCCGGACCTTATGTGAAAACTAAGAAAAACTGAAAAGTACTAAAAAAAAATCAAACCAATTTTGTTACACTTTTTTGCACTAGTTCATGCATTTCACATGTCTAGACGTGAAATAAAAAATTATTTGGACAATATCTGACATATTTTGAAATTTGTCAAAAATCCGTCTTTTGCCCTGACAACGGACCTTATGTGAAAACTAAAAAAAACTGAAAGGTACTAAAAAAAATCAAACCAATTTTTTTACACTTTTTTGCCCTAGTTCATGCATTTCACATGTCTATAAGTGAAATAAAAAATGATTTGGACAATATCTGACATATTTTGAAATTTGTCAAAATTCTGTCTTTTGTCCTGACCCCGGACCTTATGTGAAAACTAAGAAAAACTGCAAGGTGCTAAAAAAAAATAAAACCAATTTTTTTACACTTTTTTGCCCTAGTTCATGCATTTCACATGTCTAGAAGTGAAATAAAAAATGATTTGGACAATATCTGACAGATTTTGAAATTTGTCAAAAATCTGTCTTTTGTCCTGACCCCGGACCTTATGTGAAAACTAAGAAAAACTGAAAAGTACTAAAAAAAAATCAAACCAATTTTGTTACACTTTTTTGCACTAGTTCATGCATTTCACATGTCTAGACGTGAAATAAAAAATAATTTGGACAATATCTGACATATTTTGAAATTTGTCAAAAATCTGTCTTTTGTCCTGACCCCGGACCTTATGTGAAAACTAAAAAAAACTGAAAGGTACTAAAAAAAATCAAACCAATTTTTTTACACTTTTTTGCCCTAGTTCATGCATTTCACATGTCTATAAGTGAAATAAAAAATGATTTGGACAATATCTGACATATTTTGAAATTTGTCAAAATTCTGTCTTTTGTCCTGACCCCGGACCTTATGTGAAAACTAAGAAAAACTGCAAGGTGCTAAAAAAAAATCAAACCAATTTTTTTACACATTTTTGCCCTAGTTCATGCATTTCACATGTCTAGAAGTGAAATAAAAAATTATTTGGACAATATCTGACATATTTTGAAATTTGTCAAAATTCTGTCTTTTGTCCTGACCCCGGACCTTATGTGAAAACTAAGAAAAACTGCAAGGTACTAAAAAAAAGTCAAACCAATTTTTTCACACTTTCTTGCCCTAATTCATGCATTTCACATGTCTAGAAATTAAATAAAAAATGATTTGGACAATATCTGACATATTTTGAAATTTGTCAAAATTCTGTCTTTTGTCCTGACCCCGGACCTTATGTGAAAACTAAGAAAAACTGCAAGGTGCTAAAAAAAAATCAAACCAATTTTTTTACACTTTTTTGCCCTAGTTCATGCATTTCACATGTCTAGAAGTGAAATAAAAAATGATTTGGACAATATCTGACATATTTTGAAATTTGTAAAAAATCTGTCTTTTGTCCTGACCCCGGACCTTATGTGAAAACTAAGAAAAACTGAAAAGTACTAAAAAAAAATCAAACCAATTTTGTTACACTTTTTTGCACTAGTTCATGCATTTCACATGTCTAGACGTGAAATAAAAAATAATTTGGACAATATCTGACATATTTTGAAATTTGTCAAAAATCTGTCTTTTGTCCTGACCCCGGACCTTATGTGAAAACTAAAAAAAACTGAAAGGTACTAAAAAAAATCAAACCAATTTTTTTACACTTTCTTGCCCTAGTTCATGCATTTCACATGTCTAGAAGTGAAATAAAAAATGATTTGGACAATATCTGACAGATTTTGAAATTTGTCAAAAATCTGTCTTTTGTCCTGACCCCGGACCTTATGTGAAAACTAAGAAAAACTGAAAAGTACTAAAAAAAAATCAAACCAATTTTGTTACACTTTTTTGCACTAGTTCATGCATTTCACATGTCTAGACGTGAAATAAAAAATAATTTGGACAATATCTGACATATTTTGAAATTTGTCAAAAATCTGTCTTTTGTCCTGACCCCGGACCTTATGTGAAAACTAAAAAAAACTGAAAGGTACTAAAAAAAATCAAACCAATTTTTTTACACTTTTTTGCTCTAGTTCATGCATTTCACATGTCTAGAAGTGAAATAAAAAATTATTTGGACAATATCTGACAGATTTTGAAATTTGTCAAAAATCTGTCTTTTGTCCTGACCCCGGACCTTATGTGAAAACTAAGAAAAACTGAAAAGTACTAAAAAAAAATCAAACCAATTTTGTTACACTTTTTTGCACTAGTTCATGCATTTCACATGTCTAGACGTGAAATAAAAAATGATTTGGACAATATCTGACATATTTTGAAATTTGTAAAAAATCTGTCTTTTGTCCTGACCCCGGACCTTATGTGAAAACTAAGAAAAACTGAAAAGTACTAAAAAAAAATCAAACCAATTTTGTTACACTTTTTTGCACTAGTTCATGCATTTCACATGTCTAGACGTGAAATAAAAAATAATTTGGACAATATCTGACATATTTTGAAATTTGTCAAAAATCTGTCTTTTGTCCTGACCCCGGACCTTATGTGAAAACTAAAAAAAACTGAAAGGTACTAAAAAAAATCAAACCAATTTTTTTACACTTTCTTGCCCTAGTTCATGCATTTCACATGTCTAGAAGTGAAATAAAAAATGATTTGGACAATATCTGACAGATTTTGAAATTTGTCAAAAATCTGTCTTTTGTCCTGACCCCGGACCTTATGTGAAAACTAAGAAAAACTGAAAAGTACTAAAAAAAAATCAAACCAATTTTGTTACACTTTTTTGCACTAGTTCATGCATTTCACATGTCTAGACGTGAAATAAAAAATAATTTGGACAATATCTGACATATTTTGAAATTTGTCAAAAATCTGTCTTTTGTCCTGACCCCGGACCTTATGTGAAAACTAAAAAAAACTGAAAGGTACTAAAAAAAATCAAACCAATTTTTTTACACTTTTTTGCCCTAGTTCATGCATTTCACATGTCTATAAGTGAAATAAAAAATGATTTGGACAATATCTGACATATTTTGAAATTTGTCAAAATTCTGTCTTTTGTCCTGACCCCGGACCTTATGTGAAAACTAAGAAAAACTGCAAGGTGCTAAAAAAAAATCAAACCAATTTTTTTACACTTTTTTGCCCTAGTTCATGCATTTCACATGTCTAGAAGTGAAATAAAAAATAATTTGGACAATATCTGACATATTTTGAAATTTGTCAAAAATCTGTCTTTTGTCCTGACCCCGGACCTTATGTGAAAACTAAAAAAAACTGAAAGGTACTAAAAAAAATCAAACCAATTTTTTTACACTTTTTTGCCCTAGTTCATGCATTTCACATGTCTATAAGTGAAATAAAAAATGATTTGGACAATATCTGACATATTTTGAAATTTGTCAAAATTCTGTCTTTTGTCCTGACCCCGGACCTTATGTGAAAACTAAGAAAAACTGCAAGGTACTAAAAAAAAGTCAAACCAATTTTTTCACACTTTCTTGCCCTAATTCATGCATTTCACATGTCTAGAAATTAAATAAAAAATGATTTGGACAATATCTGACAGATTTTGAAATTTGTCAGAAATCTGTATTTTGTCCTGACCCCGGACCTTATGTGAAAACTAAGAAAAACTGAAAGGTACTAAAAAAAATCAAACCAATATTTTTACACTTTTTTGCCCTAGTTCATGCATTTCACATGTCTAGAAGTGAAATAAAAAATGATTTGGACAATATCTGACAGATTTTGAAATTTGTCAAAAATCTGTCTTTTGTCCTGACCCCGGACCTTATGTGAAAACTAAGAAAAACTGAAAAGTACTAAAAAAAAATCAAACCAATTTTGTTACACTTTTTTGCACTAGTTCATGCATTTCACATGTCTAGACGTGAAATAAAAAATAATTTGGACAATATCTGACATATTTTGAAATTTGTCAAAAATCTGTCTTTTGTCCTGACCCCGGACCTTATGTGAAAACTAAAAAAAACTGAAAGGTACTAAAAAAAATCAAACCAATTTTTTTACACTTTTTTGCTCTAGTTCATGCATTTCACATGTCTAGAAGTGAAATAAAAAATTATTTGGACAATATCTGACAGATTTTGAAATTTGTCAAAAATCTGTCTTTTGTCCTGACCCCGGACCTTATGTGAAAACTAAGAAAAACTGAAAAGTACTAAAAAAAAATCAAACCAATTTTGTTACACTTTTTTGCACTAGTTCATGCATTTCACATGTCTAGACGTGAAATAAAAAATAATTTGGACAATATCTGACATATTTTGAAATTTGTCAAAAATCTGTCTTTTGTCCTGACCCCGGACCTTATGTGAAAACTAAAAAAAACTGAAAGGTACTAAAAAAAATCAAACCAATTTTTTTACACTTTTTTGCCCTAGTTCATGCATTTCACATGTCTATAAGTGAAATAAAAAATGATTTGGACAATATCTGACATATTTTGAAATTTGTCAAAATTCTGTCTTTTGTCCTGACCCCGGACCTTATGTGAAAACTAAGAAAAACTGCAAGGTGCTAAAAAAAAATCAAACCAATTTTTTTACACTTTTTTGCCCTAGTTCATGCATTTCACATGTCTAGAAGTGAAATAAAAAATAATTTGGACAATATCTGACATATTTTGAAATTTGTCAAAAATCTGTCTTTTGTCCTGACCCCGGACCTTATGTGAAAACTAAAAAAAACTGAAAGGTACTAAAAAAAATCAAACCAATTTTTTTACACTTTTTTGCCCTAGTTCATGCATTTCACATGTCTATAAGTGAAATAAAAAATGATTTGGACAATATCTGACATATTTTGAAATTTGTCAAAATTCTGTCTTTTGTCCTGACCCCGGACCTTATGTGAAAACTAAGAAAAACTGCAAGGTACTAAAAAAAAGTCAAACCAATTTTTTCACACTTTCTTGCCCTAATTCATGCATTTCACATGTCTAGAAATTAAATAAAAAATGATTTGGACAATATCTGACAGATTTTGAAATTTGTCAGAAATCTGTATTTTGTCCTGACCCCGGACCTTATGTGAAAACTAAGAAAAACTGAAAGGTACTAAAAAAAATCAAACCAATATTTTTACACTTTTTTGCCCTAGTTCATGCATTTCACATGTCTAGAAGTGAAATAAAAAATGATTTGGACAATATCTGACAGATTTTGAAATTTGTCAAAAATCTGTCTTTTGTCCTGACCCCGGACCTTATGTGAAAACTAAGAAAAACTGAAAAGTACTAAAAAAAAATCAAACCAATTTTGTTACACTTTTTTGCACTAGTTCATGCATTTCACATGTCTAGACGTGAAATAAAAAATAATTTGGACAATATCTGACATATTTTGAAATTTGTCAAAAATCTGTCTTTTGTCCTGACCCCGGACCTTATGTGAAAACTAAAAAAAACTGAAAGGTACTAAAAAAAATCAAACCAATTTTTTTACACTTTTTTGCTCTAGTTCATGCATTTCACATGTCTAGAAGTGAAATAAAAAATGATTTGGACAATATCTGACAGATTTTGAAATTTGTCAAAATTCTGTCTTTTGTCCTGACCCCGGACCTTATGTGAAAACTAAGAAAAACTGCAAGGTGCTAAAAAAAAATAAAACCAATTTTTTTACACTTTTTTGCCCTAGTTCATGCATTTCACATGTCTAGAAGTGAAATAAAAAATGATTTGGACAATATCTGACAGATTTTGAAATTTGTCAAAAATCTGTCTTTTGTCCTGACCCCGGACCTTATGTGAAAACTAAGAAAAACTGAAAAGTACTAAAAAAAAATCAAACCAATTTTGTTACACTTTTTTGCACTAGTTCATGCATTTCACATGTCTAGACGTGAAATAAAAAATAATTTGGACAATATCTGACATATTTTGAAATTTGTCAAAAATCTGTCTTTTGTCCTGACCCCGGACCTTATGTGAAAACTAAAAAAAACTGAAAGGTACTAAAAAAAATCAAACCAATTTTTTTACACTTTTTTGCCCTAGTTCATGCATTTCACATGTCTATAAGTGAAATAAAAAATGATTTGGACAATATCTGACATATTTTGAAATTTGTCAAAATTCTGTCTTTTGTCCTGACCCCGGACCTTATGTGAAAACTAAGAAAAACTGCAAGGTGCTAAAAAAAAATCAAACCAATTTTTTTACACTTTTTTGCCCTAGTTCATGCATTTCACATGTCTAGAAGTGAAATAAAAAATTATTTGGACAATATCTGACATATTTTGAAATTTGTCAAAATTCTGTCTTTTGTCCTGACCCCGGACCTTATGTGAAAACTAAGAAAAACTGCAAGGTACTAAAAAAAAGTCAAACCAATTTTTTCACACTTTCTTGCCCTAATTCATGCATTTCACATGTCTAGAAATTAAATAAAAAATGATTTGGACAATATCTGACATATTTTGAAATTTGTCAAAATTCTGTCTTTTGTCCTGACCCCGGACCTTATGTGAAAACTAAGAAAAACTGCAAGGTGCTAAAAAAAAATCAAACCAATTTTTTTACACTTTTTTGCCCTAGTTCATGCATTTCACATGTCTAGAAGTGAAATAAAAAATGATTTGGACAATATCTGACATATTTTGAAATTTGTAAAAAATCTGTCTTTTGTCCTGACCCCGGACCTTATGTGAAAACTAAGAAAAACTGAAAAGTACTAAAAAAAAATCAAACCAATTTTGTTACACTTTTTTGCACTAGTTCATGCATTTCACATGTCTAGACGTGAAATAAAAAATAATTTGGACAATATCTGACATATTTTGAAATTTGTCAAAAATCTGTCTTTTGTCCTGACCCCGGACCTTATGTGAAAACTAAAAAAAACTGAAAGGTACTAAAAAAAATCAAACCAATTTTTTTACACTTTCTTGCCCTAGTTCATGCATTTCACATGTCTAGAAGTGAAATAAAAAATGATTTGGACAATATCTGACAGATTTTGAAATTTGTCAAAAATCTGTCTTTTGTCCTGACCCCGGACCTTATGTGAAAACTAAGAAAAACTGAAAAGTACTAAAAAAAAATCAAACCAATTTTGTTACACTTTTTTGCACTAGTTCATGCATTTCACATGTCTAGACGTGAAATAAAAAATAATTTGGACAATATCTGACATATTTTGAAATTTGTCAAAAATCTGTCTTTTGTCCTGACCCCGGACCTTATGTGAAAACTAAAAAAAACTGAAAGGTACTAAAAAAAATCAAACCAATTTTTTTACACTTTTTTGCCCTAGTTCATGCATTTCACATGTCTATAAGTGAAATAAAAAATGATTTGGACAATATCTGACATATTTTGAAATTTGTCAAAATTCTGTCTTTTGTCCTGACCCCGGACCTTATGTGAAAACTAAGAAAAACTGCAAGGTGCTAAAAAAAAATCAAACCAATTTTTTTACACTTTTTTGCCCTAGTTCATGCATTTCACATGTCTAGAAGTGAAATAAAAAATAATTTGGACAATATCTGACATATTTTGAAATTTGTCAAAAATCTGTCTTTTGTCCTGACCCCGGACCTTATGTGAAAACTAAAAAAAACTGAAAGGTACTAAAAAAAATCAAACCAATTTTTTTACACTTTTTTGCCCTAGTTCATGCATTTCACATGTCTATAAGTGAAATAAAAAATGATTTGGACAATATCTGACATATTTTGAAATTTGTCAAAATTCTGTCTTTTGTCCTGACCCCGGACCTTATGTGAAAACTAAGAAAAACTGCAAGGTACTAAAAAAAAGTCAAACCAATTTTTTCACACTTTCTTGCCCTAATTCATGCATTTCACATGTCTAGAAATTAAATAAAAAATGATTTGGACAATATCTGACAGATTTTGAAATTTGTCAGAAATCTGTATTTTGTCCTGACCCCGGACCTTATGTGAAAACTAAGAAAAACTGAAAGGTACTAAAAAAAATCAAACCAATATTTTTACACTTTTTTGCCCTAGTTCATGCATTTCACATGTCTAGAAGTGAAATAAAAAATGATTTGGACAATATCTGACAGATTTTGAAATTTGTCAAAAATCTGTCTTTTGTCCTGACCCCGGACCTTATGTGAAAACTAAGAAAAACTGAAAAGTACTAAAAAAAAATCAAACCAATTTTGTTACACTTTTTTGCACTAGTTCATGCATTTCACATGTCTAGACGTGAAATAAAAAATAATTTGGACAATATCTGACATATTTTGAAATTTGTCAAAAATCTGTCTTTTGTCCTGACCCCGGACCTTATGTGAAAACTAAAAAAAACTGAAAGGTACTAAAAAAAATCAAACCAATTTTTTTACACTTTTTTGCTCTAGTTCATGCATTTCACATGTCTAGAAGTGAAATAAAAAATGATTTGGACAATATCTGACAGATTTTGAAATTTGTCAAAAATCTGTCTTTTGTCCTGACCCCGGACCTTATGTGAAAACTAAGAAAAACTGAAAAGTACTAAAAAAAAATCGAACCAATTTTGTTACACTTTTTTGCACTAGTTCATGCATTTCACATGTCTAGACGTGAAATAAAAAATAATTTGGACAATATCTGACATATTTTGAAATTTGTCAAAAATCTGTCTTTTGTCCTGACCCCGGACCTTATGTGAAAACTAAAAAAAACTGAAAGGTACTAAAAAAAATCAAACCAATTTTTTTACACTTTTTTGCCCTAGTTCATGCATTTCACATGTCTATAAGTGAAATAAAAAATGATTTGGACAATATCTGACATATTTTGAAATTTGTCAAAATTCTGTCTTTTGTCCTGACCCCGGACCTTATGTGAAAACTAAGAAAAACTGCAAGGTGCTAAAAAAAAATCAAACCAATTTTTTTACACTTTTTTGCCCTAGTTCATGCATTTCACATGTCTAGAAGTGAAATAAAAAATAATTTGGACAATATCTGACATATTTTGAAATTTGTCAAAAATCTGTCTTTTGTCCTGACCCCGGACCTTATGTGAAAACTAAAAAAAACTGAAAGGTACTAAAAAAAATCAAACCAATTTTTTTACACTTTTTTGCCCTAGTTCATGCATTTCACATGTCTATAAGTGAAATAAAAAATGATTTGGACAATATCTGACATATTTTGAAATTTGTCAAAATTCTGTCTTTTGTCCTGACCCCGGACCTTATGTGAAAACTAAGAAAAACTGCAAGGTACTAAAAAAAAGTCAAACCAATTTTTTCACACTTTCTTGCCCTAATTCATGCATTTCACATGTCTAGAAATTAAATAAAAAATGATTTGGACAATATCTGACAGATTTTGAAATTTGTCAGAAATCTGTATTTTGTCCTGACCCCGGACCTTATGTGAAAACTAAGAAAAACTGAAAGGTACTAAAAAAAATCAAACCAATATTTTTACACTTTTTTGCCCTAGTTCATGCATTTCACATGTCTAGAAGTGAAATAAAAAATGATTTGGACAATATCTGACAGATTTTGAAATTTGTCAAAAATCTGTCTTTTGTCCTGACCCCGGACCTTATGTGAAAACTAAGAAAAACTGAAAAGTACTAAAAAAAAATCAAACCAATTTTGTTACACTTTTTTGCACTAGTTCATGCATTTCACATGTCTAGACGTGAAATAAAAAATAATTTGGACAATATCTGACATATTTTGAAATTTGTCAAAAATCTGTCTTTTGTCCTGACCCCGGACCTTATGTGAAAACTAAAAAAAACTGAAAGGTACTAAAAAAAATCAAACCAATTTTTTTACACTTTTTTGCTCTAGTTCATGCATTTCACATGTCTAGAAGTGAAATAAAAAATGATTTGGACAATATCTGACAGATTTTGAAATTTGTCAAAAATCTGTCTTTTGTCCTGACCCCGGACCTTATGTGAAAACTAAGAAAAACTGAAAAGTACTAAAAAAAAATCAAACCAATTTTGTTACACTTTTTTGCACTAGTTCATGCATTTCACATGTCTAGACG
Organism: Alosa pseudoharengus; assembly: GCF_046254945.1. Taxonomy (NCBI): domain Eukaryota; kingdom Metazoa; phylum Chordata; class Actinopteri; order Clupeiformes; family Clupeidae; genus Alosa; species Alosa pseudoharengus. The sequence goes on from NW_027468814.1 coordinate 238,828, forward strand.
TGAAATAAAAAATAATTTGGACAATATCTGACATATTTTGAAATTTGTCAAAAATCTGTCTTTTGTCCTGACCCCGGACCTTATGTGAAAACTAAAAAAAACTGAAAGGTACTAAAAAAAATCAAACCAATTTTTTTACACTTTTTTGCCCTAGTTCATGCATTTCACATGTCTAGAAGTGAAATAAAAAATGATTTGGACAATATCTGACAGATTTTGAAATTTGTCAAAAATCTGTCTTTTGTCCTGACCCCGGACCTTATGTGAAAACTAAGAAAAACTGAAAAGTACTAAAAAAAAATCAAACCAATTTTGTTACACTTTTTTGCACTAGTTCATGCATTTCACATGTCTAGACGTGAAATAAAAAATAATTTGGACAATATCTGACATATTTTGAAATTTGTCAAAAATCTGTCTTTTGTCCTGACCCCGGACCTTATGTGAAAACTAAGAAAAACTGAAAAGTACTAAAAAAAAATCAAACCAATTTTGTTACACTTTTTTGCACTAGTTCATGCATTTCACATGTCTAGACGTGAAATAAAAAATAATTTGGACAATATCTGACATATTTTGAAATTTGTCAAAAATCTGTCTTTTGTCCTGACCCCGGACCTTATGTGAAAACTAAGAAAAACTGAAAAGTACTAAAAAAAAATCAAACCAATTTTGTTACACTTTTTTGCACTAGTTCATGCATTTCACATGTCTAGAAGTGAAATAAAAAATGATTTGGACAATATCTGACATATTTAGAAATTTGTCAAAAATCTGTCTTTTGTCCTGACCCCGGACCTTATGTGAAAACTAAGAAAAACTGCAAGGTACTAAAAAAAAATCAAACCAATTTTTTCACACTTTCTTGCCCTAGTTCATGCATTTCACAATGTCTAGAAATTAAATAAAAAATGATTTGGACAATATCTGACAGATTTTGAAATTTGTCAGAAATCTGTATTTTGTCCTGACCCCAGACCTTATGTGAAAACTAAGAAAAACTGAAAGGTACTAAAAAAAATCAAACCAATATTTTTACACTTTTTTGCCCTAGTTCATGCATTTCACATGTCTAGAAGTGAAATAAAAAATGATTTGGACAATATCTGACAGATTTTGAAATTTGTCAAAAATCTGTCTTTTGTCCTGACCCCGGACCTTATGTGAAAACTAAGAAAAACTGAAAAGTACTAAAAAAAAATCAAACCAATTTTGTTACACTTTTTTGCACTAGTTCATGCATTTCACATGTCTAGACGTGAAATAAAAAATAATTTGGACAATATCTGACATATTTTGAAATTTGTCAAAAATCTGTCTTTTGTCATGACCCCGGACCTTATGTGAAAACTAAGAAAAACTGAAAAGTACTAAAAAAAAATCAAACCAATTTTGTTACACTTTTTTGCACTAGTTCATGCATTTCACATGTCTAGACGTGAAATAAAAAATAATTTGGACAATATCTGACATATTTTGAAATTTGTCAAAAATCTGTCTTTTGTCCTGACCCCGGACCTTATGTGAAAACTAAAAAAAACTGAAAGGTACTAAAAAAAATCAAACCAATATTTTTACACTTTTTTGCCCTAGTTCATGCATTTCACATGTCTAGAAGTGAAATAAAAAATAATTTGGACAATATCTGACATATTTTGAAATTTGTCAAAAATCTGTCTTTTGTCCTGACCCCGGACCTTATGTGAAAACTAAAAAAAACTGAAAGGTACTAAAAAAAATCAAACCAATTTTTTTACACTTTTTTGCCCTAGTTCATGCATTTCACATGTCTATAAGTGAAATAAAAAATGATTTGGACAATATCTGACATATTTTGAAATTTGTCAAAATTCTGTCTTTTGTCCTGACCCCGGACCTTATGTGAAAAGTAAGAAAAACTGAAAAGTACTAAAAAAAATCAGACCAATTTTTTTTCACTTTTTTTGCCCTAGTTCATGCATTTCACATGTCTAGAAGTGAAATAAAAAATAATTTGGACAATATCTGAGAGATTTTGAAATTTGTCAAAAATCTGTCTTTTATCCTGACCCCGGACCTTATGTGAAAACTAAGAAAAACTGAAAAGTACTAAAAAAAAATCAAACCAATTTTGTTACACTTTTTTGCACTAGTTCATGCATTTCACATGTCTAGACGTGAAATAAAAAATAATTTGGACAATATCTGACATATTTTGAAATTTGTCAAAAATCTGTCTTTTGTCCTGACCCCGGACCTTATGTGAAAACTAAAAAAAACTGAAAGGTACTAAAAAAAAATCAAACCAATTTTTTCACACTTTCTTGCCCTAGTTCATGCATTTCACATGTCTAGAAATTAAATAAAAAATGATTTGGACAATATCTGACAGATTTTGAAATTTGTCAGAAATCTGTATTTTGTCCTGACCCCGAACCTTATGTGAAAACTAAGAAAAACTGAAAGGTACTAAAAAAAATCAAACCAATTTTTTCACACTTTCTTGCCCTAGTTCATGCATTTCACATGTCTAGAAGTGAAATAAAAAATGATTTGGACAATATCTGACAGATTTTGAAATTTGTCAAAAATCTGTCTTTTGTCCTGACCCCGGACCTTATGTGAAAACTAAGAAAAACTGAAAAGTACTAAAAAAAAATCAAACCAATTTTGTTACACTTTTTTGCACTAGTTCATGTATTTCACATGTCTAGACGTGAAATAAAAAATTATTTGGACAATATCTGACATATTTTGAAATTTGTCAAAAATCCGTCTTTTGTCCTGACAACGGACCTTATGTGAAAACTAAAAAAAACTGAATGGTACTAAAAAAAATCAAACCAATTTTTTTACACTTTTTTGCCCTAGTTCATGCATTTCACATGTCTAGAAGTGAAATAAAAAATGATTTGGACAATATCTGACAGATTTTGAAATTTGTCAAAAATCTGTCTTTTGTCCTGACCCCGGACCTTATGTGAAAACTAAGAAAAACTGAAAAGTACTAAAAAAAAATCAAACCAATTTTGTTACACTTTTTTGCACTAGTTCATGCATTTCACATGTCTAGACGTGAAATAAAAAATAATTTGGACAATATCTGACATATTTTGAAATTTGTCAAAAATCTGTCTTTTGTCCTGACCCCGGACCTTATGTGAAAACTAAAAAAAACTGAAAGGTACTAAAAAAAATCAAACCAATTTTTTTACACTTTTTTGCCCTAGTTCATGCATTTCACATGTCTATAAGTGAAATAAAAAATGATTTGGACAATATCTGACATATTTTGAAATTTGTCAAAATTCTGTCTTTTGTCCTGACCCCGGACCTTATGTGAAAACTAAGAAAAACTGCAAGGTGCTAAAAAAAAATCAAACCAATTTTTTTACACTTTTTTGCCCTAGTTCATGCATTTCACATGTCTAGAAGTGAAATAAAAAATTATTTGGACAATATCTGACATATTTTGAAATTTGTCAAAATTCTGTCTTTTGTCCTGACCCCGGACCTTATGTGAAAACTAAGAAAAACTGCAAGGTACTAAAAAAAAGTCAAACCAATTTTTTCACACTTTCTTGCCCTAATTCATGCATTTCACATGTCTAGAAATTAAATAAAAAATGATTTGGACAATATCTGACATATTTTGAAATTTGTCAAAAATCTGTCTTTTGTCCTGACCCCGGACCTTATGTGAAAACTAAGAAAAACTGAAAAGTACTAAAAAAAAATCAAACCAATTTTGTTACACTTTTTTTGCACTAGTTCATGCATTTCACATGTCTAGACGTGAAATAAAAAATAATTTGGACAATATCTGACATATTTTGAAATTTGTCAAAAATCTGTCTTTTGTCCTGACCCCGGACCTTATGTGAAAACTAAAAAAAACTGAAAGGTACTAAAAAAAATCAAACCAATTTTTTTACACTTTTTTGCTCTAGTTCATGCATTTCACATGTCTAGAAGTGAAATAAAAAATGATTTGGACAATATCTGACAGATTTTGAAATTTGTCAAAAATCTGTCTTTTGTCCTGACCCCGGACCTTATGTGAAAACTAAGAAAAACTGAAAAGTACTAAAAAAAAATCAAACCAATTTTGTTACACTTTTTTGCACTAGTTCATGCATTTCACATGTCTAGACGTGAAATAAAAAATAATTTGGACAATATCTGACATATTTTGAAATTTGTCAAAAATCTGTCTTTTGTCCTGACCCCGGACCTTATGTGAAAACTAAAAAAAACTGAAAGGTACTAAAAAAAATCAAACCAATTTTTTTACACTTTTTTGCCCTAGTTCATGCATTTCACATGTCTATAAGTGAAATAAAAAATGATTTGGACAATATCTGACATATTTTGAAATTTGTCAAAAATCTGTCTTTTGTCCTGACCCCGGACCTTATGTGAAAACTAAAAAAAACTGAAAGGTACTAAAAAAAATCAAACCAATTTTTTTACACTTTTTTGCCCTAGTTCATGCATTTCACATGTCTATAAGTGAAATAAAAAATGATTTGGACAATATCTGACATATTTTGAAATTTGTCAAAATTCTGTCTTTTGTCCTGACCCCGGACCTTATGTGAAAACTAAGAAAAACTGCAAGGTACTAAAAAAAAGTCAAACCAATTTTTTCACACTTTCTTGCCCTAATTCATGCATTTCACATGTCTAGAAATTAAATAAAAAATGATTTGGACAATATCTGACAGATTTTGAAATTTGTCAGAAATCTGTATTTTGTCCTGACCCCGGACCTTATGTGAAAACTAAGAAAAACTGAAAGGTACTAAAAAAAATCAAACCAATATTTTTACACTTTTTTGCCCTAGTTCATGCATTTCACATGTCTAGAAGTGAAATAAAAAATGATTTGGACAATATCTGACAGATTTTGAAATTTGTCAAAAATCTGTCTTTTGTCCTGACCCCGGACCTTATGTGAAAACTAAGAAAAACTGAAAAGTACTAAAAAAAAATCAAACCAATTTTGTTACACTTTTTTGCACTAGTTCATGCATTTCACATGTCTAGACGTGAAATAAAAAATAATTTGGACAATATCTGACATATTTTGAAATTTGTCAAAAATCTGTCTTTTGTCCTGACCCCGGACCTTATGTGAAAACTAAAAAAAACTGAAAGGTACTAAAAAAAATCAAACCAATTTTTTTACACTTTTTTGCTCTAGTTCATGCATTTCACATGTCTAGAAGTGAAATAAAAAATGATTTGGACAATATCTGACAGATTTTGAAATTTGTCAAAAATCTGTCTTTTGTCCTGACCCCGGACCTTATGTGAAAACTAAGAAAAACTGAAAAGTACTAAAAAAAAATCAAACCAATTTTGTTACACTTTTTTGCACTAGTTCATGCATTTCACATGTCTAGACGTGAAATAAAAAATAATTTGGACAATATCTGACATATTTTGAAATTTGTCAAAAATCTGTCTTTTGTCCTGACCCCGGACCTTATGTGAAAACTAAAAAAAACTGAAAGGTACTAAAAAAAATCAAACCAATTTTTTTACACTTTTTTGCCCTAGTTCATGCATTTCACATGTCTAGAAGTGAAATAAAAAATGATTTGGACAATATCTGACATATTTTGAAATTTGTCAAAATTCTGTCTTTTGTCCTGACCCCGGACCTTATGTGAAAACTAAGAAAAACTGCAAGGTACTAAAAAAAAATCAAACCAATTTTTTTACACTTTTTTGCCCTAGTTCATGCATTTCACATGTCTAGAAGTGAAATAAAAAATGATTTGGACAATATCTGACATATTTTGAAATTTGTCAAAAATCTGTCTTTTGTCCTGACCCCGGACCTTATGTGAAAACTAAGAAAAACTGCAAGGTACTAAAAAAAAATCAAACCAATTTTTTCACACTTTCTTGCCCTAGTTCATGCATTTCACATGTCTAGAAATTAAATAAAAAATGATTTGGACAATATCTGACAGATTTTGAAATTTGTCAAAAATCTGTCTTTTGTCCTGACCCCGGACCTTATGTAAAAACTAAGAAAAACTGAAAAGTACTAAAAAAAATCAGACCAATTTTGTTAGATTTTTTGCACTAGTTCATGCATTTCACATGTCTAGACGTGAAATAAAAAATAATTTTGACAATATCTGACATATTTTGAAATTTGTCAAAAATCTGTCTTTTGTCCTGACCCCGGACCTTATGTAAAAACTAAGAAAAACTGAAAAGTACTAAAAAAAATCAGACCAATTTTGTTAGATTTTTTGCACTAGTTCATGCATTTCACATGTCTAGACGTGAAATAAAAAATAATTTTGACAATATCTGACATATTTTGAAATTTGTCAAAAATCTGTCTTTTGTCCTGACCCCGGACCTTATGTGAAAACTAAAAAAAACTGAAAGGTACTAAAAAAAAATCAAACCAATTTTGTTACACTTTTTTGCACTAGTTCATGCATTTCACATGTCTAGACGTGAAATAAAAAATAATTTGGACAATATCTGACATATTTTGAAATTTGTCAAAAATCTGTCTTTTGTCATGACCCCGGACCTTATGTGAAAACTAAGAAAAACTGAAAAGTACTAAAAAAAAATCAAACCAATTTTGTTACACTTTTTTGCACTAGTTCATGCATTTCACATGTCTAGACGTGAAATAAAAAATAATTTGGACAATATCTGACATATTTTGAAATTTGTCAAAAATCTGTCTTTTGTCCTGACCCCGGACCTTATGTGAAAACTAAAAAAAACTGAAAGGTACTAAAAAAAATCAAACCAATATTTTTACACTTTTTTGCCCTAGTTCATGCATTTCACATGTCTAGAAGTGAAATAAAAAATAATTTGGACAATATCTGACATATTTTGAAATTTGTCAAAAATCTGTCTTTTGTCCTGACCCCGGACCTTATGTGAAAACTTAGAAAAACTGAAAGGTACTAAAAAAAATCAAACCAATTTTTTTACACTTTTTTTGCCCTAGTTCATGCATTTCACATGTCTAGAAGTGAAATAAAAAATAATTTGGACAATATCTGAGAGATTTTGAAATTTGTCAAAAATCTGTCTTTTATCCTGACCCCGGACCTTATGTGAAAACTAAGAAAAACTGAAAAGTACTAAAAAAAATCAAACCAATTTTGTTACACTTTTTTGCACTAGTTCATGCATTTCACATGTCTAGACGTGAAATAAAAAATAATTTGGACAATATCTGACATATTTTGAAATTTGTCAAAAATCTGTCTTTTGTCCTGACCCCGGACCTTATGTGAAAACTAAAAAAAACTGAAAGGTACTAAAAAAAAATCAAACCAATTTTTTCACACTTTCTTGCCCTAGTTCATGCATTTCACATGTCTAGAAATTAAATAAAAAATGATTTGGACAATATCTGACAGATTTTGAAATTTGTCAGAAATCTGTATTTTGTCCTGACCCCGAACCTTATGTGAAAACTAAGAAAAACTGAAAGGTACTAAAAAAAATCAAACCAATTTTTTCACACTTTCTTGCCCTAGTTCATGCATTTCACATGTCTAGAAATTAAATAAAAAATGATTTGGACAATATCTGACAGATTTTGAAATTTGTCAGAAATCTGTATTTTGTCCTGACCCCGGACCTTATGTGAAAACTAAGAAAAACTGAAAAGTACTAAAAAAAAATCAAACCAATTTTGTTACACTTTTTTGCACTAGTTCATGCATTTCACATGTCTAGACGTGAAATAAAAAATAATTTGGACAATATCTGACATATTTTGAAATTTGTCAAAAATCTGTCTTTTGTCCTGACCCCGGACCTTATGTGAAAACTAAAAAAAACTGAAAGGTACTAAAAAAAATCAAACCAATTTTTTTACACTTTTTTGCCCTAGTTCATGCATTTCACATGTCTATAAGTGAAATAAAAAATGATTTGGACAATATCTGACATATTTTGAAATTTGTCAAAATTCTGTCTTTTGTCCTGACCCCGGACCTTATGTGAAAACTAAGAAAAACTGCAAGGTGCTAAAAAAAAATCAAACCAATTTTTTTACACTTTTTTGCCCTAGTTCATGCATTTCACATGTCTAGAAGTGAAATAAAAAATTATTTGGACAATATCTGACATATTTTGAAATTTGTCAAAAATCTGTCTTTTGTCCTGACCCCGGACCTTATGTGAAAACTAAGAAAAACTGAAAAGTACTAAAAAAAAATCAAACCAATTTTGTTACACTTTTTTGCACTAGTTCATGCATTTCACATGTCTAGACGTGAAATAAAAAATAATTTGGACAATATCTGACATATTTTGAAATTTGTCAAAAATCTGTCTTTTGTCCTGACCCCGGACCTTATGTGAAAACTAAGAAAAACTGAAAAGTACTAAAAAAAAATCAAACCAATTTTGTTACACTTTTTTGCACTAGTTCATGCATTTCACATGTCTAGACGTGAAATAAAAAATAATTTGGACAATATCTGACATATTTTGAAATTTGTCAAAAATCTGTCTTTTGTCCTGACCCCGGACCTTATGTGAAAACTAAAAAAAACTGAAAGGTACTAAAAAAAATCAAACCAATTTTTTTACACTTTTTTGCCCTAGTTCATGCATTTCACATGTCTAGAAGTGAAATAAAAAATGATTTGGACAATATCTGACATATTTTGAAATTTGTCAAAAATCTGTCTTTTGTCCTGACCCCGGACCTTATGTGAAAACTAAAAAAAACTGAAAGGTACTAAAAAAAATCAAACCAATTTTTTTACACTTTTTTGCCCTAGTTCATGCATTTCACATGTCTATAAGTGAAATAAAAAATGATTTGGACAATATCTGACATATTTTGAAATTTGTCAAAATTCTGTCTTTTGTCCTGACCCCGGACCTTATGTGAAAACTAAGAAAAACTGCAAGGTGCTAAAAAAAAATCAAACCAATTTTTTTACACTTTTTTGCCCTAGTTCATGCATTTCACATGTCTAGAAGTGAAATAAAAAATAATTTGGACAATATCTGACATATTTTGAAATTTGTCAAAAATCTGTCTTTTGTCCTGACCCCGGACCTTATGTGAAAACTAAAAAAAACTGAAAGGTACTAAAAAAAATCAAACCAATTTTTTTACACTTTTTTGCCCTAGTTCATGCATTTCACATGTCTATAAGTGAAATAAAAAATGATTTGGACAATATCTGACATATTTTGAAATTTGTCAAAATTCTGTCTTTTGTCCTGACCCCGGACCTTATGTGAAAACTAAGAAAAACTGCAAGGTACTAAAAAAAAGTCAAACCAATTTTTTCACACTTTCTTGCCCTAATTCATGCATTTCACATGTCTAGAAATTAAATAAAAAATGATTTGGACAATATCTGACAGATTTTGAAATTTGTCAGAAATCTGTATTTTGTCCTGACCCCGGACCTTATGTGAAAACTAAGAAAAACTGAAAGGTACTAAAAAAAATCAAACCAATATTTTTACACTTTTTTGCCCTAGTTCATGCATTTCACATGTCTAGAAGTGAAATAAAAAATGATTTGGACAATATCTGACAGATTTTGAAATTTGTCAAAAATCTGTCTTTTGTCCTGACCCCGGACCTTATGTGAAAACTAAGAAAAACTGAAAAGTACTAAAAAAAAATCAAACCAATTTTGTTACACTTTTTTGCACTAGTTCATGCATTTCACATGTCTAGACGTGAAATAAAAAATAATTTGGACAATATCTGACATATTTTGAAATTTGTCAAAAATCTGTCTTTTGTCCTGACCCCGGACCTTATGTGAAAACTAAAAAAAACTGAAAGGTACTAAAAAAAATCAAACCAATTTTTTTACACTTTTTTGCTCTAGTTCATGCATTTCACATGTCTAGAAGTGAAATAAAAAATGATTTGGACAATATCTGACAGATTTTGAAATTTGTCAAAAATCTGTCTTTTGTCCTGACCCCGGACCTTATGTGAAAACTAAGAAAAACTGAAAAGTACTAAAAAAAAATCAAACCAATTTTGTTACACTTTTTTGCACTAGTTCATGCATTTCACATGTCTAGACGTGAAATAAAAAATAATTTGGACAATATCTGACATATTTTGAAATTTGTCAAAAATCTGTCTTTTGTCCTGACCCCGGACCTTATGTGAAAACTAAAAAAAACTGAAAGGTACTAAAAAAAATCAAACCAATTTTTTTACACTTTTTTGCCCTAGTTCATGCATTTCACATGTCTAGAAGTGAAATAAAAAATGATTTGGACAATATCTGACATATTTTGAAATTTGTCAAAATTCTGTCTTTTGTCCTGACCCCGGACCTTATGTGAAAACTAAGAAAAACTGCAAGGTACTAAAAAAAAATCAAACCAATTTTTTTACACTTTTTTGCCCTAGTTCATGCATTTCACATGTCTAGAAGTGAAATAAAAAATGATTTGGACAATATCTGACATATTTTGAAATTTGTCAAAAATCTGTCTTTTGTCCTGACCCCGGACCTTATGTGAAAACTAAGAAAAACTGCAAGGTACTAAAAAAAAATCAAACCAATTTTTTCACACTTTCTTGCCCTAGTTCATGCATTTCACATGTCTAGAAATTAAATAAAAAATGATTTGGACAATATCTGACAGATTTTGAAATTTGTCAAAAATCTGTCTTTTGTCCTGACCCCGGACCTTATGTAAAAACTAAGAAAAACTGAAAAGTACTAAAAAAAATCAGACCAATTTTGTTAGATTTTTTGCACTAGTTCATGCATTTCACATGTCTAGACGTGAAATAAAAAATAATTTTGACAATATCTGACATATTTTGAAATTTGTCAAAAATCTGTCTTTTGTCCTGACCCCGGACCTTATGTAAAAACTAAGAAAAACTGAAAAGTACTAAAAAAAATCAGACCAATTTTGTTAGATTTTTTGCACTAGTTCATGCATTTCACATGTCTAGACGTGAAATAAAAAATAATTTTGACAATATCTGACATATTTTGAAATTTGTCAAAAATCTGTCTTTTGTCCTGACCCCGGACCTTATGTGAAAACTAAAAAAAACTGAAAGGTACTAAAAAAAAATCAAACCAATTTTTTTACACTTTTTTGCACTAGTTCATGCATTTCACATGTCTAGACGTGAAATAAAAAATAATTTGGACAATATCTGACATATTTTGAAATTTGTCAAAAATCTATCTTTTGTCCTGACCCCGGACCTAATGTGAAAACTAAAAAAAACTGAAAGGTACTAAAAAAAATCAAACCAATTTTTTTACACTTTTTTGCCCTAGTTCATGCATTTCACATGTCTAGAAATTAAATAAAAAATGATTTGGACAATATCTGACAGATTTTGAAATTTGTCAGAAATCTGTATTTTGTCCTGACCCCGGACCTTATGTGAAAACTAAGAAAAACTGAAAAGTACTAAAAAAAATCAAACCAATATTTTTACACTTTTTTGCACTAGTTCATGCATTTCACATGTCTAGAAGTGAAATAAAAAATGATTTGGACAATATCTGAGAGATTTTGAAATTTGTCAAAATTCTGTCTTTTGTCCTGACCCCGGACCTTATGTGAAAACTAAGAAAAACTGAAAAGTACTAAAAAAAAATCAAACCAATTTTGTTACACTTTTTTGCACTAGTTCATGCATTTCACATGTCTAGACGTGAAATAAAAAATAATTTGGACAATATCTGACATATTTTGAAATTTGTCAAAAATCTGTCTTTTGTCATGACCCCGGACCTTATGTGAAAACTAAGAAAAACTGAAAAGTACTAAAAAAAATCAAACCAATTTTGTTACAATTTTTTGCACTAGTTCATGCATTTCACATGTCTATAAGTGAAATAAAAAATGATTTGGTCAATATCTGACATATTTTGAAATTTGTCAAAATTCTGTCTTTTGTCCTGACCCCGGACCTTATGTGAAAACTAAGAAAAACTGCAAGGTACTAAAAAAAAATCAAACCAATTTTTTTACACTATTTAGCCCTAGTTCATGCATTTCACATGTCTAGAAGTGAAATAAAAAATGATTTGGACAATATCTGACATATTTTGAAATTTGTAAAAAATCTGTCTTTTGTCCTGACCCCGGACCCTATGTGAAAACTAAGAAAAACTGAAAAGTACTAAAAAAAATCAAACCAATTTTGTTACACTTTTTTGCACTAGTTCATGCATTTCACATGTCTAGAAATGAAATAAAAAATGATTTGGACAATATCTGACAGATTTTGAAATTTGTCAAAAATCTGTCTTTTGTCCTGACCCCGGACCTTATGTGAAAACTAAGAAAAACTGAAAAATACTAAAAAAAAATCAAACCAATTTTGTTACACTTTTTTGCACTAGTTCATGCATTTCACATGTCTAGACGTGAAATAAAAAATAATTTGGACAATATCTGACAAATTTTGAAATTTGTCAAAAATCTGTCTTTTGTCCTGACCCCGGACCTTATGTGAAAACTAAGAAAAACTGAAAAGTACTAAAAAAAATCAAACCAATTTTGTTACACTTTTTTGCACTAGTTCATGCATTTCACATGTCTAGAAATGAAATAAAAAATGATTTGGACAATATCTGACATATTTTGAAATTTGTCAAAAATCTGTCTTTTGTCCTGACCCCGGACCTTATGTGAAAACTAAGAAAAACTGAAAAGTACTAAAAAAAAATCAAACCAATTTTGTTACAATTTTTTGCACTAGTTCATGCATTTCACATGTCTAGACGTGAAATAAAAAATGATTTGGACAATATCTGACATATTTTGAAATTTGTCAAAATTCTGTCTTTTGTCCTGACCCCGGACCTTATGTGAAAACTAAGAAAAACTGCAAGGTACTAAAAAAAAATCAAACCAATTTTTTTTACACTATTTAGCCCTAGTTCATGCATTTCACATGTCTAGAAATGAAATAAAAAATGATTTGGACAATATCTGACAGATTTTGAAATTTGTCAAAAATCTATCTTTTGTCCTGACCCCGGACCTAATGTGAAAACTAAAAAAAACTGAAAGGTACTAAAAAAAATCAAACCAATTTTTTTACACTTTTTTGCCCTAGTTCATGCATTTCACATGTCTAGAAATTAAATAAAAAATGATTTGGACAATATCTGACAGATTTTGAAATTTGTCAGAAATCTGTATTTTGTCCTGACCCCGGACCTTATGTGAAAACTAAGAAAAACTGAAAAGTACTAAAAAAAATCAAACCAATATTTTTACACTTTTTTGCACTAGTTCATGCATTTCACATGTCTAGAAGTGAAATAAAAAATGATTTGGACAATATCTGAGAGATTTTGAAATTTGTCAAAATTCTGTCTTTTGTCCTGACCCCGGACCTTATGTGAAAACTAAGAAAAACTGAAAAGTACTAAAAAAAATCAAACCAATTTTGTTATACTTTTTTGCACTAGTTCATGCATTTCACATGTCTAGAAATTAAATAAAAAATGATTTGGACAATATCTGACAGATTTTGAAATTTGTCAAAAATCTGTCTTTTGTCCTGACCCCGGACCATATGTGAAAACTAAGAAAAACTGAAAAGTACTAAAAAAAATCAGACCAATTTTGTTAGACTTTTTTGCACTAGTTCATGCATTTCATATGTCTAGACGTGAAATAAAAAATAATTTGGACAATATCTGACATATTTTGAAATTTGTCAAAAATCTGTCTTTTGTCCTGACCCCGGACCTTATGTGAAAACTAAAAAAAACTGAAAGGTACTAAAAAAAATCAAACCAATTTTTTTACACTTTTTTGCCCTAGTTCATGCATTTCACATGTCTATAAGTGAAATAAAAAATGATTTGGACAATATCTGACATATTTTGAAATTTGTAAAAATTCTGTCTTTTGTCCTGACCCCGGACCTTATGTGAAAACTAAGAAAAACTGAAAAGTACTAAAAAAAATCAAACCAATTTTTTTACACTTTTTTGCCCTAGTTCATGCATTTCACATGTCTATAAGTGAAATAAAAAATGATTTGGACAATATCTGACATATTTTGAAATTTGTCAAAATTCTGTCTTTTGTCCTGACCCCGATCCTTATGTGAAAACTAAGAAAAACTGCAAGGTACTAAAAAAAAATCAAACCAATTTTTTTACACTTTTTTGCCCTAGTTCATGCATTTCACATGTCTAGAAGTGAAATAAAAAATGATTTGGACAATATCTGACATATTTTGAAATTTGTCAAAAATCTGTCTTTTGTCCTGACCCCGGACCTTATGTGAAAACTAAGAAAAACTGAAAGATACTAAAAAAAATCAAACCAATTTTTTTACACTTTTTTGCCCTAGTTCATGCATTTCACATGTCTAGAAGTGAAATAAAAAATAATTTGGACAATATCTGACATATTTTGAAATTTGTCAAAAATCTGTCTTTTGTCCTGACCCCGGACCTTATGTGAAAACTAAGAAAAACTGAAAAGTACTAAAAAAAATCAGACCAATTTTTTTCCACTTTTTTTGCCCTAGTTCATGCATTTCACATGTCTAGAAGTGAAATAAAAAATAATTTGGACAATATCTGACATATTTAGAAATTTGTCAAAAATCTGTCTTTTGTCCTGACCCCGGACCTTATGTGAAAACTAAGAAAAACTGAAAGGTACTAAAAAAAATCAAACCAATTTTGTTACACTTTTTTGCACTAGTTCGTGCATTTCACATGTCTAGACGTGAAATAAAAAATAATTTGGACAATATCTGACATATTTTGAAATTTGTCAAAAATCTATCTTTTGTCCTGACCCCGGACCTTGTGAGAAAACTAAGAAAAACTGAAAGGTCTTAAAAAAAACCAAACCAATTTTGTTACACTTTTTTGCACTTGTTCGTGCATTTCACATGTCTAGACGTGAAATAAAAAATAATTTGGACAATATCTGACATATTTTGAAATTTGTCAAAAATCTGTCTTTTGTCCTGACCCCGGACCTTATGTGAAAACTAAGAAAAACTGAAAAGTACTAAAAAAAATCAGACCAATTTTTTTTCACTTTTTTTGCCCTAGTTCATGCATTTCACATGTCTAGACGTGAAATAAAAAATAATTTGGACAATATCTGACATATTTTGAAATTTGTCAAAAATCTGTCTTTTGTCCTGACCCCGGACCTTGTGAGAAAACTAAGAAAAACTGAAAGGTACTAAAAAAAACCAAACCAATTTTGTTACACTTTTTTGCACTTGTTCGTGCATTTCACATGTCTAGACGTGAAATGAAAAATAATTTGGACAATATCTGACATATTTTGAAATTTGTCAAAAATCTGTCTTTTGTCCTGACCCCGGACCTTATGTGAAAACTAAGAAAAACTGAAAGGTACTAAAAAAAATCAAACCAATTTTGTTACACTTTTTTGCACTTGTTCATGCATTTCACATGTCTAGACGTGAAATAAAAAATAATTTGGACAATATCTGACATATTTTGAAATTTGTCAAAAATCTGTCCTTTGTCCTGACCCCGGACCTTGTGAGAAAACTAAGAAAAACTGAAAGGTACTAAAAAAAATCAAACCAATTTTGTTACACTTTTTTGCACTTGTTCGTGCATTTCACATGTCTAGACGTGAAATAAAAAATAATTTGGACAATATCTGACATATTTTGAAATTTGTCAAAAATCTGTCTTTTGTCCTGACCCCGGACCTTATGTGAAAACTAAGAAAAACTGAAAGGTACTAAAAAAAATCAAACCAATTTTGTTACACTTTTTTGCACTTGTTCGTGCATTTCACATGTCTAGACGTGAAATAAAAAATAATTTGGACAATATCTGACATATTTTGAAATTTGTCAAAAATCTATCTTTTGTCCTGACCCCGGACCTTGTGAGAAAACTAAGAAAAACTGAAAGGTCTTAAAAAAAACCAAACCAATTTTGTTACACTTTTTTGCACTTGTTCGTGCATTTCACATGTCTAGACGTGAAATAAAAAATAATTTGGACAATATCTGACATATTTTGAAATTTGTCAAAAATCTGTCTTTTGTCCTGACCCCGGACCTTATGTGAAAACTAAGAAAAACTGAAAAGTACTAAAAAAAATCAGACCAATTTTTTTTCACTTTTTTTGCCCTAGTTCATGCATTTCACATGTCTAGACGTGAAATAAAAAATAATTTGGACAATATCTGACATATTTTGAAATTTGTCAAAAATCTGTCTTTTGTCCTGACCCCGGACCTTGTGAGAAAACTAAGAAAAACTGAAAGGTACTAAAAAAAACCAAACCAATTTTGTTACACTTTTTTGCACTTGTTCGTGCATTTCACATGTCTAGACGTGAAATGAAAAATAATTTGGACAATATCTGACATATTTTGAAATTTGTCAAAAATCTGTCTTTTGTCCTGACCCCGGACCTTATGTGAAAACTAAGAAAAACTGAAAGGTACTAAAAAAAATCAAACCAATTTTGTTACACTTTTTTGCCCTAGTTCATGCATTTCACATGTCTAGAAGTGAAATAAAAAATAATTTGGACAATATCTGACATATTTTGAAATTTGTCAAAAATCTGTCCTTTGTCCTGACCCCGGACCTTGTGAGAAAACTAAGAAAAACTGAAAGGTACTAAAAAAAATCAAACCAATTTTGTTACACTTTTTTGCACTTGTTCGTGCATTTCACATGTCTAGACGTGAAATAAAAAATAATTTGGACAATATCTGACATATTTTGAAATTTGTCAAAAATCTGTCTTTTGTCCTGACCCCGGACCTTAAGTGAAAACTAAGAAAAACTGCAAGGTACTAAAAAAAAATCAGACCAATTTTTTTTTCACTTCTTTTGCCCTAGTTCATGCATTTCACATGTCTAGACGTGAAATAAAAAATAATTTGGACAATATCTGACATATTTTGAAATTTGTCAAAAATCTGTCTTTTGTCCTGACCCCGGACCTTATGTGAAAACTAAAAAAAACTGAAAGGTACTAAAAAAAATCAAACCAATTTTTTGACACTTTTTTGCCCTAGTTCATGCATTTCACATGTCTATAAGTGAAATAAAAAATGATTTGGACAATATCTGACATATTTAGAAATTTGTCAAAAATCTGTCTTTTGTCCTGACCCCGGACCTTATGTGAAAACTAAGAAAAACTGCAAGGTACTAAAAAAAAATCAAACCAATTTTTTCACACTTTCTTGCCCTAGTTCATGCATTTCACATGTCTAGAAATTAAATAAAAAATGATTTGGACAATATCTGACAGATTTTGAAATTTGTCAAAAATCTGTCTTTTATCCTGACCCCGGACCATATGTGAAAACTAAGAAAAACTGAAAGGTACTAAAAAAAATCAAACCAATTTTGTTACACTTTTTTGCACTAGTTCGTGCATTTCACATGTCTAGACGTGAAATAAAAAATAATTTGGACAATATCTGACATATTTTGAAATTTGTCAAAAATCTATCTTTTGTCCTGACCCCGGACCTTGTGAGAAAACTAAGAAAAACTGAAAGGTCTTAAAAAAAACCAAACCAATTTTGTTACACTTTTTTGCACTTGTTCGTGCATTTCACATGTCTAGACGTGAAATAAAAAATAATTTGGACAATATCTGACATATTTTGAAATTTGTCAAAAATCTGTCTTTTGTCCTGACCCCGGACCTTATGTGAAAACTAAGAAAAACTGAAAAGTACTAAAAAAAATCAGACCAATTTTTTTTCACTTTTTTTGCCCTAGTTCATGCATTTCACATGTCTAGACGTGAAATAAAAAATAATTTGGACAATATCTGACATATTTTGAAATTTGTCAAAAATCTGTCTTTTGTCCTGACCCCGGACCTTGTGAGAAAACTAAGAAAAACTGAAAGGTACTAAAAAAAACCAAACCAATTTTGTTACACTTTTTTGCACTTGTTCGTGCATTTCACATGTCTAGACGTGAAATGAAAAATAATTTGGACAATATCTGACATATTTTGAAATTTGTCAAAAATCTGTCTTTTGTCCTGACCCCGGACCTTATGTGAAAACTAAGAAAAACTGAAAGGTACTAAAAAAAATCAAACCAATTTTGTTACACTTTTTTGCACTTGTTCATGCATTTCACATGTCTAGACGTGAAATAAAAAATAATTTGGACAATATCTGACATATTTTGAAATTTGTCAAAAATCTGTCCTTTGTCCTGACCCCGGACCTTGTGAGAAAACTAAGAAAAACTGAAAGGTACTAAAAAAAATCAAACCAATTTTGTTACACTTTTTTGCACTTGTTCGTGCATTTCACATGTCTAGACGTGAAATAAAAAATAATTTGGACAATATCTGACATATTTTGAAATTTGTCAAAAATCTGTCTTTTGTCCTGACCCCGGACCTTATGTGAAAACTAAGAAAAACTGAAAGGTACTAAAAAAAATCAAACCAATTTTGTTACACTTTTTTGCACTTGTTCGTGCATTTCACATGTCTAGACGTGAAATAAAAAATAATTTGGACAATATCTGACATATTTTGAAATTTGTCAAAAATCTATCTTTTGTCCTGACCCCGGACCTTGTGAGAAAACTAAGAAAAACTGAAAGGTCTTAAAAAAAACCAAACCAATTTTGTTACACTTTTTTGCACTTGTTCGTGCATTTCACATGTCTAGACGTGAAATAAAAAATAATTTGGACAATATCTGACATATTTTGAAATTTGTCAAAAATCTGTCTTTTGTCCTGACCCCGGACCTTATGTGAAAACTAAGAAAAACTGAAAAGTACTAAAAAAAATCAGACCAATTTTTTTTCACTTTTTTTGCCCTAGTTCATGCATTTCACATGTCTAGACGTGAAATAAAAAATAATTTGGACAATATCTGACATATTTTGAAATTTGTCAAAAATCTGTCTTTTGTCCTGACCCCGGACCTTGTGAGAAAACTAAGAAAAACTGAAAGGTACTAAAAAAAACCAAACCAATTTTGTTACACTTTTTTGCACTTGTTCGTGCATTTCACATGTCTAGACGTGAAATGAAAAATAATTTGGACAATATCTGACATATTTTGAAATTTGTCAAAAATCTGTCTTTTGTCCTGACCCCGGACCTTATGTGAAAACTAAGAAAAACTGAAAGGTACTAAAAAAAATCAAACCAATTTTGTTACACTTTTTTGCCCTAGTTCATGCATTTCACATGTCTAGAAGTGAAATAAAAAATAATTTGGACAATATCTGACATATTTTGAAATTTGTCAAAAATCTGTCCTTTGTCCTGACCCCGGACCTTGTGAGAAAACTAAGAAAAACTGAAAGGTACTAAAAAAAATCAAACCAATTTTGTTACACTTTTTTGCACTTGTTCGTGCATTTCACATGTCTAGACGTGAAATAAAAAATAATTTGGACAATATCTGACATATTTTGAAATTTGTCAAAAATCTGTCTTTTGTCCTGACCCCGGACCTTAAGTGAAAACTAAGAAAAACTGCAAGGTACTAAAAAAAAATCAGACCAATTTTTTTTTCACTTCTTTTGCCCTAGTTCATGCATTTCACATGTCTAGACGTGAAATAAAAAATAATTTGGACAATATCTGACATATTTTGAAATTTGTCAAAAATCTGTCTTTTGTCCTGACCCCGGACCTTATGTGAAAACTAAAAAAAACTGAAAGGTACTAAAAAAAATCAAACCAATTTTTTGACACTTTTTTGCCCTAGTTCATGCATTTCACATGTCTATAAGTGAAATAAAAAATGATTTGGACAATATCTGACATATTTAGAAATTTGTCAAAAATCTGTCTTTTGTCCTGACCCCGGACCTTATGTGAAAACTAAGAAAAACTGCAAGGTACTAAAAAAAAATCAAACCAATTTTTTCACACTTTCTTGCCCTAGTTCATGCATTTCACATGTCTAGAAATTAAATAAAAAATGATTTGGACAATATCTGACAGATTTTGAAATTTGTCAAAAATCTGTCTTTTATCCTGACCCCGGACCATATGTGAAAACTAAGAAAAACTGAAAAGTACTAAAAAAAATCAGACCAATTTTGTTAGACTTTTTTGCACTAGTTCATGCATTTCACATGTCTAGACGTGAAATAAAAAATAATTTGGAAAATATCTGACATATTTTGAAATTTGTCAAAAATCTGTCTTTTGTCCTGACCCCGGACCTTATGTGAAAACTAAAAAAAACTGAAAGGTACTAAAAAAAATCAAACCAATTTTTTTACACTTTTTTGCCCTAGTTCATGCATTTCACATGTCTATAAGTGAAATAAAAAATGATTTGGACAATATCTGACATATTTTGAAATTTGTAAAAATTCTGTCTTTTGTCCTGACCCCGGACCTTATGTGAAAACTAAGAAAAACTGAAAAGTACTAAAAAAAATCAGACCAATTTTTTTTCACTTTTTTTGCCCTAGTTCATGCATTTCACATGTCTAGAAGTGAAATAAAAAATAATTTGGACAATATCTGAGAGATTTTGAAATTTGTCAAAAATCTGTCTTTTATCCTGACCCCGGACCTGATGTGAAAACTAAGAAAAACTGAAAAGTACAAAAAAAAAATCAAACCAATTTTGTTAGACTTTTTTGCACTAGTTCATGCATTTCACATGTCTAGACGTGAAATAAAAAATAATTTGGACAATATCTGACATATTTTGAAATTTGTCAAAATTCTGTCTTTTGTCCTGACCCCGGACCTTATGTGAAAACTAAGAAAAACTGCAAGGTACTAAAAAAAAATCAAACCAATTTTTTTACACTTTTTTGCCCTAGTTCATGCAATTCACATGTCTAGAAGTGAAATAAAAAATGATTTGGACAATATCTGACATATTTTGAAATTTGTAAAAATTCTGTCTTTTGTCCTGACCCCGGACCTTATGTGAAAACTAAGAAAAACTGAAAAGTACTAAAAAAAATCAGACCAATTTTTTTTCACTTTTTTTGCCCTAGTTCATGCATTTCACATGTCTAGAAGTGAAATAAAAAATAATTTGGACAATATCTGAGAGATTTTGAAATTTGTCAAAAATCTGTCTTTTATCCTGACTCCGGACCTTATGTGAAAACTAAGAAAAACTGAAAAGTACTAAAAAAAAATCAAACCAATTTTGTTAGACTTTTTTGCACTAGTTCATGCATTTCACATGTCTAGACGTGAAATAAAAAATAATTTGGACAATATCTGAGAGATTTTGAAATTTGTCAAAAATCTGTCTTTTATCCTGACCCCGGACCTTATGTGAAAACTAAGAAAAACTGAAAAGTACAAAAAAAAAATCAAACCAATTTTGTTAGACTTTTTTGCACTAGTTCATGCATTTCACATGTCTAGACGTGAAATAAAAAATAATTTGGACAATATCTGACATATTTTGAAATTTGTCAAAAATCTATCTTTTGTCCTGACCCCGGACCTTGTGAGAAAACTAAGAAAAACTGAAAGGTCTTAAAAAAAACCAAACCAATTTTGTTACACTTTTTTGCACTTGTTCGTGCATTTCACATGTCTAGACGTGAAATAAAAAATAATTTGGACAATATCTGACATATTTTGAAATTTGTCAAAAATCTGTCTTTTGTCCTGACCCCGGACCTTATGTGAAAACTAAGAAAAACTGAAAAGTACTAAAAAAAATCAGACCAATTTTTTTTCACTTTTTTTGCCCTAGTTCATGCATTTCACATGTCTAGACGTGAAATAAAAAATAATTTGGACAATATCTGACATATTTTGAAATTTGTCAAAAATCTGTCTTTTGTCCTGACCCCGGACCTTGTGAGAAAACTAAGAAAAACTGAAAGGTACTAAAAAAAACCAAACCAATTTTGTTACACTTTTTTGCACTTGTTCGTGCATTTCACATGTCTAGACGTGAAATGAAAAATAATTTGGACAATATCTGACATATTTTGAAATTTGTCAAAAATCTGTCTTTTGTCCTGACCCCGGACCTTATGTGAAAACTAAGAAAAACTGAAAGGTACTAAAAAAAATCAAACCAATTTTGTTACACTTTTTTGCACTTGTTCATGCATTTCACATGTCTAGACGTGAAATAAAAAATAATTTGGACAATATCTGACATATTTTGAAATTTGTCAAAAATCTGTCCTTTGTCCTGACCCCGGACCTTGTGAGAAAACTAAGAAAAACTGAAAGGTACTAAAAAAAATCAAACCAATTTTGTTACACTTTTTTGCACTTGTTCGTGCATTTCACATGTCTAGACGTGAAATAAAAAATAATTTGGACAATATCTGACATATTTTGAAATTTGTCAAAAATCTGTCTTTTGTCCTGACCCCGGACCTTGTGAGAAAACTAAGAAAAACTGAAAGGTACTAAAAAAAATCAAACCAATTTTGTTACACTTTTTTGCACTTGTTCGTGCATTTCACATGTCTAGACGTGAAATAAAAAATAATTTGGACAATATCTGACATATTTTGAAATTTGTCAAAAATCTGTCTTTTGTCCTGACCCCGGACCTTGTGAGAAAACTAAGAAAAACAGAAAGGTACTAAAAAAAATCAAACCAATTTTGTTACACTTTCTTGCCCTAGTTCATGCATTTCACATGTCTAGAAGTGAAATAAAAAATAATTTGGACAATATCTGACATATTTTGAAATTTGTCAAAAATCTGTCCTTTGTCCTGACCCCGGACCTTGTGAGAAAACTAAGAAAAACTGAAAGGTACAAAAAAAAATCAAACCAATTTTGTTACACTTTTTTGCACTTGTTCGTGCATTTCACATGTCTAGACGTGAAATAAAAAATAATTTGGACAATATCTGACATATTTTGAAATTTGTCAAAAATCTGTCTTTTGTCCTGACCCCGGACCTTAAGTGAAAACTAAGAAAAACTGCAAGGTACTAAAAAAAAATCAGACCAATTTTTTTTTCACTTCTTTTGCCCTAGTTCATGCATTTCACATGTCTAGACGTGAAATAAAAAATAATTTGGACAATATCTGACATATTTTGAAATTTGTCAAAAATCTGTCTTTTGTCCTGACCCCGGACCTTATGTGAAAACTAAAAAAAACTGAAAGGTACTAAAAAAAATCAAACCAATTTTTTGACACTTTTTTGCCCTAGTTCATGCATTTCACATGTCTATAAGTGAAATAAAAAATGATTTGGACAATATCTGACATATTTTGAAATTTGTCAAAATTCTGTCTTTTGTCCTGACCCCGGACCTTATGTGAAAACTAAGAAAAACTGCAAGGTACTAAAAAAAAATCAAACCAATTTTTTTACACTTTTTTGCCCTAGTTCATGCATTTCACATGTCTAGAAGTGAAATAAAAAATGATTTGGACAATATCTGACATATTTAGAAATTTGTCAAAAATCTGTCTTTTGTCCTGACCCCGGACCTTATGTGAAAACTAAGAAAAACTGCAAGGTACTAAAAAAAAATCAAACCAATTTTTTCACACTTTCTTGCCCTAGTTCATGCATTTCACATGTCTAGAAATTAAATAAAAAATGATTTGGACAATATCTGACATATTTTGAAATTTGTAAAAATTCTGTCTTTTGTCCTGACCCCGGACCTTATGTGAAAACTAAGAAAAACTGAAAAGTACTAAAAAAAATCAGACCAATTTTTTTTCACTTTTTTTGCCCTAGTTCATGCATTTCACATGTCTAGAAGTGAAATAAAAAATAATTTGGACAATATCTGAGAGATTTTGAAATTTGTCAAAAATCTGTCTTTTATCCTGACCCCGGACCTTATGTGAAAACTAAGAAAAACTGAAAAGTACAAAAAAAAAATCAAACCAATTTTGTTAGACTTTTTTGCACTAGTTCATGCATTTCACATGTCTAGACGTGAAATAAAAAATAATTTGGACAATATCTGACATATTTTGAAATTTGTCAAAAATCTGTCTTTTGTCCTGACCCCGGACCTTAAGTGAAAACTAAGAAAAACTGCAAGGTACTAAAAAAAAATCAGACCAATTTTTTTTTCACTTCTTTTGCCCTAGTTCATGCATTTCACATGTCTAGACGTGAAATAAAAAATAATTTGGACAATATCTGACATATTTTGAAATTTGTCAAAAATCTGTCTTTTGTCCTGACCCCGGACCTTATGTGAAAACTAAAAAAAACTGAAAGGTACTAAAAAAAATCAAACCAATTTTTTGACACTTTTTTGCCCTAGTTCATGCATTTCACATGTCTATAAGTGAAATAAAAAATGATTTGGACAATATCTGACATATTTTGAAATTTGTCAAAATTCTGTCTTTTGTCCTGACCCCGGACCTTATGTGAAAACTAAGAAAAACTGCAAGGTACTAAAAAAAAATCAAACCAATTTTTTTACACTTTTTTGCCCTAGTTCATGCATTTCACATGTCTAGAAGTGAAATAAAAAATGATTTGGACAATATCTGACATATTTAGAAATTTGTCAAAAATCTGTCTTTTGTCCTGACCCCGGACCTTATGTGAAAACTAAGAAAAACTGCAAGGTACTAAAAAAAAATCAAACCAATTTTTTCACACTTTCTTGCCCTAGTTCATGCATTTCACATGTCTAGAAATTAAATAAAAAATGATTTGGACAATATCTGACATATTTTGAAATTTGTAAAAATTCTGTCTTTTGTCCTGACCCCGGACACTATGTGAAAACTAAGAAAAACTGAAAAGTACTAAAAAAAATCAGACCAATTTTTTTTCACTTTTTTTGCCCTAGTTCATGCATTTCACATGTCTATAAGTGAAATAAAAAATGATTTGGACAATATCTGACATATTTTGAAATTTGTCAAAATTCTGTCTTTTGTCCTGACCCCGGACCTTATGTGAAAACTAAGAAAAACTGCAAGGTACTAAAAAAAAATCAAACCAATTTTTTTACACTTTTTTGCCCTAGTTCATGCATTTCACATGTCTAGAAGTGAAATAAAAAATGATTTGGACAATATCTGACATATTTAGAAATTTGTCAAAAATCTGTCTTTTGTCCTGACCCCGGACCTTATGTGAAAACTAAGAAAAACTGCAAGGTACTAAAAAAAAATCAAACCAATTTTTTCACACTTTCTTGCCCTAGTTCATGCATTTCACATGTCTAGAAATTAAATAAAAAATGATTTGGACAATATCTGACATATTTTGAAATTTGTAAAAATTCTGTCTTTTGTCCTGACCCCGGACCTTATGTGAAAACTAAGAAAAACTGAAAAGTACTAAAAAAAATCAGACCAATTTTTTTTCACTTTTTTTGCCCTAGTTCATGCATTTCACATGTCTAGAAGTGAAATAAAAAATAATTTGGACAATATCTGAGAGATTTTGAAATTTGTCAAAAATCTGTCTTTTATCCTGACCCCGGACCTTATGTGAAAACTAAGAAAAACTGAAAAGTACAAAAAAAAAATCAAACCAATTTTGTTAGACTTTTTTGCACTAGTTCATGCATTTCACATGTCTAGACGTGAAATAAAAAATAATTTGGACAATATCTGACATATTTTGAAATTTGTCAAAAATCTGTCTTTTGTCCTGACCCCGGACCTTAAGTGAAAACTAAGAAAAACTGCAAGGTACTAAAAAAAAATCAGACCAATTTTTTTTTCACTTCTTTTGCCCTAGTTCATGCATTTCACATGTCTAGACGTGAAATAAAAAATAATTTGGACAATATCTGACATATTTTGAAATTTGTCAAAAATCTGTCTTTTGTCCTGACCCCGGACCTTATGTGAAAACTAAAAAAAACTGAAAGGTACTAAAAAAAATCAAACCAATTTTTTGACACTTTTTTGCCCTAGTTCATGCATTTCACATGTCTATAAGTGAAATAAAAAATGATTTGGACAATATCTGACATATTTTGAAATTTGTCAAAATTCTGTCTTTTGTCCTGACCCCGGACCTTATGTGAAAACTAAGAAAAACTGCAAGGTACTAAAAAAAAATCAAACCAATTTTTTTACACTTTTTTGCCCTAGTTCATGCATTTCACATGTCTAGAAGTGAAATAAAAAATGATTTGGACAATATCTGACATATTTAGAAATTTGTCAAAAATCTGTCTTTTGTCCTGACCCCGGACCTTATGTGAAAACTAAGAAAAACTGCAAGGTACTAAAAAAAATCAAACCAATTTTTTCACACTTTCTTGCCCTAGTTCATGCATTTCACATGTCTAGAAATTAAATAAAAAATGATTTGGACAATATCTGACATATTTTGAAATTTGTAAAAATTCTGTCTTTTGTCCTGACCCCGGACCTTATGTGAAAACTAAGAAAAACTGAAAAGTACTAAAAAAAATCAGACCAATTTTTTTTCACTTTTTTTGCCCTAGTTCATGCATTTCACATGTCTAGAAGTGAAATAAAAAATAATTTGGACAATATCTGAGAGATTTTGAAATTTGTCAAAAATCTGTCTTTTATCCTGACTCCGGACCTTATGTGAAAACTAAGAAAAACTGAAAAGTACTAAAAAAAAATCAAACCAATTTTGTTAGACTTTTTTGCACTAGTTCATGCATTTCACATGTCTAGACGTGAAATAAAAAATAATTTGGACAATATCTGAGAGATTTTGAAATTTGTCAAAAATCTGTCTTTTATCCTGACCCCGGACCTTATGTGAAAACTAAGAAAAACTGAAAAGTACAAAAAAAAAATCAAACCAATTTTGTTAGACTTTTTTGCACTAGTTCATGCATTTCACATGTCTAGACGTGAAATAAAAAATAATTTGGACAATATCTGACATATTTTGAAATTTGTCAAAAATCTGTCTTTTGTCCTGACCCCGGACCTTATGTGAAAACTAAGAAAAACTGAAAAGTACTAAAAAAAAATCAAACCAATTTTGTTACACTTTTTTGCACTAGTTCATGCATTTCACATGTCTAGACGTGAAATAAAAAATAATTTGGACAATATCTGACATATTTTGAAATTTATCAAAATTCTGTCTTTTGTCCTGACCCCGGACCTTATGTGAAAACTAAGAAAAACTGCAAGGTACTAAAAAAAAATCAAACCAATTTTTTTACACTTTTTTGCCCTAGTTCATGCATTTCACATGTCTAGAAGTGAAATAAAAAATGATTTGGACAATATCTGACATATTTTGAAATTTGTCAAAAATCTGTCTTTTGTCCTGACCCCGGACCTTATGTGAAAACTAAGAAAAACTGCAAGGTACTAAAAAAAAATCAAACCAATTTTTTCACACTTTCTTGCCCTAGGTCATGCATTTCACATGTCTAGAAGTGAAATAAAAAATGATTTGGACAATATCTGACAGATTTTGAAATTTGTCAGAAATCTGTATTTTGTCCTGACCCCGGACCTTATGTGAAAACTAAGAAAAACTGAAAAGTACTAAAAAAAAATCAGACCAATTTTTTTTCACTTTTTTTGCCCTAGTTCATGCATTTCACATGTCTAGAAGTGAAATAAAAAATAATTTGGACAATATCTGAGAGATTTTGAAATTTGTCAAAAATCTGTCTTTTATCCTGACCCCGGACCTTATGTGAAAACTAAGAAAAACTGAAAAGTACAAAAAAAAAATCAAACCAATTTTGTTAGACTTTTTTGCACTAGTTCATGCATTTCACATGTCTAGACGTGAAATAAAAAATAATTTGGACAATATCTGACATATTTTGAAATTTGTCAAAAATCTGTCTTTTGTCCTGACCCCGGACCTTAAGTGAAAACTAAGAAAAACTGCAAGGTACTAAAAAAAAATCAGACCAATTTTTTTTTCACTTCTTTTGCCCTAGTTCATGCATTTCACATGTCTAGACGTGAAATAAAAAATAATTTGGACAATATCTGACATATTTTGAAATTTGTAAAAATTCTGTCTTTTGTCCTGACCCCGGACCTTATGTGAAAACTAAGAAAAACTGAAAAGTACTAAAAAAAATCAGACCAATTTTTTTTCACTTTTTTTGCCCTAGTTCATGCATTTCACATGTCTAGAAGTGAAATAAAAAATAATTTGGACAATATCTGAGAGATTTTGAAATTTGTCAAAAATCTGTCTTTTATCCTGACCCCGGACCTTATGTGAAAACTAAGAAAAACTGAAAAGTACAAAAAAAAAATCAAACCAATTTTGTTAGACTTTTTTGCACTAGTTCATGCATTTCACATGTCTAGACGTGAAATAAAAAATAATTTGGACAATATCTGACATATTTTGAAATTTGTCAAAAATCTGTCTTTTGTCCTGACCCCGGACCTTATGTGAAAACTAAGAAAAACTGCAAGGTACTAAAAAAAAATCAAACCAATTTTTTCACACTTTCTTGCCCTAGTTCATGCATTTCACATGTCTAGAAATTAAATAAAAAATGATTTGGACAATATCTGACATATTTTGAAATTTGTAAAAATTCTGTCTTTTGTCCTGACCCCGGACCTTATGTGAAAACTAAGAAAAACTGAAAAGTACTAAAAAAAATCAGACCAATTTTTTTTCACTTTTTTTGCCCTAGTTCATGCATTTCACATGTCTAGAAGTGAAATAAAAAATAATTTGGACAATATCTGAGAGATTTTGAAATTTGTCAAAAATCTGTCTTTTATCCTGACTCCGGACCTTATGTGAAAACTAAGAAAAACTGAAAAGTACTAAAAAAAAATCAAACCAATTTTGTTAGACTTTTTTGCACTAGTTCATGCATTTCACATGTCTAGACGTGAAATAAAAAATAATTTGGACAATATCTGAGAGATTTTGAAATTTGTCAAAAATCTGTCTTTTATCCTGACCCCGGACCTTATGTGAAAACTAAGAAAAACTGAAAAGTACAAAAAAAAAATCAAACCAATTTTGTTAGACTTTTTTGCACTAGTTCATGCATTTCACATGTCTAGACGTGAAATAAAAAATAATTTGGACAATATCTGACATATTTTGAAATTTGTCAAAAATCTGTCTTTTGTCCTGACCCCGGACCTTATGTGAAAACTAAGAAAAACTGAAAAGTACTAAAAAAAAATCAAACCAATTTTGTTACACTTTTTTGCACTAGTTCATGCATTTCACATGTCTAGACGTGAAATAAAAAATAATTTGGACAATATCTGACATATTTTGAAATTTATCAAAATTCTGTCTTTTGTCCTGACCCCGGACCTTATGTGAAAACTAAGAAAAACTGCAAGGTACTAAAAAAAAATCAAACCAATTTTTTTACACTTTTTTGCCCTAGTTCATGCATTTCACATGTCTAGAAGTGAAATAAAAAATGATTTGGACAATATCTGACATATTTTGAAATTTGTCAAAAATCTGTCTTTTGTCCTGACCCCGGACCTTATGTGAAAACTAAGAAAAACTGCAAGGTACTAAAAAAAAATCAAACCAATTTTTTCACACTTTCTTGCCCTAGGTCATGCATTTCACATGTCTAGAAGTGAAATAAAAAATGATTTGGACAATATCTGACAGATTTTGAAATTTGTCAGAAATCTGTATTTTGTCCTGACCCCGGACCTTATGTGAAAACTAAGAAAAACTGAAAAGTACTAAAAAAAAATCAGACCAATTTTTTTTCACTTTTTTTGCCCTAGTTCATGCATTTCACATGTCTAGAAGTGAAATAAAAAATAATTTGGACAATATCTGAGAGATTTTGAAATTTGTCAAAAATCTGTCTTTTATCCTGACCCCGGACCTTATGTGAAAACTAAGAAAAACTGAAAAGTACAAAAAAAAAATCAAACCAATTTTGTTAGACTTTTTTGCACTAGTTCATGCATTTCACATGTCTAGACGTGAAATAAAAAATAATTTGGACAATATCTGACATATTTTGAAATTTGTCAAAAATCTGTCTTTTGTCCTGACCCCGGACCTTAAGTGAAAACTAAGAAAAACTGCAAGGTACTAAAAAAAAATCAGACCAATTTTTTTTTCACTTCTTTTGCCCTAGTTCATGCATTTCACATGTCTAGACGTGAAATAAAAAATAATTTGGACAATATCTGACATATTTTGAAATTTATCAAAATTCTGTCTTTTGTCCTGACCCCGGACCTTATGTGAAAACTAAGAAAAACTGCAAGGTACTAAAAAAAAATCAAACCAATTTTTTTACACTTTTTTGCCCTAGTTCATGCATTTCACATGTCTAGAAGTGAAATAAAAAATGATTTGGACAATATCTGACATATTTTGAAATTTGTCAAAAATCTGTCTTTTGTCCTGACCCCGGACCTTATGTGAAAACTAAGAAAAACTGCAAGGTACTAAAAAAAAATCAAACCAATTTTTTCACACTTTCTTGCCCTAGGTCATGCATTTCACATGTCTAGAAGTGAAATAAAAAATGATTTGGACAATATCTGACAGATTTTGAAATTTGTCAGAAATCTGTATTTTGTCCTGACCCCGGACCTTATGTGAAAACTAAGAAAAACTGAAAAGTACTAAAAAAAATCAGACCAATTTTTTTTCACTTTTTTTGCCCTAGTTCATGCATTTCACATGTCTAGAAATGAAATAAAAAATGATTTGGACAATATCTGACAGATTTTGAAATTTGACAAAAATCTGTCTTTTGTCCTGACCCCGGACCTTATGTGAAAACTAAGAAAAACTGAAAAGTACTAAAAAAAATCAGACCAATTTTTTTTCACTTTTTTTGCCCTAGTTCATGCATTTCACATGTCTAGAAATGAAATAAAAAATGATTTGGACAATATCTGACAGATTTTGAAATTTGTCAAAAATCTGTCTTTTGTCCTGACCCCGGACCTTATGTGAAAACTAAGAAAAACTGAAAGGTACTAAAAAAAATCAAACCAATATTTTTACACTTTTTTGCACTAGTTCATGCATTTCACATGTCTAGAAGTGAAATAAAAAATGATTTGGACAATATCTGAGAGATTTTGAAATTTGTCAAAAATCTGTCTTTTATCCTGACCCCGGACCTTATGTGAAAACTAAGAAAAACTGAAAAGTACTAAAAAAAATCAAACCAATTTTGTTACACTTTTTTGCACTAGTTCATGCATTTCACATGTCTAGAAATTAAATAAAAAATGATTTGGACAATATCTGACAGATTTTGAAATTTGTCAAAAATCTGTCTTTTGTCCTGACCCCGGACCTTATGTGAAAACTAAGAAAAACTGAAAGGTACTAAAAAAAATCAAACCAATATTTTTACACTTTTTTGCACTAGTTCATGCATTTCACATGTCTAGAAGTGAAATAAAAAATGATTTGGACAATATCTGAGAGATTTTGAAATTTGTCAAAAATCTGTCTTTTATCCTGACCCCGGACCTTATGTGAAAACTAAGAAAAACTGAAAAGTACTAAAAAAAATCAAACCAATTTTGTTACACTTTTTTGCACTAGTTCATGCATTTCACATGTCTAGAAATTAAATAAAAAATGATTTGGACAATATCTGACAGATTTTGAAATTTGTCAAAAATCTGTCTTTTGTCCTGACCCCGGACCTTATGTGAAAACTAAGAAAAACTGAAAAGTACTAAAAAAAATCAGACCAATTTTGTTAGACTTTTTTGCACTAGTTCATGCATTTCACATGTCTAGACGTGAAATAAAAAATGATTTGGACAATATCTGACATATTTTGAAATTTGTCAAAAATCTGTCTTTTGTCCTGACCCCGGACCTTATGTGAAAACTAAGAAAAACTGCAAGGTACTAAAAAAAAATCAAACCAATTTTTTCACACTTTCTTGCCCTAGGTCATGCATTTCACATGTCTAGAAGTGAAATAAAAAATGATTTGGACAATATCTGACAGATTTTGAAATTTGTCAGAAATCTGTATTTTGTCCTGACCCCGGACCTTATGTGAAAACTAAGAAAAACTGAAAAGTACTAAAAAAAATCAGACCAATTTTTTTTCACTTTTTTTGCCCTAGTTCATGCATTTCACATGTCTAGAAATGAAATAAAAAATGATTTGGACAATATCTGACAGATTTTGAAATTTGACAAAAATCTGTCTTTTGTCCTGACCCCGGACCTTATGTGAAAACTAAGAAAAACTGAAAAGTACTAAAAAAAATCAGACCAATTTTTTTTCACTTTTTTTGCCCTAGTTCATGCATTTCACATGTCTAGAAATGAAATAAAAAATGATTTGGACAATATCTGACAGATTTTGAAATTTGTCAAAAATCTGTCTTTTGTCCTGACCCCGGACCTTATGTGAAAACTAAGAAAAACTGAAAGGTACTAAAAAAAATCAAACCAATATTTTTACACTTTTTTGCACTAGTTCATGCATTTCACATGTCTAGAAGTGAAATAAAAAATGATTTGGACAATATCTGAGAGATTTTGAAATTTGTCAAAAATCTGTCTTTTATCCTGACCCCGGACCTTATGTGAAAACTAAGAAAAACTGAAAAGTACTAAAAAAAATCAAACCAATTTTGTTACACTTTTTTGCACTAGTTCATGCATTTCACATGTCTAGAAATTAAATAAAAAATGATTTGGACAATATCTGACAGATTTTGAAATTTGTCAAAAATCTGTCTTTTGTCCTGACCCCGGACCTTATGTGAAAACTAAGAAAAACTGAAAAGTACTAAAAAAAATCAGACCAATTTTGTTAGACTTTTTTGCACTAGTTCATGCATTTCACATGTCTAGACGTGAAATAAAAAATGATTTGGACAATATCTGACATATTTTGAAATTTGTCAAAAATCTGTCTTTTGTCCTGACCCCGGACCTTATGTGAAAACTAAGAAAAACTGCAAGGTACTAAAAAAAAATCAAACCAATTTTTTCACACTTTCTTGCCCTAGGTCATGCATTTCACATGTCTAGAAGTGAAATAAAAAATGATTTGGACAATATCTGACATATTTTGAAATTTGTCAAAAATCTGTCTTTTGTCCTGACCCCGGACCTTATGTGAAAACTAAGAAAAACTGAAAGGTACTAAAAAAAAATCAGACCAATTTTTTTAACTTTTTTTGCCCTAGTTCAATCATTTCACATGTTTAGAAGTGAAATAAAAAATAATTTGGACAATATCTGACATATTTTGAAATTTGTCAAAAATCTGTCTTTTGTCCTGACTCCGGACCTTATGTGAAAACTAAGAAAAACTGAAAAGTACTAAAAAAAATCAAACCAATTTTGTTACACTTTTTTGCACTAGTTCATGCATTTCACATGTCTAGACGTGAAATAAAAAATAATTTGGACAATATCTGACATATTTTGAAATTTGTCAAAAATCTGTCTTTTGTCCTGACCCCGGACCTTATGTGAAAACTAAGAAAAACTGCAAGGTACTAAAAAAAAATCAAACCAATTTTTTCACACTTTTTTGCCCTAGTTCATGCATTTCACATGTCTAGAAGTGAAATAAAAAATAATTTGGACAATATCTGACATATTTTGAAATTTGTCAAAAATCTGTCTTTTGTCCTGACCCCGGACCTTATGTGAAAACTAAGAAAAACTGCAAGGTACTAAAAAAAATCAAACCAATTTTTTTACACTTTTTTGCCCTAGTTCATGCATTTCACATGTCTAGAAATTAAATAAAAAATGATTTGGACAATATCTGACATATTTTGAAATTTGTAAAAATTCTGTCTTTTGTCCTGACCCCGGACCTTATGTGAAAACTAAGAAAAACTGAAAAGTACTAAAAAAAATCAGACCAATTTTTTTTCACTTTTTTTGCCCTAGTTCATGCATTTCACATGTCTAGAAGTGAAATAAAAAATAATTTGGACAATATCTGAGAGATTTTGAAATTTGTCAAAAATCTGTCTTTTATCCTGACTCCGGACCTTATGTGAAAACTAAGAAAAACTGAAAAGTACTAAAAAAAAATCAAACCAATTTTGTTAGACTTTTTTGCACTAGTTCATGCATTTCACATGTCTAGACGTGAAATAAAAAATAATTTGGACAATATCTGAGAGATTTTGAAATTTGTCAAAAATCTGTCTTTTATCCTGACCCCGGACCTTATGTGAAAACTAAGAAAAACTGAAAAGTACAAAAAAAAAATCAAACCAATTTTGTTAGACTTTTTTGCACTAGTTCATGCATTTCACATGTCTAGACGTGAAATAAAAAATAATTTGGACAATATCTGACATATTTTGAAATTTGTCAAAAATCTGTCTTTTGTCCTGACCCCGGACCTTATGTGAAAACTAAGAAAAACTGAAAAGTACTAAAAAAAAATCAAACCAATTTTGTTACACTTTTTTGCACTAGTTCATGCATTTCACATGTCTAGACGTGAAATAAAAAATAATTTGGACAATATCTGACATATTTTGAAATTTATCAAAATTCTGTCTTTTGTCCTGACCCCGGACCTTATGTGAAAACTAAGAAAAACTGCAAGGTACTAAAAAAAAATCAAACCAATTTTTTTACACTTTTTTGCCCTAGTTCATGCATTTCACATGTCTAGAAGTGAAATAAAAAATGATTTGGACAATATCTGACATATTTTGAAATTTGTCAAAAATCTGTCTTTTGTCCTGACCCCGGACCTTATGTGAAAACTAAGAAAAACTGCAAGGTACTAAAAAAAAATCAAACCAATTTTTTCACACTTTCTTGCCCTAGGTCATGCATTTCACATGTCTAGAAGTGAAATAAAAAATGATTTGGACAATATCTGACAGATTTTGAAATTTGTCAGAAATCTGTATTTTGTCCTGACCCCGGACCTTATGTGAAAACTAAGAAAAACTGAAAAGTACTAAAAAAAAATCAGACCAATTTTTTTTCACTTTTTTTGCCCTAGTTCATGCATTTCACATGTCTAGAAGTGAAATAAAAAATAATTTGGACAATATCTGAGAGATTTTGAAATTTGTCAAAAATCTGTCTTTTATCCTGACCCCGGACCTTATGTGAAAACTAAGAAAAACTGAAAAGTACAAAAAAAAAATCAAACCAATTTTGTTAGACTTTTTTGCACTAGTTCATGCATTTCACATGTCTAGACGTGAAATAAAAAATAATTTGGACAATATCTGACATATTTTGAAATTTGTCAAAAATCTGTCTTTTATCCTGACTCCGGACCTTATGTGAAAACTAAGAAAAACTGAAAAGTACTAAAAAAAAATCAAACCAATTTTGTTAGACTTTTTTGCACTAGTTCATGCATTTCACATGTCTAGACGTGAAATAAAAAATAATTTGGACAATATCTGAGAGATTTTGAAATTTGTCAAAAATCTGTCTTTTATCCTGACCCCGGACCTTATGTGAAAACTAAGAAAAACTGAAAAGTACAAAAAAAAAATCAAACCAATTTTGTTAGACTTTTTTGCACTAGTTCATGCATTTCACATGTCTAGACGTGAAATAAAAAATAATTTGGACAATATCTGACATATTTTGAAATTTGTCAAAAATCTGTCTTTTGTCCTGACCCCGGACCTTATGTGAAAACTAAGAAAAACTGAAAAGTACTAAAAAAAAATCAAACCAATTTTGTTACACTTTTTTGCACTAGTTCATGCATTTCACATGTCTAGACGTGAAATAAAAAATAATTTGGACAATATCTGACATATTTTGAAATTTATCAAAATTCTGTCTTTTGTCCTGACCCCGGACCTTATGTGAAAACTAAGAAAAACTGCAAGGTACTAAAAAAAAATCAAACCAATTTTTTTACACTTTTTTGCCCTAGTTCATGCATTTCACATGTCTAGAAGTGAAATAAAAAATGATTTGGACAATATCTGACATATTTTGAAATTTGTCAAAAATCTGTCTTTTGTCCTGACCCCGGACCTTATGTGAAAACTAAGAAAAACTGCAAGGTACTAAAAAAAAATCAAACCAATTTTTTCACACTTTCTTGCCCTAGGTCATGCATTTCACATGTCTAGAAGTGAAATAAAAAATGATTTGGACAATATCTGACAGATTTTGAAATTTGTCAGAAATCTGTATTTTGTCCTGACCCCGGACCTTATGTGAAAACTAAGAAAAACTGAAAAGTACTAAAAAAAAATCAGACCAATTTTTTTTCACTTTTTTTGCCCTAGTTCATGCATTTCACATGTCTAGAAGTGAAATAAAAAATAATTTGGACAATATCTGAGAGATTTTGAAATTTGTCAAAAATCTGTCTTTTATCCTGACCCCGGACCTTATGTGAAAACTAAGAAAAACTGAAAAGTACAAAAAAAAAATCAAACCAATTTTGTTAGACTTTTTTGCACTAGTTCATGCATTTCACATGTCTAGACGTGAAATAAAAAATAATTTGGACAATATCTGACATATTTTGAAATTTGTCAAAAATCTGTCTTTTGTCCTGACCCCGGACCTTAAGTGAAAACTAAGAAAAACTGCAAGGTACTAAAAAAAAATCAGACCAATTTTTTTTTCACTTCTTTTGCCCTAGTTCATGCATTTCACATGTCTAGACGTGAAATAAAAAATAATTTGGACAATATCTGACATATTTTGAAATTTATCAAAATTCTGTCTTTTGTCCTGACCCCGGACCTTATGTGAAAACTAAGAAAAACTGCAAGGTACTAAAAAAAAATCAAACCAATTTTTTTACACTTTTTTGCCCTAGTTCATGCATTTCACATGTCTAGAAGTGAAATAAAAAATGATTTGGACAATATCTGACATATTTTGAAATTTGTCAAAAATCTGTCTTTTGTCCTGACCCCGGACCTTATGTGAAAACTAAGAAAAACTGCAAGGTACTAAAAAAAAATCAAACCAATTTTTTCACACTTTCTTGCCCTAGGTCATGCATTTCACATGTCTAGAAGTGAAATAAAAAATGATTTGGACAATATCTGACAGATTTTGAAATTTGTCAGAAATCTGTATTTTGTCCTGACCCCGGACCTTATGTGAAAACTAAGAAAAACTGAAAAGTACTAAAAAAAATCAGACCAATTTTTTTTCACTTTTTTTGCCCTAGTTCATGCATTTCACATGTCTAGAAATGAAATAAAAAATGATTTGGACAATATCTGACAGATTTTGAAATTTGACAAAAATCTGTCTTTTGTCCTGACCCCGGACCTTATGTGAAAACTAAGAAAAACTGAAAAGTACTAAAAAAAATCAGACCAATTTTTTTTCACTTTTTTTGCCCTAGTTCATGCATTTCACATGTCTAGAAATGAAATAAAAAATGATTTGGACAATATCTGACAGATTTTGAAATTTGTCAAAAATCTGTCTTTTGTCCTGACCCCGGACCTTATGTGAAAACTAAGAAAAACTGAAAGGTACTAAAAAAAATCAAACCAATATTTTTACACTTTTTTGCACTAGTTCATGCATTTCACATGTCTAGAAGTGAAATAAAAAATGATTTGGACAATATCTGAGAGATTTTGAAATTTGTCAAAAATCTGTCTTTTATCCTGACCCCGGACCTTATGTGAAAACTAAGAAAAACTGAAAAGTACTAAAAAAAATCAAACCAATTTTGTTACACTTTTTTGCACTAGTTCATGCATTTCACATGTCTAGAAATTAAATAAAAAATGATTTGGACAATATCTGACAGATTTTGAAATTTGTCAAAAATCTGTCTTTTGTCCTGACCCCGGACCTTATGTGAAAACTAAGAAAAACTGAAAGGTACTAAAAAAAATCAAACCAATATTTTTACACTTTTTTGCACTAGTTCATGCATTTCACATGTCTAGAAGTGAAATAAAAAATGATTTGGACAATATCTGAGAGATTTTGAAATTTGTCAAAAATCTGTCTTTTATCCTGACCCCGGACCTTATGTGAAAACTAAGAAAAACTGAAAAGTACTAAAAAAAATCAAACCAATTTTGTTACACTTTTTTGCACTAGTTCATGCATTTCACATGTCTAGAAATTAAATAAAAAATGATTTGGACAATATCTGACAGATTTTGAAATTTGTCAAAAATCTGTCTTTTGTCCTGACCCCGGACCTTATGTGAAAACTAAGAAAAACTGAAAAGTACTAAAAAAAATCAGACCAATTTTGTTAGACTTTTTTGCACTAGTTCATGCATTTCACATGTCTAGACGTGAAATAAAAAATGATTTGGACAATATCTGACATATTTTGAAATTTGTCAAAAATCTGTCTTTTGTCCTGACCCCGGACCTTATGTGAAAACTAAGAAAAACTGCAAGGTACTAAAAAAAAATCAAACCAATTTTTTCACACTTTCTTGCCCTAGGTCATGCATTTCACATGTCTAGAAGTGAAATAAAAAATGATTTGGACAATATCTGACAGATTTTGAAATTTGTCAGAAATCTGTATTTTGTCCTGACCCCGGACCTTATGTGAAAACTAAGAAAAACTGAAAAGTACTAAAAAAAATCAGACCAATTTTTTTTCACTTTTTTTGCCCTAGTTCATGCATTTCACATGTCTAGAAATGAAATAAAAAATGATTTGGACAATATCTGACAGATTTTGAAATTTGACAAAAATCTGTCTTTTGTCCTGACCCCGGACCTTATGTGAAAACTAAGAAAAACTGAAAAGTACTAAAAAAAATCAGACCAATTTTTTTTCACTTTTTTTGCCCTAGTTCATGCATTTCACATGTCTAGAAATGAAATAAAAAATGATTTGGACAATATCTGACAGATTTTGAAATTTGTCAAAAATCTGTCTTTTGTCCTGACCCCGGACCTTATGTGAAAACTAAGAAAAACTGAAAGGTACTAAAAAAAATCAAACCAATATTTTTACACTTTTTTGCACTAGTTCATGCATTTCACATGTCTAGAAGTGAAATAAAAAATGATTTGGACAATATCTGAGAGATTTTGAAATTTGTCAAAAATCTGTCTTTTATCCTGACCCCGGACCTTATGTGAAAACTAAGAAAAACTGAAAAGTACTAAAAAAAATCAAACCAATTTTGTTACACTTTTTTGCACTAGTTCATGCATTTCACATGTCTAGAAATTAAATAAAAAATGATTTGGACAATATCTGACAGATTTTGAAATTTGTCAAAAATCTGTCTTTTGTCCTGACCCCGGACCTTATGTGAAAACTAAGAAAAACTGAAAAGTACTAAAAAAAATCAGACCAATTTTGTTAGACTTTTTTGCACTAGTTCATGCATTTCACATGTCTAGACGTGAAATAAAAAATGATTTGGACAATATCTGACATATTTTGAAATTTGTCAAAAATCTGTCTTTTGTCCTGACCCCGGACCTTATGTGAAAACTAAGAAAAACTGCAAGGTACTAAAAAAAAATCAAACCAATTTTTTCACACTTTCTTGCCCTAGGTCATGCATTTCACATGTCTAGAAGTGAAATAAAAAATGATTTGGACAATATCTGACATATTTTGAAATTTGTCAAAAATCTGTCTTTTGTCCTGACCCCGGACCTTATGTGAAAACTAAGAAAAACTGAAAGGTACTAAAAAAAAATCAGACCAATTTTTTTAACTTTTTTTGCCCTAGTTCAATCATTTCACATGTTTAGAAGTGAAATAAAAAATAATTTGGACAATATCTGACATATTTTGAAATTTGTCAAAAATCTGTCTTTTGTCCTGACCCCGGACCTTATGTGAAAACTAAGAAAAACTGCAAGGTACTAAAAAAAAATCAAACCAATTTTTTCACACTTTTTTGCCCTAGTTCATGCATTTCACATGTCTAGAAGTGAAATAAAAAATAATTTGGACAATATCTGACATATTTTGAAATTTGTCAAAAATCTGTCTTTTGTCCTGACCCCGGACCTTATGTGAAAACTAAGAAAAACTGCAAGGTACTAAAAAAAATCAAACCAATTTTTTTACACTTTTTTGCCCTAGTTCATGCATTTCACATGTCTATAAGTGAAATAAAAAATGATTTGGACAATATCTGACATATTTTGAAATTTGTCAAAAATCTGTCTTTTGTCCTGACCCCGGACCTTATGTGAAAACTAAGAAAAACTGAAAAGTACTAAAAAAAATCAAACCAATGTTGTTACACTTTTTTGCACTAGTTCATGCATTTCACATGTCTAGAAGTGAAATAAAAAATAATTTGGACAATATCTGACATATTTTGAAATTTGTCAAAAATCTGTCTTTTGTCCTGACCCCGGACCTTATGTGAAAACTAAGAAAAACTGCAAGGTACTAAAAAAAATCAAACCAATTTTTTTACACTTTTTTGCCCTAGTTAATGCATTTCACATGTCTATAAGTGAAATAAAAAATGATTTGGACAATATCTGACATATTTTGAAATTTGTCAAAAATCTGTCTTTTGTCCTGACCCTGGACCTTATGTGAAAACTAAGAAAAACTGAAAGGTACTAAAAAAAATCAAACCAATTTTTTTACACTTTTTTGCCCTAGTTCATGCATTTCACATGTCTAGAAATGAAATAAAAAATGATTTGGACAATATCTGACAGATTTTGAAATTTGTCAAAAATCTGTCTTTTGTCCTGACCCCGGACCTTATGTGAAAACTAAGAAAAACTGCAAGGTACTAAAAAAAAATCAAACCAATTTTTTCACACTTTCTTGCCCTAGTTCATGCATTTCACATGTCTAGAAGTGAAATAAAAAATAATTTGGACAATATCTGAGAGATTTTGAAATTTGTCAAAAATCTGTCTTTTGTCCTGACCCCGGACCTTATGTGAAAACTAAGAAAAACTGAAAAGTACTAAAAAAAATCAGACCAATTTTGTTAGACTTTTTTGCACTAGTTCATGCATTTAACATGTCTAGACGTGAAATAAAAAATAATTTGGACAATATCTGACATATTTTGAAATTTGTCAAAAATCTGTCTTTTGTCCTGACCCCGGACCTTATGTGAAAACTAAGAAAAACTGCAAGGTACTAAAAAAAAATCAAACCAATTTTTTCACACTTTCTTGCCCTAGTTCATGCATTTCACATGTCTAGAAGTGAAATAAAAAATAATTTGGACAATATCTGAGAGATTTTGAAATTTGTCAAAAATCTGTCTTTTATCCTGACCCCGGACCTTATGTGAAAACTAAGAAAAACTGAAAAGTACTAAAAAAAATCAAACCAATTTTGTTACACTTTTTTGCACTAGTTCATGCATTTCACATGTCTAGAAATGAAATAAAAAATGATTTGGACAATATCTGACAGATTTTGAAATTTGTCAAAAATCTGTCTTTTGTCCTGACCCCGGACCTTACGTGAAAACTAAGAAAAACTGAAAAGTACTAAAAAAAATCAGACCAATTTTTTTTCACTTTTTTTGCCCTAGTTCATGCATTTCACATGTCTATAAGTGAAATAAAAAATGATTTGGACAATATCTGACAGATTTTGAAATTTGACAAAAATCTGTCTTTTGTCCTGACCCCGGACCTTATGTGAAAACTAAGAAAAACTGAAAAGTACTAAAAAAAATCAGACCAATTTTTTTTCACTTTTTTTGCCCTAGTTCATGCATTTCACATGTCTAGAAATGAAATAAAAAATGATTTTGACAATATCTGACAGATTTTGAAATTTGACAAAAATCTGTCTTTTGTCCTGACCCCGGACCTTATGTGAAAACTAAGAAAAACTGAAAGGTACTAAAAAAAATCAAACCAATATTTTTACACTTTTTTGCACTAGTTCATGCATTTCACATGTCTATAAGTGAAATAAAAAATGATTTGGACAATATCTGACATATTTTGAAATTTGTCAAAATTCTGTCTTTTGTCCTGACCCCGGACCTTATGTGAAAACTAAGAAAAACTGCAAGGTACTAAAAAAAAATCAAACCAATTTTTTTACACTTTTTTGCCCTAGTTCATGCATTTCACATGTCTAGAAGTGAAATAAAAAATGATTTGGACAATATCTGACATATTTTGAAATTTGTCAAAAATCTGTCTTTTGTCCTGACCCCGGACCTTATGTGAAAACTAAGAAAAACTGCAAGGTACTAAAAAAAAATCAAACCAATTTTTTCACACTTTCTTGCCCTAGTTCATGCATTTCACATGTCTAGAAATTAAATAAAAAATGATTTGGACAATATCTGACATATTTTGAAATTTGTCAAAATTCTGTCTTTTGTCCTGACCCCGGACCTTATGTGAAATATAAGAAAAACTGCAAGGGACTAAAAAAAAATCAAACCAATTTTTTTACACTTTTTTGCCCTAGTTCATGCATTTCACATGTCTATAAGTGAAATAAAAAATGATTTGGACAATATCTGAGAGATTTTGAAATTTGTCAAAAATCTGTCTTTTATCCTGACCCCGGACCTTATGTGAAAACTAAGAAAAACTGAAAAGTACTAAAAAAAATCAAACCAATTTTGTTACACTTTTTTGCACTAGTTCATGCATTTCACATGTCTAGAAGTGAAATAAAAAATGATTTGGACAATATCTGACATATTTTGAAATTTGTCAAAAATCTGTCTTTTGTCCTGACCCCGGACCTTATGTGAAAACTAAGAAAAACTGCAAGGTACTAAAAAAAAATCAAACCAATTTTTTCACACTTTCTTGCCCTAGTTCATGCATTTCACATGTCTAGAAATTAAATAAAAAATGATTTGGACAATATCTGACAGATTTTGAAATTTGTCAGAAATCAGTATTTTGTCCTGACCCCGGACCTTATGTGAAAACTAAGAAAAA
Organism: Alosa pseudoharengus; assembly: GCF_046254945.1. Classification (NCBI taxonomy): domain Eukaryota; kingdom Metazoa; phylum Chordata; class Actinopteri; order Clupeiformes; family Clupeidae; genus Alosa; species Alosa pseudoharengus. The sequence continues at coordinate 281,508 of NW_027468814.1, forward strand.
CTGAAAGGTACTAAAAAAAATCAAACCAATATTTTTACACTTTTTTGCCCTAGTTCATGCATTTCACATGTCTAGAAGTGAAATAAAAAATGATTTGGACAATATCTGACATATTTTGAAATTTGTCAAAAATCTGTCTTTTGTCCTGACCCCGGACCTTATGTGAAAACTAAGAAAAACTGCAAGGTACTAAAAAAAAATCAAACCAATTTTTTCACACTTTCTTGCACTAGTTCATGCATTTCACATGTCTAGAAGTGAAATAAAAAATGATTTGGACAATATCTGACAGATTTTGAAATTTGTCAAAAATCTGTCTTTTGTCCTGACCCCGGACCTTATGTGAAAACTAAGAAAAACTGAAAAGTACTAAAAAAAAATCAAACCAATTTTGTTACACTTTTTTGCACTAGTTCATGCATTTCACATGTCTAGACGTGAAATAAAAAATAATTTGGACAATATCTGACATATTTTGAAATTTGTAAAAAATCTGTCTTTTGTCCTGACCCCGGACCTTATGTGAAAACTAAGAAAAACTGCAAGGTACTAAAAAAAATCAAACCAATTTTTTCACACTTTCTTGCCCTAGTTCATGCATTTCACATGTCTAGAAATTAAATAAAAAATAATTTGGACAATATCTGACAGATTTTGAAATTTGTCAGAAATCTGTATTTTGTCCTGACCCCGGACCTTATGTGAAAACTAAGAAAAACTGAAAGGTACTAAAAAAAATCAAACCAATATTTTTACACTTTTTTGCCCTAGTTCATGCATTTCACATGTCTAGAAGTGAAATAAAAAATGATTTGGACAATATCTGACAGATTTTGAAATTTGTCAAAAATCTGTCTTTTGTCCTGACCCCGGACCTTATGTGAAAACTAAGAAAAACTGAAAAGTACTAAAAAAAATCAGACCAATTTTTTTTCACTTTTTTTGCCCTAGTTCATGCATTTCACATGTCTAGAAATGAAATAAAAAATGATTTTGACAATATCTGACAGATTTTGAAATTTGACAAAAATCTGTCTTTTGTCCTGACCCCGGACCTTATGTGAAAACTAAGAAAAACTGAAAAGTACTAAAAAAAATCAGACCAATTTTTTTTCACTTTTTTTGCCCTAGTTCATGCATTTCACATGTCTAGAAATGAAATAAAAAATGATTTTGACAATATCTGACAGATTTTGAAATTTGTCAAAAATCTGTCTTTTGTCCTGACCCCGGACCTTATGTGAAAACTAAGAAAAACTGAAAGGTACTAAAAAAAATCAAACCAATATTTTTACACTTTTTTGCACTAGTTCATGCATTTCACATGTCTATAAGTGAAATAAAAAATGATTTGGACAATATCTGACATATTTTGAAATTTGTCAAAATTCTGTCTTTTGTCCTGACCCCGGACCTTATGTGAAAACTAAGAAAAACTGCAAGGTACTAAAAAAAAATCAAACCAATTTTTTTACACTTTTTTGCCCTAGTTCATGCATTTCACATGTCTAGAAGTGAAATAAAAAATGATTTGGACAATATCTGACATATTTTGAAATTTGTCAAAAATCTGTCTTTTGTCCTGACCCCGGACCTTATGTGAAAACTAAGAAAAACTGCAAGGTACTAAAAAAAAATCAAACCAATTTTTTCACACTTTCTTGCCCTAGTTCATGCATTTCACATGTCTAGAAATTAAATAAAAAATGATTTGGACAATATCTGACATATTTTGAAATTTGTCAAAATTCTGTCTTTTGTCCTGACCCCGGACCTTATGTGAAAACTAAGAAAAACTGCAAGGTACTAAAAAAAAATCAAACCAATTTTTTTACACTTTTTTGCCCTAGTTCATGCATTTCACATGTCTATAAGTGAAATAAAAAATGATTTGGACAATATCTGACATATTTTGAAATTTGTCAAAATTCTGTCTTTTGTCCTGACCCCGGACCTTATGTGAAAACTAAGAAAAACTGCAAGGGACTAAAAAAAAATCAAACCAATTTTTTTACACTTTTTTGCCCTAGTTCATGCATTTCACATGTCTAGAAGTGAAATAAAAAATGATTTGGACAATATCTGAGAGATTTTGAAATTTGTCAAAAATCTGTCTTTTGTCCTGACCCCGGACCTTATGTGAAAACTAAGAAAAACTGAAAAGTACTAAAAAAAATCAGACCAATTTTTTTTCACTTTTTTTGCCCTAGTTCATGCATTTCACATGTCTAGAAATGAAATAAAAAATGATTTTGACAATATCTGACAGATTTTGAAATTTGACAAAAATCTGTCTTTTGTCCTGACCCCGGACCTTATGTGAAAACTAAGAAAAACTGAAAAGTACTAAAAAAAATCAGACCAATTTTTTTTCACTTTTTTTGCCCTAGTTCATGCATTTCACATGTCTAGAAATGAAATAAAAAATGATTTGGACAATATCTGACAGATTTTGAAATTTGTCAAAAATCTGTCTTTTGTCCTGACCCCAGACCTTATGTGAAAACTAAGAAAAACTGAAAAGTACTAAAAAAAATCAGACCAATTTTTTTTCACTTTTTTTGCCCTAGTTCATGCATTTCACATGTCTAGAAATGAAATAAAAAATGATTTGGACAATATCTGACAGATTTTGAAATTTGACAAAAATCTGTCTTTTGTCCTGACCCCGGACCTTATGTGAAAACTAAGAAAAACTGAAAAGTACTAAAAAAAATCAGACCAATTTTTTTTCACTTTTTTTGCCCTAGTTCATGCATTTCACATGTCTAGAAATGAAATAAAAAATGATTTTGACAATATCTGACAGATTTTGAAATTTGACAAAAATCTGTCTTTTGTCCTGACCCCGGACCTTATGTGAAAACTAAGAAAAACTGAAAAGTACTAAAAAAAATCAGACCAATTTTTTTTCACTTTTTTTGCCCTAGTTCATGCATTTCACATGTCTAGAAATGAAATAAAAAATGATTTGGACAATATCTGACAGATTTTGAAATTTGTCAAAAATCTGTCTTTTGTCCTGACCCCGGACCTTGTGAGAAAACTAAGAAAAACTGAAAGGTACTAAAAAAAATCAAACCAATATTTTTACACTTTTTTGCACTAGTTCATGCATTTCACATGTCTATAAGTGAAATAAAAAATGATTTGGACAATATCTGACATATTTTGAAATTTGTCAAAAATCTGTCTTTTGTCCTGACCCCGGACCTTGTGTGAAAACTAAGAAAAACTGAAAGGTACTAAAAAAAATCAAACCAATTTTGTTACACTTTTTTGCCCTAGTTCATGCATTTCACATGTCTAGAAGTGAAATAAAAAATGATTTGGACAATATCTGACAGATTTTGAAATTTGTCAAAAATCTGTCTTTTGTCCTGACCCCGGACCTTATGTGAAAACTAAGAAAAACTGAAAGGTACTAAAAAAAATCAAACCATTTTTGTTACACTTTTTTGCCCTAGTTCATGCATTTCACATGTCTAGACGTGAAATAAAAAATAATTTGGACAATATCTGACATATTTTGAAATTTGTCAAAAATCTGTCTTTTGTCCTGACCCCGGACCTTGTGAGAAAACTAAGAAAAACTGAAAGGTACTAAAAAAAATCAAACCAATTTTGTTACACTTTTTTGCACTTGTTCGTGCATTTCACATGTCTAGACGTGAAATAGAAAATAATTTGGACAATATCTGACATATTTTGAAATTTGTCAAAAATCTGTCTTTTGTCCTGACCCCGGACCTTATGTGAAAACTAAGAAAAACTGAAAAGTACTAAAAAAAATCAGACCAATTTTTTTTCACTTTTTTTGCCCTAGTTCATGCATTTCACATGTCTAGACGTGAAATAAAAAATAATTTGGACAATATCTGACATATTTTGAAATTTGTCAAAAATCTGTCTTTTGTCCTGACCCCGGACCTTGTGTGAAAACTAAGAAAAACTGAAAGGTACTAAAAAAAATCAAACCATTTTTGTTACACTTTTTTGCCCTAGTTCATGCATTTCACATGTCTAGACGTGAAATAAAAAATAATTTGGACAATATCTGACATATTTTGAAATTTGTCAAAAATCTGTCTTTTGTCCTGACCCCGGACCTTGTGAGAAAACTAAGAAAAACTGAAAGGTACTAAAAAAAATCAAACCAATTTTGTTACACTTTTTTGCCCTAGTTCATGCATTTCACATGTCTAGAAGTGAAATAAAAAATGATTTGGACAATATCTGACAGATTTTGAAATTTGTCAAAAATCTGTCTTTTGTCCTGACCCCGGACCTTATGTGAAAACTAAGAAAAACTGAAAAGTACTAAAAAAATCAGACCAATTTTTTTTCACTTTTTTTGCCCTAGTTCATGCATTTCACATGTCTAGAAGTGAAATAAAAAATAATTTGGACAATATCTGACATATTTTGAAATTTGTCAAAAATCTGTCTTTTGTCCTGACCCCGGACCTTATGTGAAAACTAAGAAAAACTGAAAAGTACTAAAAAAAAATCAGACCAATTTTTTTTTCACTTTTTTTGCCCTAGTTCATGCATTTCACATGTCTAGAAGTGAAATAAAAAATAATTTGGACAATATCTGACATATTTTGAAATTTGTCAAAAATCTGTCTTTTGTCCTGACCCCGGACCTTATGTGAAAACTAAGAAAAACTGAAAGGTACTAAAAAAAATCAAACCATTTTTGTTACACTTTTTTGCCCTAGTTCATGCATTTCACATGTCTAGACGTGAAATAAAAAATAATTTGGACAATATCTGACATATTTTGAAATTTGTCAAAAATCTGTCTTTTGTCCTGACCCCGGACCTTGTGAGAAAACTAAGAAAAACTGAAAGGTACTAAAAAAAATCAAACCAATTTTGTTACACTTTTTTGCACTTGTTCGTGCATTTCACATGTCTAGACGTGAAATAGAAAATAATTTGGACAATATCTGACATATTTTGAAATTTGTCAAAAATCTGTCTTTTGTCCTGACCCCGGACCTTGTGTGAAAACTAAGAAAAACTGAAAGGTACTAAAAAAATCAAACCAATTTTGTTACACTTTTTTGCCCTAGTTCATGCATTTCACATGTCTAGAAGTGAAATAAAAAATGATTTGGACAATATCTGACAGATTTTGAAATTTGTCAAAAATCTGTCTTTTGTCCTGACCCCGGACCTTATGTGAAAACTAAGAAAAACTGAAAAGTACTAAAAAAAATCAGACCAATTTTTTTTCACTTTTTTTGCCCTAGTTCATGCATTTCACATGTCTAGAAGTGAAATAAAAAATAATTTGGACAATATCTGACATATTTTGAAATTTGTCAAAAATCTGTCTTTTGTCCTGACCCCGGACCTTGTGTGAAAACTAAGAAAAACTGAAAGGTACTAAAAAAAATCAAACCATTTTTGTTACACTTTTTTGCCCTAGTTCATGCATTTCACATGTCTAGACGTGAAATAAAAAATAATTTGGACAATATCTGACATATTTTGAAATTTGTCAAAAATCTGTCTTTTGTCCTGACCCCGGACCTTGTGAGAAAACTAAGAAAAACTGAAAGGTACTAAAAAAAATCAAACCAATTTTGTTACACTTTTTTGCACTTGTTCGTGCATTTCACATGTCTAGACGTGAAATAGAAAATAATTTGGACAATATCTGACATATTTTGAAATTTGTCAAAAATCTGTCTTTTGTCCTGACCCCGGACCTTGTGTGAAAACTAAGAAAAACTGAAAGGTACTAAAAAAAATCAAACCAATTTTGTTACACTTTTTTGCACTTGTTCGTGCATTTCACATGTCTAGACGTGAAATAGAAAATAATTTGGACAATATCTGACATATTTTGAAATTTGTCAAAAATCTGTCTTTTGTCCTGACCCCGGACCTTGTGTGAAAACTAAGAAAAACTGAAAGGTACTAAAAAAAATCAAACCAATTTTGTTACACTTTTTTGCCCTAGTTCATGCATTTCACATGTCTAGAAGTGAAATAAAAAATAATTTGGACAATATCTGACATATTTTGAAATTTGTCAAAAATCTGTCTTTTGTCCTGACCCCGGACCTTGTGTGAAAACTAAGAAAAACTGAAAGGTACTAAAAAAAATCAAACCATTTTTGTTACACTTTTTTGCCCTAGTTCATGCATTTCACATGTCTAGACGTGAAATAAAAAATAATTTGGACAATATCTGACATATTTTGAAATTTGTCAAAAATCTGTCTTTTGTCCTGACCCCGGACCTTGTGAGAAAACTAAGAAAAACTGAAAGGTACTAAAAAAAATCAAACCAATTTTGTTACACTTTTTTGCACTTGTTCGTGCATTTCACATGTCTAGACGTGAAATAGAAAATAATTTGGACAATATCTGACATATTTTGAAATTTGTCAAAAATCTGTCTTTTGTCCTGACCCCGGACCTTGCGTGAAAACTAAGAAAAACTGAAAGGTACTAAAAAAAATCAAACCAATTTTGTTACACTTTTTTGCCCTAGTTCATGCATTTCACATGTCTAGAAGTGAAATAAAAAATGATTTGGACAATATCTGACAGATTTTGAAATTTGTCAAAAATCTGTCTTTTGTCCTGACCCCGGACCTTATGTGAAAACTAAGAAAAACTGAAAAGTACTAAAAAAAAATCAGACCAATTTTTTTTTCACTTTTTTTGCCCTAGTTCATGCATTTCACATGTCTAGAAGTGAAATAAAAAATAATTTGGACAATATCTGACATATTTTGAAATTTGTCAAAAATCTGTCTTTTGTCCTGACCCCGGACCTTATGTGAAAACTAAGAAAAACTGAAAGGTACTAAAAAAAATCAAACCATTTTTGTTACACTTTTTTGCCCTAGTTCATGCATTTCACATGTCTAGACGTGAAATAAAAAATAATTTGGACAATATCTGACATATTTTGAAATTTGTCAAAAATCTGTCTTTTGTCCTGACCCCGGACCTTATGTGAAAACTAAGAAAAACTGAAAAGTACTAAAAAAAATCAGACCAATTTTTTTTCACTTTTTTTGCCCTAGTTCATGCATTTCACATGTCTAGAAGTGAAATAAAAAATAATTTGGACAATATCTGACATATTTTGAAATTTGTCAAAAATCTGTCTTTTGTCCTGACCCCGGACCTTGTGTGAAAACTAAGAAAAACTGAAAGGTACTAAAAAAAATCAAACCATTTTTGTTACACTTTTTTGCCCTAGTTCATGCATTTCACATGTCTAGACGTGAAATAAAAAATAATTTGGACAATATCTGACATATTTTGAAATTTGTCAAAAATCTGTCTTTTGTCCTGACCCCGGACCTTGTGAGAAAACTAAGAAAAACTGAAAGGTACTAAAAAAAATCAAACCAATTTTGTTACACTTTTTTGCACTTGTTCGTGCATTTCACATGTCTAGAGGTGAAATAGAAAATAATTTGGACAATATCTGACATATTTTGAAATTTGTCAAAAATCTGTCTTTTGTCCTGACCCCGGACCTTGTGTGAAAACTAAGAAAAACTGAAAGGTACTAAAAAAAATCAAACCAATTTTGTTACACTTTTTTGCCCTAGTTCATGCATTTCACATGTCTAGAAGTGAAATAAAAAATGATTTGGACAATATCTGACAGATTTTGAAATTTGTCAAAAATCTGTCTTTTGTCCTGACCCCGGACCTTATGTGAAAACTAAGAAAAACTGAAAAGTACTAAAAAAATCAGACCAATTTTTTTTCACTTTTTTTGCCCTAGTTCATGCATTTCACATGTCTAGAAGTGAAATAAAAAATAATTTGGACAATATCTGACATATTTTGAAATTTGTCAAAAATTTGTCTTTTGTCCTGACCCCGGACCTTATGTGAAAACTAAGAAAAACTGAAAAGTACTAAAAAAAATCAAAACCAATTTTGTTACACTTTTTTGCACTTGTTCGTGCATTTCACATGTCTAGACGTGAAATAGAAAATAATTTGGACAATATCTGACATATTTTGAAATTTGTCAAAAATCTGTCTTTTGTCCTGACCCCGGACCTTGTGTGAAAACTAAGAAAAACTGAAAGGTACTAAAAAAAATCAGACCAATTTTTTTTCACTTTTTTTGCCCTAGTTCATGCATTTCACATGTCTAGAAGTGAAATAAAAAATAATTTGGACAATATCTGACATATTTTGAAATTTGTCAAAAATCTGTCTTTTGTCCTGACCCCGGACCTTGTGTGAAAACTAAGAAAAACTGAAAGGTACTAAAAAAAATCAAACCATTTTTGTTACACCTTTTTTGCCCTAGTTCATGCATTTCACATGTCTAGACGTGAAATAAAAAATAATTTGGACAATATCTGACATATTTTGAAATTTGTCAAAAATCTGTCTTTTGTCCTGACCCCGGACCTTATGTGAAAACTAAGAAAAACTGAAAAGTACTAAAAAAATCAGACCAATTTTTTTTCACTTTTTTTGCCCTAGTTCATGCATTTCACATGTCTAGAAGTGAAATAAAAAATAATTTGGACAATATCTGACCTATTTTGAAATTTGTCAAAAATCTGTCTTTTGTCCTGACCCCGGACCTTGTGAGAAAACTAAGAAAAACTGAAAGGTACTAAAAAAAATCAAACCAATTTTGTTACACTTTTTTGCACTTGTTCGTGCATTTCACATGTCTAGACGTGAAATAGAAAATAATTTGGACAATATCTGACATATTTTGAAATTTGTCAAAAATCTGTCTTTTGTTCCTGACCCCGGACCTTATGTGAAAACTAAGAAAAACTGAAAAGTACTAAAAAATCAGACCAATTTTTTTTCACTTTTTTTGCCCTAGTTCATGCATTTCACATGTCTAGAAGTGAAATAAAAAATAATTTGGACAATATCTGACATATTTTGAAATGTGTCAAAAATCTGTCTTTTGTCCTGACCCCGGACCTTGTGTGAAAACTAAGAAAAACTGAAAGGTACTAAAAAAAATCAGACCAATTTTTTTTCACTTTTTTTGCCCTAGTTCATGCATTTCACATGTCTAGAAGTGAAATAAAAAATAATTTGGACAATATCTGACATATTTTGAAATTTGTCAAAAATCTGTCTTTTGTCCTGACCCCGGACCTTGTGTGAAAACTAAGAAAAACTGAAAGGTACTAAAAAAAATCAAACCATTTTTGTTACACTTTTTTGCCCTAGTTCATGCATTTCACATGTCTAGACGTGAAATAAAAAATAATTTGGACAATATCTGACATATTTTGAAATTTGTCAAAAATCTGTCTTTTGTCCTGACCCCGGACCTTGTGAGAAAACTAAGAAAAACTGAAAGGTACTAAAAAAAATCAAACCAATTTTGTTACACTTTTTTGCCCTAGTTCATGCATTTCACATGTCTAGAAGTGAAATAAAAAATGATTTGGACAATATCTGACAGATTTTGAAATTTGTCAAAAATCTGTCTTTTGTCCTGACCCCGGACCTTATGTGAAAACTAAGAAAAACTGAAAAGTACTAAAAAAAAATCAGACCAATTTTTTTTTCACTTTTTTTGCCCTAGTTCATGCATTTCACATGTCTAGAAGTGAAATAAAAAATAATTTGGACAATATCTGACATATTTTGAAATTTGTCAAAAATCTGTCTTTTGTCCTGACCCCGGACCTTATGTGAAAACTAAGAAAAACTGAAAGGTACTAAAAAAAATCAAACCATTTTTGTTACACTTTTTTGCCCTAGTTCATGCATTTCACATGTCTAGACGTGAAATAAAAAATAATTTGGACAATATCTGACATATTTTGAAATTTGTCAAAAATCTGTCTTTTGTCCTGACCCCGGACCTTATGTGAAAACTAAGAAAAACTGAAAAGTACTAAAAAAAATCAGACCAATTTTTTTTCACTTTTTTTGCCCTAGTTCATGCATTTCACATGTCTAGAAGTGAAATAAAAAATAATTTGGACAATATCTGACATATTTTGAAATTTGTCAAAAATCTGTCTTTTGTCCTGACCCCGGACCTTGTGTGAAAACTAAGAAAAACTGAAAGGTACTAAAAAAAATCAAACCATTTTTGTTACACTTTTTTGCCCTAGTTCATGCATTTCACATGTCTAGACGTGAAATAAAAAATAATTTGGACAATATCTGACATATTTTGAAATTTGTCAAAAATCTGTCTTTTGTCCTGACCCCGGACCTTGTGAGAAAACTAAGAAAAACTGAAAGGTACTAAAAAAAATCAAACCAATTTTGTTACACTTTTTTGCACTTGTTCGTGCATTTCACATGTCTAGACGTGAAATAGAAAATAATTTGGACAATATCTGACATATTTTGAAATTTGTCAAAAATCTGTCTTTTGTCCTGACCCCGGACCTTGTGTGAAAACTAAGAAAAACTGAAAGGTACTAAAAAAAATCAAACCAATTTTGTTACACTTTTTTGCCCTAGTTCATGCATTTCACATGTCTAGAAGTGAAATAAAAAATGATTTGGACAATATCTGACAGATTTTGAAATTTGTCAAAAATCTGTCTTTTGTCCTGACCCCGGACCTTATGTGAAAACTAAGAAAAACTGAAAAGTACTAAAAAAATCAGACCAATTTTTTTTCACTTTTTTTGCCCTAGTTCATGCATTTCACATGTCTAGAAGTGAAATAAAAAATAATTTGGACAATATCTGACATATTTTGAAATTTGTCAAAAATTTGTCTTTTGTCCTGACCCCGGACCTTATGTGAAAACTAAGAAAAACTGAAAAGTACTAAAAAAATCAGACCAATTTTTTTTCACTTTTTTTGCCCTAGTTCATGCATTTCACATGTCTAGAAGTGAAATAAAAAATAATTTGGACAATATCTGACATATTTTGAAATTTGTCAAAAATCTGTCTTTTGTCCTGACCCCGGACCTTGTGAGAAAACTAAGAAAAACTGAAAGGTACTAAAAAAAATCAGACCAATTTTTTTTCACTTTTTTTGCCCTAGTTCATGCATTTCACATGTCTAGAAGTGAAATAAAAAATAATTTGGACAATATCTGACATATTTTGAAATTTGTCAAAAATCTGTCTTTTGTCCTGACCCCGGACCTTGTGTGAAAACTAAGAAAAACTGAAAGGTACTAAAAAAAATCAAACCATTTTTGTTACACTTTTTTGCCCTAGTTCATGCATTTCACATGTCTAGACGTGAAATAAAAAATAATTTGGACAATATCTGACCTATTTTGAAATTTGTCAAAAATCTGTCTTTTGTCCTGACCCCGGACCTTGTGAGAAAACTAAGAAAAACTGAAAGGTACTAAAAAAAATCAAACCAATTTTGTTACACTTTTTTGCACTTGTTCGTGCATTTCACATGTCTAGACGTGAAATAGAAAATAATTTGGACAATATCTGACATATTTTGAAATTTGTCAAAAATCTGTCTTTTGTCCTGACCCCGGACCTTGTGTGAAAACTAAGAAAAACTGAAAGGTACTAAAAAAAATCAGACCAATTTTTTTTCACTTTTTTTGCCCTAGTTCATGCATTTCACATGTCTAGAAGTGAAATAAAAAATAATTTGGACAATATCTGACATATTTTGAAATTTGTCAAAAATCTGTCTTTTGTCCTGACCCCGGACCTTGTGTGAAAACTAAGAAAAACTGAAAGGTACTAAAAAAAATCAAACCATTTTTGTTACACTTTTTTGCCCTAGTTCATGCATTTCACATGTCTAGACGTGAAATAAAAAATAATTTGGACAATATCTGACATATTTTGAAATTTGTCAAAAATCTGTCTTTTGTCCTGACCCCGGACCTTATGTGAAAACTAAGAAAAACTGAAAAGTACTAAAAAAATCAGACCAATTTTTTTTCACTTTTTTTGCCCTAGTTCATGCATTTCACATGTCTAGAAGTGAAATAAAAAATAATTTGGACAATATCTGACCTATTTTGAAATTTGTCAAAAATCTGTCTTTTGTCCTGACCCCGGACCTTGTGAGAAAACTAAGAAAAACTGAAAGGTACTAAAAAAAATCAAACCAATTTTGTTACACTTTTTTGCACTTGTTCGTGCATTTCACATGTCTAGACGTGAAATAGAAAATAATTTGGACAATATCTGACATATTTTGAAATTTGTCAAAAATCTGTCTTTTGTCCTGACCCCGGACCTTATGTGAAAACTAAGAAAAACTGAAAAGTACTAAAAAAATCAGACCAATTTTTTTTCACTTTTTTTGCCCTAGTTCATGCATTTCACATGTCTAGAAGTGAAATAAAAAATAATTTGGACAATATCTGACATATTTTGAAATGTGTCAAAAATCTGTCTTTTGTCCTGACCCCGGACCTTGTGTGAAAACTAAGAAAAACTGAAAGGTACTAAAAAAAATCAGACCAATTTTTTTTCACTTTTTTTGCCCTAGTTCATGCATTTCACATGTCTAGAAGTGAAATAAAAAATAATTTGGACAATATCTGACATATTTTGAAATTTGTCAAAAATCTGTCTTTTGTCCTGACCCCGGACCTTGTGTGAAAACTAAGAAAAACTGAAAGGTACTAAAAAAAATCAAACCATTTTTGTTACACTTTTTTGCCCTAGTTCATGCATTTCACATGTCTAGACGTGAAATAAAAAATAATTTGGACAATATCTGACATATTTTGAAATTTGTCAAAAATCTGTCTTTTGTCCTGACCCCGGACCTTGTGAGAAAACTAAGAAAAACTGAAAGGTACTAAAAAAAATCAAACCAATTTTGTTACACTTTTTTGCACTTGTTCGTGCATTTCACATGTCTAGACGTGAAATAGAAAATAATTTGGACAATATCTGACATATTTTGAAATTTGTCAAAAATCTGTCTTTTGTCCTGACCCCGGACCTTGTGTGAAAACTAAGAAAAACTGAAAGGTACTAAAAAAAATCAAACCAATTTTGTTACACTTTTTTGCCCTAGTTCATGCATTTCACATGTCTAGAAGTGAAATAAAAAATGATTTGGACAATATCTGACAGATTTTGAAATTTGTCAAAAATCTGTCTTTTGTCCTGACCCCGGACCTTATGTGAAAACTAAGAAAAACTGCAAGGTACTAAAAAAAAATCAAACCAATTTTTTCACACTTTCTTGCCCTAGGTCATGCATTTCACCTGTCTAGAAATTAAATAAAAAATGATTTGGACAATATCTGACAGATTTTGAAATTTGTCAGAAATCTGTATTTTGTCCTGACCCCGGACCTTATGTGAAAACTAAGAAAAACTGAAAAGTACTAAAAAAAATCAGACCAATTTTTTTTCACTTTTTTTGCCCTAGTTCATGCATTTCACATGTCTAGAAATGAAATAAAAAATGATTTGGACAATATCTGACAGATTTTGAAATTTGTCAAAAATCTGTCTTTTGTCCTGACCCCGGACCTTATGTGAAAACTAAGAAAAACTGAAAGGTACTAAAAAAAATCAAACCAATATTTTTACACTTTTTTGCACTAGTTCATGCATTTCACATGTCTAGACGTGAAATAAAAAATAATTTGGACAATATCTGACATATTTTGAAATTTGTCAAAAATCTGTCTTTTGTCCTGACCCCGGACCTTATGTGAAAACTAAGAAAAACTGAAAAGTACTAAAAAAAAATCAAACCAATTTTGTTACACTTTTTTGCACTAGTTCATGCATTTCACATGTCTAGACGTGAAATAAAAAATAATTTGGACAATATCTGACATATTTTGAAATTTGTCAAAATTCTGTCTTTTGTCCTGACCCCGGACCTTATGTGAAAACTAAGAAAAACTGCAAGGTACTAAAAAAAAATCAAACCAATTTTTTTACACTTTTTTGCCCTAGTTCATGCATTTCACATGTCTAGAAGTGAAATAAAAAATGATTTGGACAATATCTGACATATTTTGAAATTTGTCAAAAATCTGTCTTTTGTCCTGACCCCGGACCTTATGTGAAAACTAAGAAAAACTGAAAAGTACTAAAAAAAAAATCAAACCAATTTTTTTACACTTTTTTGCCCTAGTTCATGCATTTCACATGTCTAGAAGTGAAATAAAAAATGATTTGGACAATATCTGACATATTTTGAAATTTGTCAAAAATCTGTCTTTTGTCCTGACCCCGGACCTTATGTGAAAACTAAGAAAAACTGCAAGGTACTAAAAAAAAATCAAACCAATTTTTTTACACTTTTTTGCCCTAGTTCATGCATTTCACATGTCTAGAAGTGAAATAAAAAATGATTTGGACAATATCTGACATATTTAGAAATTTGTCAAAAATCTGTCTTTTGTCCTGACCCCGGACCTTATGTGAAAACTAAGAAAAACTGCAAGGTACTAAAAAAAAATCAAACCAATTTTTTCACACTTTCTTGCCCTAGTTCATGCATTTCACATGTCTAGAAATTAAATAAAAAATGATTTGGACAATATCTGACAGATTTTGAAATTTGTCAGAAATCTGTATTTTGTCCTGACCCCGGACCTTATGTGAAAACTAAGAAAAACTGAAAAGTACTAAAAAAAATCAAACCAATATTTTTACACTTTTTTGCCCTAGTTCATGCATTTCACATGTCTAGAAGTGAAATAAAAAATGATTTGGACAATATCTGAGAGATTTTGAAATTTGTCAAAAATCTGTCTTTTATCCTGACCCCGGACCTTATGTGAAAACTAAGAAAAACTGAAAAGTACTAAAAAAAATCAAACCAATTTTGTTACACTTTTTTGCACTAGTTCATGCATTTCACATGTCTAGAAATTAAATAAAAAATGATTTGGACAATATCTGACAGATTTTGAAATTTGTCAAAAATCTGTCTTTTGTCCTGACCCCGGACCTTATGTGAAAACTAAGAAAAACTGAAAGGTACTAAAAAAAATCAAACCAATATTTTTACACTTTTTTGCACTAGTTCATGCATTTCACATGTCTAGACGTGAAATAAAAAATAATTTGGACAATATCTGACATATTTTGAAATTTGTCAAAAATCTGTCTTTTGTCCTGACCCCGGACCTTATGTGAAAACTAAGAAAAACTGAAAAGTACTAAAAAAAAATCAAACCAATTTTGTTACACTTTTTTGCACTAGTTCATGCATTTCACATGTCTAGACGTGAAATAAAAAATAATTTGGACAATATCTGACATATTTTGAAATTTGTCAAAATTCTGTCTTTTGTCCTGACCCCGGACCTTATGTGAAAACTAAGAAAAACTGCAAGGTACTAAAAAAAAATCAAACCAATTTTTTTACACTTTTTTGCCCTTGTTCATGCATTTCACATGTCTAGAAGTGAAATAAAAAATAATTTGGACAATATCTGACATATTTTGAAATTTGTCAAAAATCTGTCTTTTGTCCTGACCCCGGACCTTATGTGAAAACTAAGAAAAACTGAAAAGTACTAAAAAAAAATCAAACCAATTTTTTTACACTTTTTTGCCCTAGTTCATGCATTTCACATGTCTAGAAGTGAAATAAAAAATGATTTGGACAATATCTGAGAGATTTTGAAATTTGTCAAAAATCTGTCTTTTATCCTGACCCCGGACCTTATGTGAAAACTAAGAAAAACTGAAAAGTACTAAAAAAAATCAAACCAATTTTGTTACACTTTTTTGCACTAGTTCATGCATTTCACATGTCTAGAAATTAAATAAAAAATGATTTGGACAATATCTGACAGATTTTGAAATTTGTCAAAAATCTGTCTTTTGTCCTGACCCCGGACCTTATGTGAAAACTAAGAAAAACTGAAAAGTACTAAAAAAAATCAGACCAATTTTGTTAGACTTTTTTGCACTAGTTCATGCATTTCACATGTCTAGACGTGAAATAAAAAATAATTTGGACAATATCTGACATATTTTGAAATTTGTCAAAAATCTGTCTTTTGTCCTGACCCCGGACCTTATGTGAAAACTAAAAAAAACTGAAAGGTACTAAAAAAAATCAAACCAATTTTTTTACACTTTTTTGCCCTAGTTCATGCATTTCACATGTCTATAAGTGAAATAAAAAATAATTTGGACAATATCTGAGAGATTTTGAAATTTGTCAAAATTCTGTCTTTTGTCCTGACCCCGGACCTTATGTGAAAACTAAGAAAAACTGCAAGGTACTAAAAAAAAATCAAACCAATTTTTTCACACTTTCTTGCCCTAGGTCATGCATTTCACATGTCTAGAAATTAAATAAAAAATGATTTGGACAATATCTGACAGATTTTGAAATTTGTCAGAAATCTGTATTTTGTCCTGACCCCGGACCTTATGTGAAAACTAAGAAAAACTGAAAAGTACTAAAAAAAATCAGACCAATTTTTTTTCACTTTTTTTGCCCTAGTTCATGCATTTCACATGTCTAGAAATGAAATAAAAAATGATTTGGACAATATCTGACAGATTTTGAAATTTGTCAAAAATCTGTCTTTTGTCCTGACCCCGGACCTTATGTGAAAACTAAGAAAAACTGAAAGGTACTAAAAAAAATCAAACCAATATTTTTACACTTTTTTGCACTAGTTCATGCATTTCACATGTCTAGAAGTGAAATAAAAAATGATTTGGACAATATCTGAGAGATTTTGAAATTTGTCAAAAATCTGTCTTTTATCCTGACCCCGGACCTTATGTGAAAACTAAGAAAAACTGAAAAGTACTAAAAAAAATCAAACCAATTTTGTTACACTTTTTTGCACTAGTTCATGCATTTCACATGTCTAGAAATTAAATAAAAAATGATTTGGACAATATCTGACAGATTTTGAAATTTGTCAAAAATCTGTCTTTTGTCCTGACCCCGGACCTTATGTGAAAACTAAGAAAAACTGAAAAGTACTAAAAAAAATCAGACCAATTTTGTTAGACTTTTTTGCACTAGTTCATGCATTTCACATGTCTAGACGTGAAATAAAAAATAATTTGGACAATATCTGACATATTTTGAAATTTGTCAAAAATCTGTCTTTTGTCCTGACCCCGGACCTTATGTGAAAACTAAAAAAAACTGAAAGGTACTAAAAAAAATCAAACCAATTTTTTTACACTTTTTTGCCCTAGTTCATGCATTTCACATGTCTATAAGTGAAATAAAAAATAATTTGGACAATATCTGACATATTTTGAAATTTGTCAAAAATCTGTCTTTTGTCCTGACCCCGGACCTTATGTGAAAACTAAGAAAAACTGCAAGGTACTAAAAAAAAATCAAACCAATTTTTTCACACTTTCTTGCCCTAGGTCATGCATTTCACATGTCTAGAAATTAAATAAAAAATGATTTGGACAATATCTGACAGATTTTGAAATTTGTCAGAAATCTGTATTTTGTCCTGACCCCGGACCTTATGTGAAAACTAAGAAAAACTGAAAAGTACTAAAAAAAATCAGACCAATTTTTTTTCACTTTTTTTGCCCTAGTTCATGCATTTCACATGTCTAGAAATGAAATAAAAAATGATTTGGACAATATCTGACAGATTTTGAAATTTGTCAAAAATCTGTCTTTTGTCCTGACCCCGGACCTTATGTGAAAACTAAGAAAAACTGAAAGGTACTAAAAAAAATCAAACCAATATTTTTACACTTTTTTGCACTAGTTCATGCATTTCACATGTCTAGACGTGAAATAAAAAATAATTTGGACAATATCTGACATATTTTGAAATTTGTCAAAAATCTGTCTTTTGTCCTGACCCCGGACCTTATGTGAAAACTAAGAAAAACTGAAAAGTACTAAAAAAAAATCAAACCAATTTTGTTACACTTTTTTGCACTAGTTCATGCATTTCACATGTCTAGACGTGAAATAAAAAATAATTTGGACAATATCTGACATATTTTGAAATTTGTCAAAATTCTGTCTTTTGTCCTGACCCCGGACCTTATGTGAAAACTAAGAAAAACTGCAAGGTACTAAAAAAAAATCAAACCAATTTTTTTACACTTTTTTGCCCTAGTTCATGCATTTCACATGTCTAGAAGTGAAATAAAAAATGATTTGGACAATATCTGACATATTTTGAAATTTGTCAAAAATCTGTCTTTTGTCCTGACCCCGGACCTTATGTGAAAACTAAGAAAAACTGAAAAGTACTAAAAAAAAATCAAACCAATTTTTTTACACTTTTTTGCCCTAGTTCATGCATTTCACATGTCTAGAAGTGAAATAAAAAATGATTTGGACAATATCTGACATATTTTGAAATTTGTCAAAAATCTGTCTTTTGTCCTGACCCCGGACCTTATGTGAAAACTAAGAAAAACTGCAAGGTACTAAAAAAAAATCAAACCAATTTTTTTACACTTTTTTGCCCTAGTTCATGCATTTCACATGTCTAGAAGTGAAATAAAAAATGATTTGGACAATATCTGACATATTTAGAAATTTGTCAAAAATCTGTCTTTTGTCCTGACCCCGGACCTTATGTGAAAACTAAGAAAAACTGCAAGGTACTAAAAAAAAATCAAACCAATTTTTTCACACTTTCTTGCCCTAGTTCATGCATTTCACATGTCTAGAAATTAAATAAAAAATGATTTGGACAATATCTGACAGATTTTGAAATTTGTCAGAAATCTGTATTTTGTCCTGACCCCGGACCTTATGTGAAAACTAAGAAAAACTGAAAAGTACTAAAAAAAATCAAACCAATATTTTTACACTTTTTTGCCCTAGTTCATGCATTTCACATGTCTAGAAGTGAAATAAAAAATGATTTGGACAATATCTGAGAGATTTTGAAATTTGTCAAAAATCTGTCTTTTATCCTGACCCCGGACCTTATGTGAAAACTAAGAAAAACTGAAAAGTACTAAAAAAAATCAAACCAATTTTGTTACACTTTTTTGCACTAGTTCATGCATTTCACATGTCTAGAAATTAAATAAAAAATGATTTGGACAATATCTGACAGATTTTGAAATTTGTCAAAAATCTGTCTTTTGTCCTGACCCCGGACCATATGTGAAAACTAAGAAAAACTGAAAAGTACTAAAAAAAATCAGACCAATTTTGTTAGACTTTTTTGCACTAGTTCATGCATTTCACATGTCTAGACGTGAAATAAAAAATAATTTGGACAATATCTGACATATTTTGAAATTTGTCAAAAATCTGTCTTTTGTCCTGACCCCGGACCTTATGTGAAAACTAAAAAAAACTGAAAGGTACTAAAAAAAATCAAACCAATTTTTTTACACTTTTTTGCCCTAGTTCATGCATTTCACATGTCTATAAGTGAAATAAAAAATGATTTGGACAATATCTGACATATTTTGAAATTTGTAAAAATTCTGTCTTTTGTCCTGACCCCGGACCTTATGTGAAAACTAAGAAAAACTGAAAAGTACTAAAAAAAATCAGACCAATTTTTTTTCACTTTTTTTGCCCTAGTTCATGCATTTCACATGTCTAGAAGTGAAATAAAAAATAATTTGGACAATATCTGAGAGATTTTGAAATTTGTCAAAAATCTGTCTTTTATCCTGACCCCGGACCTTATGTGAAAACTAAGAAAAACTGAAAAGTACAAAAAAAAAATCAAACCAATTTTGTTAGACTTTTTTGCACTAGTTCATGCATTTCACATGTCTAGACGTGAAATAAAAAATAATTTGGACAATATCTGAGAGATTTTGAAATTTGTCAAAAATCTGTCTTTTATCCTGACCCCGGACCTTATGTGAAAACTAAGAAAAACTGAAAAGTACAAAAAAAAAATCAAACCAATTTTGTTAGACTTTTTTGCACTAGTTCATGCATTTCACATGTCTAGACGTGAAATAAAAAATAATTTGGACAATATCTGACATATTTTGAAATTTGTCAAAAATCTGTCTTTTGTCCTGACCCCGGACCATATGTGAAAACTAAGAAAAACTGAAAAGTACTAAAAAAAATCAGACCAATTTTGTTAGACTTTTTTGCACTAGTTCATACATTTCACATGTCTAGACGTGAAATAAAAAATAATTTGGACAATATCTGACATATTTTGAAATTTGTCAAAAATCTGTCTTTTGTCCTGACCCCGGACCTTATGTGAAAACTAAGAAAAACTGAAAAGTACTAAAAAAAAATCAAACCAATTTTGTTACACTTTTTTGCACTAGTTCATGCATTTCACATGTCTAGACGTGAAATAAAAAATAATTTGGACAATATCTGACATATTTTGAAATTTGTCAAAATTCTGTCTTTTGTCCTGACCCCGGACCTTATTTGAAAACTAAGAAAAACTGCAAGGTACTAAAAAAAAATCAAACCAATTTTTTCACACTTTCTTGCCCTAGGTCATGCATTTCACATGTCTAGAAATTAAATAAAAAATGATTTGGACAATATCTGACAGATTTTGAAATTTGTCAGAAATCTGTATTTTGTCCTGACCCCGGACCTTATGTGAAAACTAAGAAAAACTGAAAAGTACTAAAAAAAATCAGACCAATTTTTTTTCACTTTTTTTGCCCTAGTTCATGCATTTCACATGTCTAGAAATGAAATAAAAAATGATTTGGACAATATCTGACAGATTTTGAAATTTGACAAAAATCTGTCTTTTGTCCTGACCCCGGACCTTATGTGAAAACTAAGAAAAACTGAAAAGTACTAAAAAAAATCAGACCAATTTTTTTTCACTTTTTTTGCCCTAGTTCATGCATTTCACATGTCTAGAAGTGAAATAAAAAATAATTTGGACAATATCTGAGAGATTTTGAAATTTGTCAAAAATCTGTCTTTTATCCTGACCCCGGACCTTATGTGAAAACTAAGAAAAACTGAAAAGTACAAAAAAAAAATCAAACCAATTTTGTTAGACTTTTTTGCACTAGTTCATGCATTTCACATGTGTAGACGTGAAATAAAAAATAATTTGGACAATATCTGACATATTTTGAAATTTGTCAAAATTCTGTCTTTTGTCCTGACCCCGGACCTTATGTGAAAACTAAGAAAAACTGCAAGGTACTAAAAAAAAATCAAACCAATTTTTTTACACTTTTTTGCCCTAGTTCATGCATTTCACATGTCTAGAAGTGAAATAAAAAATGATTTGGACAATATCTGACATATTTTGAAATTTGTAAAAATTCTGTCTTTTGTCCTGACCCCGGACCTTATGTGAAAACTAAGAAAAACTGAAAAGTACTAAAAAAAAATCAGACCAATTTTTTTTCACTTTTTTTGCCCTAGTTCATGCATTTCACATGTCTAGAAGTGAAATAAAAAATAATTTGGACAATATCTGAGAGATTTTGAAATTTGTCAAAAATCTGTCTTTTATCCTGACTCCGGACCTTATGTGAAAACTAAGAAAAACTGAAAAGTACTAAAAAAAAATCAAACCAATTTTGTTAGACTTTTTTGCACTAGTTCATGCATTTCACATGTCTAGACGTGAAATAAAAAATAATTTGGACAATATCTGAGAGATTTTGAAATTTGTCAAAAATCTGTCTTTTATCCTGACCCCGGACCTTATGTGAAAACTAAGAAAAACTGAAAAGTACAAAAAAAAAATCAAACCAATTTTGTTAGACTTTTTTGCACTAGTTCATGCATTTCACATGTCTAGACGTGAAATAAAAAATAATTTGGACAATATCTGACATATTTTGAAATTTGTAAAAATTCTGTCTTTTGTCCTGACCCCGGACCTTATGTGAAAACTAAGAAAAACTGAAAAGTACTAAAAAAAAATCAGACCAATTTTTTTTCACTTTTTTTGCCCTAGTTCATGCATTTCACATGTCTAGAAGTGAAATAAAAAATAATTTGGACAATATCTGAGAGATTTTGAAATTTGTCAAAAATCTGTCTTTTATCCTGACTCCGGACCTTATGTGAAAACTAAGAAAAACTGAAAAGTACTAAAAAAAATCAAACCAATTTTGTTAGACTTTTTTGCACTAGTTCATGCATTTCACATGTCTAGACGTGAAATAAAAAATAATTTGGACAATATCTGAGAGATTTTGAAATTTGTCAAAAATCTGTCTTTTATCCTGACCCCGGACCTTATGTGAAAACTAAGAAAAACTGAAAAGTACAAAAAAAAAATCAAACCAATTTTGTTAGACTTTTTTGCACTAGTTCATGCATTTCACATGTCTAGACGTGAAATAAAAAATAATTTGGACAATATCTGACATATTTTGAAATTTGTCAAAAATCTGTCTTTTGTCCTGACCCCGGACCATATGTGAAAACTAAGAAAAACTGAAAAGTACTAAAAAAAATCAGACCAATTTTGTTAGACTTTTTTGCACTAGTTCATGCATTTCACATGTCTAGACGTGAAATAAAAAATAATTTGGACAATATCTGACATATTTTGAAATTTGTCAAAAATCTGTCTTTTGTCCTGACCCCGGACCTTATGTGAAAACTAAGAAAAACTGAAAAGTACTAAAAAAAAATCAAACCAATTTTGTTACACTTTTTTGCACTAGTTCATGCATTTCACATGTCTAGACGTGAAATAAAAAATAATTTGGACAATATCTGACATATTTTGAAATTTGTCAAAATTCTGTCTTTTGTCCTGACCCCGGACCTTATGTGAAAACTAAGAAAAACTGCAAGGTACTAAAAAAAAATCAAACCAATTTTTTTACACTTTTTTGCCCTAGTTCATGCATTTCACATGTCTAGAAGTGAAATAAAAAATGATTTGGACAATATCTGACATATTTTGAAATTTGTCAAAAATCTGTCTTTTGTCCTGACCCCGGACCTTATGTGAAAACTAAGAAAAACTGCAAGGTACTAAAAAAAAATCAAACCAATTTTTTCACACTTTCTTGCCCTAGGTCATGCATTTCACATGTCTAGAAGTGAAATAAAAAATGATTTGGACAATATCTGACAGATTTTGAAATTTGTCAGAAATCTGTATTTTGTCCTGACCCCGGACCTTATGTGAAAACTAAGAAAAACTGAAAAGTACTAAAAAAAATCAGACCAATTTTTTTTCACTTTTTTTGCCCTAGTTCATGCATTTCACATGTCTAGAAATGAAATAAAAAATGATTTGGACAATATCTGAGAGATTTTGAAATTTGTCAAAAATCTGTCTTTTATCCTGACCCCGGACCTTATGTGAAAACTAAGAAAAACTGAAAAGTACTAAAAAAAATCAAACCAATTTTGTTACACTTTTTTGCCCTAGTTCATGCATTTCACATGTCTATAAGTGAAATAAAAAATAATTTGGACAATATCTGAGAGATTTTGAAATTTGTCAAAAATCTGTCTTTTATCCTGACCCCGGACCTTATGTGAAAACTAAGAAAAACTGAAAAGTACAAAAAAAAAATCAAACCAATTTTGTTAGACTTTTTTGCACTAGTTCATGCATTTCACATGTCTAGAAGTGAAATAAAAAATGATTTGGACAATATCTGACATATTTTGAAATTTGTCAAAAATCTGTCTTTTGTCCTGACCCCGGACCTTATGTGAAAACTAAGAAAAACTGAAAGGTACTAAAAAAAATCAAACCAATTTTGTTACACTTTTTTGCACTTGTTCGTGCATTTCACATGTCTAGACGTGAAATCAAAAATAATTTGGACAATATCTGACATATTTTGAAATTTGTCAAAAATCTGTCTTTTGTCCTGACCCCGGACCTTATGTGAAAACTAAGAAAAACTGAAAAGTACTAAAAAAAATCAGACCAATTTTTTTACACTTTTTTGCCCTAGTTCATGCATTTCTACGGAGCCCTCCGGGTGACATGGGGAAAAAAAACATGGGTTAGAAAAAAAAAAAAAAAGTAGTGGGGAAAAAAAAACATGAGGAAGAAAAAAAAAACGATGCACTTTTGCGGGATCTCATTGCGGGATCTCGCAAAGTTTTGCGGGATCTCGCAAAACCTTTTTTTCTACTTTTGGAATTGCTGGGCTTCCTACTTGACCCCAATAGGCCCACAAACCACTACCGCCAGATGGCAATCGTATCATGATACTATGATTGCTCTATCACTGTTGCGTGTTGTGGGTTTTCTGGACACATTACATAGGCCTATGACACGGGAGGGAGAGGGAGACACCTGCGTGCAGACACGCACACACGCAGGCGCGTAGCAAGCGTGGGGGATGTGGGTGTTATAATGTACACAGTTTTGCTGGAACACGATTATATCCCTCACACTTTTTGTCAGATTAAATTGAAAGTAAAATATGGAAATAAACGCTCCCGTAAAGAGTTGGAACCGTA
This sequence comes from Alosa pseudoharengus, assembly GCF_046254945.1. Classification (NCBI taxonomy): domain Eukaryota; kingdom Metazoa; phylum Chordata; class Actinopteri; order Clupeiformes; family Clupeidae; genus Alosa; species Alosa pseudoharengus. Next base: position 305,776 of record NW_027468814.1, read on the forward strand.
TCTATAACGAACACACAGAGACACAAATAGGTCTGTTGATTTGATTGAACGGTCATCCAGCCAATCACACCAAGTTAGGTGAAGAACCAGAGCCAAAGTGTACGTCTTTCAAGGCTGCTGCTTGGGTCTGCATTGTAACGTCTGCAGTGAGCAGATTTCAGATAGAATTGAAATTATAATTGTTACCGCATTATGCTAATTTAGTAAACCAAAATTCACTGTCTGACTGACAGTTTTTGCCACAATGCAGGGAGTCAAAGTGAAAGCGGGGTGCGTGCACCAAGGCACCTGTTTCTGCAGGAAAACCTTTGGCTACTGTTCTCAGAGCATTATGCTTTCTCTGCCTATGATCTGCAGCTTTTCTCAAACTATGGGCCTCCTCAACAATGAACCTACTACTGCTCCACGTAGCCGCGAAATTAAGTTATGCCCGGTGCTTCACACATCTGCTCATTTGCAGCATACTGTAGTGAATGGCTACTTGCGAACGTTGTGGTTTACTTGCGAACATTGTGGATTACTTGCGAACACTGTGGACACTTGCGAACTCTGTGGATTAGGCTACTTGCGGACTCTGAATTATCTCTGGACACTTACGGTCAGTCTCATAACGCTCCAGGCTGGAGCTGCTGTACGGACTAAACCAGTACTTTCTCAAAGCCGGTCATAGGACCCTGTGATCGATCTAGCTCAGTCTATTGATTGCCTTGTTATTGCAGTCTAGTGTGGCCTACTGTGTGTGTGTGTGTGTGTGCGCGCGCGTGTGTGTGTGCGCGCGCTTTGAGTTTAGCCCCCGGCCGGGGTTAATGGCCAGTCCCTTCCCCTAGTTTAACTCGGCCGTAGAGAGGGCTAGTTTAAGCGGGTTGTATGAATGCGGGGTGGTTGTGTGTGGGAGGTAGTGGTGTATAAATTAATTCTTGTGAATAAACTGTGAAAAGTAAATCCCGAGTTGTGTGTGTGTGTGTGTGTGTGTGTGTGTGTGTGTGTGTGTGTGTAACTCCTCCTCCGACTACCTATAACATAATTACAATACTTATTAATTTGGTGTCATCAACTATATAGACATAGCCCAGTCAGCACACATACAGTATGTCTCCAAGACGCTTGGAAAGGAACAGCTTAATTACATCGCGTTCCATTTAGAACGTTTTATTTAATCTGATCTTACAAACGGCGGCGTCAAGACACATTTGAGTTCTACATCGGAGATAGAACGCTTATGATCGATCATGCAATGTGTGCGTCCCTGCAGCAAGTGAAACTGGAGGTAACGTGGGCTAGAAGCAACAATAGCTTAAACAAAACGTGGCTTCCTGTAACTATCAATGGAAAAATGCATAGAAACTGCTAATCATAATCTTTAAATTGACATTAATTAAGCTGGCTATATGCAACACAATTTATATATATTCCCTTTGCATATGTTTGGGTAGACTTCAAACGTTTTTGAATTTGAGCTTACAGTTCTGTGTCCTTTACATTTATTAGGTATTAGTGATACCCAGGGTGCGATTTGTGTAAAAAACAGAGGGGGTGGGGGGGGGGGGGATTTTGAATATGTTTGTAACCCCCCCCCCAAAAAAAAAAAATGAACGAACGAATAATTTCATAGCTAATAATAGCCTATATTAATTTTGCCAACTTTGTAACATTTACCTTTAGCTTAGTTTTAGTTTACCGTTGTGTATGACTTTAAACAGCGAGTGTGCTCAGCTCCTCTAATGCAGGGTTGGACTACGTTTTGAGAAACATACAAATTCACCTTGTTCTTGACCCATCTGAAATGACTCCTCTACCTTTGCTGCCTCCATCCTTTCTGTATTTGTTATGTAAAATGTTGTATATGATGACACTGAAGTCTTGAGTTAGTGAATTGGCTAACAGTGTTAGTTGGTATACAAATAGCCTACACATTGTGCTACACGCTGCGTAGGCTGCGTGCATTCTCTCTCCTGCAGATTTGCGTTCAGTAGCCAAGTGCGTAATATTGTAAAAGTTGAAAAAATAAATGTGTTTATTGAAGCCTACAGAAAATAAATAGCTTACTATCATACTGTCAGTTAATTGGCTACAGTGCAGTGAAGAGTTTGGAGAGAAGTTATAGGGCAACTTGAAGTTTTATGAAAATAATTTCGAACCAGAACATATAATAATAATAAGCTTCTATTTCTTGCAACTGTTAAAACACCCGCTAGATAGTTTAAATACCCACCAACATTTGTTTTTGCTGTACAGATTATTTCTGTAAATTATTTGTCTACTAGGCCTAGCCTACTGGCTGATTTATCAAACGAGTGCTTTCTCGTTCGTCCACCGCAAACTACTAGGTGTTTAAAGTAAGACGATATGCTGCTCTGAGCGCGTTTCATGTTTGGTTCAGCGCTGTTTTCCCTGCGGAAGTTCCCGCACTAAAATGTTGAGAGTGACTGAAAATGTTACAATGTTTTTGTGTTCGATGACGTTCAGAAATATGCGCCATCTGCCAGAAGGCTACTGAATAGCCTACTCTGATGTATTGACACTGAAGATCGCTAGATTTCAAGAGTTTAAGTAGGCTAGCAGTTAAGTTGCATTCATCGCTATCAAGGGTTTAATCCTTGTCCCCACCGGAGATAAAAATAATTTAGCAGAGGTAGGGATAGGAAAACCAGAGTTGGGGAAATCCTCACCATCCCCCCCTACAAATCGCACCCTGGTGATACCTCGAAATTAGGCTGCTGTCTGTTAGGCAATTTATTGTAGCCTGCTGTGTGTGCGTGTCTGCACGCAGGTGTCTCCCTCTCCCTCCCTTGTCATAGGCCTATGTAATTTGTCCAGAAAACCCACAACACGCAACAGTGATAGAGCAATCAGAATATCATGATACGATTGCCATCTGGCGGTGGTGGTTTGTGGGCCTATTGGGGTCAAGTAGGAAGCCCAGCAAGTTCCAAAAGTAGAAAAAAAGTTTTGCGAGATCCCGCAATGAGATCCTGCAAAAGTGCATCGTTTTTTTTTTCTTCTTCATGTTTTTTTTTTCCCACTACTTTTTTTTTTTTTTTTCTAACCCATGTTTTTTTCCCCCATGTCACCCGGAGGGCTCCGTACATTTCACATGTCTAGAAGTGAAATAAAAAATAATTTGGACAATATCTGACATATTTTGAAATTTGTCAAAAATCTGTCTTTTGTCCTGACCCCGGACCTTATGTGAAAACTAAGAAAAACTGAAAGGTACTAAACAAAATCAAACCAATTTTTTTACACTTTTTTGCACTTGTTCGTGCATTTCACATGTCTAGACGTGAAATCAAAAATAATTTGGACAATATCTGACATATTTTGAAATTTGTCAAAAATCTGTCTTTTGTCCTGACCCCGGACCTTATGTGAAAACTAAGAAAAACTGAAAGGTACTAAAAAAAATCAAACCAATTTTGTTACACTTTTTTGCCCTAGTTCATGCATTTCACATGTCTAGAAGTGAAATAAAAAATAATTTGGACAATATCTGACATATTTTGAAATTTGTCAAAAATCTGTCTTTTGTCCTGACCCCGGACCTTATGTGAAAACTAAGAAAAACTGAAAAGTACTAAAAAAAATCAGACCAATTTTTTTACACTTTTTTGCCCTAGTTCATGCATTTCACATGTCTAGAAGTGAAATAAAAAATAATTTGGACAATATCTGACATATTTTGAAATTTGTCAAAAAACTGTCTTTTGTCCTGACCCCGGACCTTATGTGAAAACTAAGAAAAACTGAAAGGTACTAAACAAAATCAAACCAATTTTGTTACACTTTTTTGAACTTGTTCGTGCATTTCACATGTCTAGACGTGAAATAAAAAATAATTTGGACAATATCTGACATATTTTGAAATTTGTCAAAAATCTGTCTTTTGTCCTGACCCCGGACCTTATGTGAAAACTAAGAAAAACTGAAAGGTACTAAAAAAAATCAAACCAATTTTGTTACACTTTTTTGCCCTAGTTCATGCATTTCACATGTCTAGAAGTGAAATAAAAAATAATTTGGACAATATCTGACATATTTTGAAATTTGTCAAAAATCTGTCTTTTGTCCTGACCCCGGACCTTATGTGAAAACTAAGAAAAACTGAAAAGTACTAAAAAAAATCAGACCAATTTTTTTACACTTTTTTGCCCTAGTTCATGCATTTCACATGTCTAGAAGTGAAATAAAAAATAATTTGGACAATATCTGACATATTTTGAAATTTGTCAAAAAACTGTCTTTTGTCCTAACCCCGGACCTTGTGTGAAAACTAAGAAAAACTGAAAGGTACTAAAAAAAATCAAACCAATTTTGTTACACTTTTTTGCCCTAGTTCATGCATTTCACATGTCTAGAAGTGAAATAAAAAATAATTTGGACAATATCTGACATATTTTGAAATTTGTCAAAAAACTGTCTTTTGTCCTGACCCCGGACCTTATGTGAAAACTAAGAAAAACTGAAAGGTACTAAACAAAATCAAACCAATTTTGTTACACTTTTTTGAACTTGTTCGTGCATTTCACATGTCTAGACGTGAAATCAAAAATAATTTGGACAATATCTGACATATTTTGAAATTTGTCAAAAATCTGTCTTTTGTCCTGACCCCGGACCTTATGTGAAAACTAAGAAAAACTGAAAAGTACTAAAAAAATCAGACCAATTTTTTTTACACTTTTTTGCCCTAGTTCATGCATTTCACATGTCTAGAAGTGAAATAAAAAATAATTTGGACAATATCTGACATATTTTGAAATTTGTCAAAAATCTGTCTTTTGTCCTGACCCCGGACCTTATGTAAAAAAACTAAGAAAAACTGAAAGGTACTAAAAAAAATCAAACCAATTTTGTTACACTTTTTTGCACTTGTTCGTGCATTTCACATGTCTAGACGTGAAATCAAAAATAATTTGGACAATATCTGACATATTTTGAAATTTGTCAAAAATCTGTCTTTTGTCCTGACCCCGGACCTTATGTGAAAACTAAGAAAAACTGAAAAGTACTAAAAAAAATCAGACCAATTTTTTTACACTTTTTTGCCCTAGTTCATGCATTTCACATGTCTAGAAGTGAAATAAAAAATAATTTGGACAATATCTGACATATTTTGAAATTTGTCAAAAATCTGTCTTTTGTCCTGACCCCGGACCTTATGTGAAAACTAAGAAAAACTGAAAGGTACTAAACAAAATCAAACCAATTTTTTTACACTTTTTTGCACTTGTTCGTGCATTTCACATGTCTAGAAGTGAAATAAAAATGATTTGGACAATATCTGACATATTTTGAAATTTGTAAAAATTCTGTCTTTTGTCCTGACCCCGGACCTTATGTGAAAACTAAGAAAAACTGAAAAGTACTAAAAAAAATCAGACCAATTTTTTTTCACTTTTTTTGCCCTAGTTCATGCATTTCACATGTCTAGACGTGAAATAAAAAATAATTTGGACAATATCTGACATATTTTGAAATTTGTCAAAAATCTATCTTTTGTCCTGACCCCGGACCTTATGTGAAAACTAAAAAAAACTGAAAGGTACTAAAAAAAATCAAACCAATTTTTTTACACTTTTTTGCCCTAGTTCATGCATTTCACATGTCTATAAGTGAAATAAAAAATGATTTGGACAATATCTGACATATTTTGAAATTTGTCAAAATTCTGTCTTTTGTCCTGACCCCGGACCTTATGTGAAAACTAAGAAAAACTGAAAAGTACTAAAAAAAAATCAAACCAATTTTGTTACACTTTTTTGCACTAGTTCATGCATTTCACATGTCTAGACGTGAAATCAAAAATAATTTGGACAATATCTGACATATTTTGAAATTTGTCAAAAATCTGTCTTTTGTCCTGACCCCGGACCTTATGTGAAAACTAAGAAAAACTGAAAGGTACTAAAAAAAATCAAACCAATTTTGTTACACTTTTTTGCCCTAGTTCATGCATTTCACATGTCTAGAAGTGAAATAAAAAATAATTTGGACAATATCTGACATATTTTGAAATTTGTCAAAAATCTGTCTTTTGTCCTGACCCCGGACCTTATGTGAAAACTAAGAAAAACTGAAAAGTACTAAAAAAATCAGACCAATTTTTTTTACACTTTTTTGCCCTAGTTCATGCATTTCACATGTCTAGAAGTGAAATAAAAAATAATTTGGACAATATCTGACATATTTTGAAATTTGTCAAAAATCTGTCTTTTGTCCTGACCCCGGACCTTATGTGAAAACTAAGAAAAACTGAAAGGTACTAAAAAAAATCAAACCAATTTTGTTACACTTTTTTGCACTTGTTCGTGCATTTCACATGTCTAGACGTGAAATCAAAAATAATTTGGACAATATCTGACATATTTTGAAATTTGTCAAAAATCTGTCTTTTGTCCTGACCCCGGACCTTATGTGAAAACTAAGAAAAACTGAAAAGTACTAAAAAAAATCAGACCAATTTTTTTACACTTTTTTGCCCTAGTTCATGCATTTCACATGTCTAGAAGTGAAATAAAAAATAATTTGGACAATATCTGACATATTTTGAAATTTGTCAAAAATCTGTCTTTTGTCCTGACCCCGGACCTTATGTGAAAACTAAGAAAAACTGAAAGGTACTAAACAAAATCAAACCAAATTTGTTACACTTTTTTGCACTTGTTCGTGCATTTCACATGTCTAGACGTGAAATCAAAAATAATTTGGACAATATCTGACATATTTTGAAATTTGTCAAAAATCTGTCTTTTGTCCTGACCCCGGACCTTATGTGAAAACTAAGAAAAACTGAAAGGTACTAAAAAAAATCAAACCAATTTTGTTACACTTTTTTGCACTTGTTCATGCATTTCACATGTCTAGACGTGAAATAAAAAATAATTTGGACAATATCTGACATATTTTGAAATTTGTCAAAAATCTATCTTTTGTCCTGACCCCGGACCTAATGTGAAAACTAAAAAAAACTGAAAGGTACTAAAAAAAATCAAACCAATTTTTTTACACTTTTTTGCCCTAGTTCATGCATTTCACATGTCTATAAGTGAAATAAAAAATGATTTGGACAATATCTGACATATTTTGAAATTTGTCAAAATTCTGTCTTTTGTCATGACCCCGGACCTTATGTGAAAACTAAGAAAAACTGCAAGGTACTAAAAAAAATCAAACCAATTTTTTTACACTTTTTTGCCCTAGTTCATGCATTTCACATGTCTAGAAGTGAAATAAAAAATGATTTGGACAATATCTGACATATTTTGAAATTTGTCAAAAATCTGTCTTTTATCCTGACCCCGGACCTTATGTGAAAACTAAGAAAAACTGCAAGGTACAAAAAAAAAATCAAACCAATGTTTTCACACTTTCTTGCCCTAGTTCATGCATTTCACATGTCTAGAAATTAAATAAAAAATAATTTGGACAATATCTGACAGATTTTGAAATTTGCCAAAAATCTGTCTTTTGTCCTGACCCCGGACCTTATGTGAAAACTAAGAAAAACTGAAAAGTACTAAAAAAATCAGACCAATTTTTTTTACACTTTTTTGCCCTAGTTCATGCATTTCACATGTCTAGAAGTGAAATAAAAAATAATTTGGACAATATCTGACATATTTTGAAATTTGTCAAAAATCTGTCTTTTGTCCTGACCCCGGACCTTATGTGAAAACTAAGAAAAACTGAAAGGTACTAAAAAAAATCAAACCAATTTTGTTACACTTTTTTGCACTTGTTCGTGCATTTCACATGTCTAGACGTGAAATCAAAAATAATTTGGACAATATCTGACATATTTTGAAATTTGTCAAAAATCTGTCTTTTGTCCTGACCCCGGACCTTATGTGAAAACTAAGAAAAACTGAAAAGTACTAAAAAAAATCAGACCAATTTTTTTACACTTTTTTGCCCTAGTTCATGCATTTCACATGTCTAGAAGTGAAATAAAAAATAATTTGGACAATATCTGACATATTTTGAAATTTGTCAAAAATCTGTCTTTTGTCCTGACCCCGGACCTTATGTGAAAACTAAGAAAAACTGAAAGGTACTAAACAAAATCAAACCAAATTTGTTACACTTTTTTGCACATGTTCGTGCATTTCACATGTCTAGACGTGAAATCAAAAATAATTTGGACAATATCTGACATATTTTGAAATTTGTCAAAAATCTGTCTTTTGTCCTGACCCCGGACCTTATGTGAAAACTAAGAAAAACTGAAAGGTACTAAAAAAAATCAAACCAATTTTGTTACACTTTTTTGCACTTGTTCATGCATTTCACATGTCTAGACGTGAAATAAAAAATAATTTGGACAATATCTGACATATTTTGAAATTTGTCAAAAATCTATCTTTTGTCCTGACCCCGGACCTAATGTGAAAACTAAAAAAAACTGAAAGGTACTAAAAAAAATCAAACCAATTTTTTTACACTTTTTTGCCCTAGTTCATGCATTTCACATGTCTATAAGTGAAATAAAAAATGATTTGGACAATATCTGACATATTTTGAAATTTGTCAAAATTCTGTCTTTTGTCATGACCCCGGACCTTATGTGAAAACTAAGAAAAACTGCAAGGTACTAAAAAAAATCAAACCAATTTTTTTACACTTTTTTGCCCTAGTTCATGCATTTCACATGTCTAGAAGTGAAATAAAAAATGATTTGGACAATATCTGACATATTTTGAAATTTGTCAAAAATCTGTCTTTTATCCTGACCCCGGACCTTATGTGAAAACTAAGAAAAACTGCAAGGTACAAAAAAAAAATCAAACCAATGTTTTCACACTTTCTTGCCCTAGTTCATGCATTTCACATGTCTAGAAATTAAATAAAAAATGATTTGGACAATATCTGACAGATTTTGAAATTTGCCAGAAATCTGTATTTTGTCCTGACCCCGGACCTTATGTGAAAACTAAGAAAAACTGAAAAGTACTAAAAAAAATCAGACCAATTTTTTTTCACTTTTTTTGCCCTAGTTCATGCATTTCACATGTCTAGAAGTGAAATAAAAAATAATTTGGACAATATCTGAGAGATTTTGAAATTTGTCAAAAATCTATCTTTTGTCCTGACCCCGGACCTTATGTGAAAACTAAAAAAAACTGAAAGGTACTAAAAAAAATCAAACCAATTTTTTTACACTTTTTTGCCCTAGTTCATGCATTTTACATGTCTATAAGTGAAATAAAAAATGATTTGGACAATATCTGACATATTTTGAAATTTGTCAAAATTCTGTCTTTTGTCCTGACCCCGGACCTTATGTGAAAACTAAGAAAAACTGCAAGGTACTAAAAAAAAATCAAACCAATTTTTTCACACTTTCTTGCCCTAGTTCATGCATTTCACATGTCTAGAAATGAAATAAAAAATGATTTGGACAATATCTGAGAGATTTTGAAATTTGTCAAAAATCTGTCTTTTATCCTGACCTTATGTGAAAACTAAGAAAAACTGAAAAGTACTTAAAAAAAATCAAACCAATTTTGTTACACTTTATTGCACTAGTTCATGCATTTCACATGTCTAGACGTGAAATAAAAAATAATTTGGACAATATCTGACATATTTTGAAATTTGTCAAAAATCTATCTTTTGTCCTGACCCCGGACCTAATGTGAAAACTAAAAAAAACTGAAAGGTACTAAAAAAAATCAAACCAATTTTTTTACACTTTTTTGCCCTAGTTCATGCATTTCACATGTCTATAAGTGAAATAAAAAATGATTTGGACAATATCTGACATATTTTGAAATTTGTCAAAATTCTGTCTTTTGTCCTGACCCCGGACCTTATGTGAAAACTAAGAAAAACTGCAAGGTACTAAAAAAAAATCAAACCAATTTTTTTACACTTTTTTGCCCTAGTTCATGCATTTCACATGTCTAGAAGTGAAATAAAAAATGATTTGGACAATATCTGACATATTTTGAAATTTGTCAAAAATCTGTCTTTTGTCCTGACCCCGGACCTTATGTGAAAACTAAGAAAAACTGCAAGGTACTAAAAAAAATCAAACCAATATTTTTACACTTTTTTGCACTAGTTCATGCATTTCACATGTCTAGAAGTGAAATAAAAAATGATTTGGACAATATCTGAGAGATTTTGAAATTTGTCAAAAATCTGTCTTTTATCCTGACCCCGGACCTTATGTGAAAACTAAGAAAAACTGAAAAGTACTAAAAAAAATCAAACCAATTTTGTTACACTTTTTTGCACTAGTTCATGCATTTCACATGTCTAGAAATTAAATAAAAAATAATTTGGACAATATCTGACACATTTTGAAATTTGTCAAAAATCTGTCTTTTGTCCTGACCCCGGACCTTATGTGAAAACTAAAAAAAACTGAAAGGTACTAAAAAAAATCAAACCAATTTTTTTACACTTTTTTGCCCTAGTTCATGCATTTCACATGTCTATAAGTGAAATAAAAAATGATTTGGACAATATCTGACATATTTTGAAATTTGTCAAAAATCTGTCTTTTGTCCTGACCCCGGACCTTATGTGAAAACTAAGAAAAACTGAAAAGTACTAAAAAAAATCAGACCAATTTTTTTTCACTTTTTTTGCCCTAGTTCATGCATTTCACATGTCTAGAAATGAAATAAAAAATGATTTGGACAATATCTGACAGATTTTGAAATTTGTCAAAAAATCTGTCTTTTGTCCTGACCCCGGACCTTATGTGAAAACTAAGAAAAAGTGAAAAGTACTAAAAAAAATCAGACCAATTTTTTTTCACTTTTTTTGCCCTAGTTCATGCATTTCACATGTCTAGAAATGAAATAAAAAATGATTTGGACAATATCTGACAGATTTTGAAATTTGTCAAAAATCTATCTTTTGTCCTGACCCCGGACCTAATGTGAAAACTAAAAAAAACTGAAAGGTACTAAAAAAAATCAAACCAATTTTTTTACACTTTTTTGCCCTAGTTCATGCATTTCACATGTCTAGAAGTGAAATAAAAAATGATTTGGACAATATCTGACATATTTTGAAATTTGTCAAAAATCTGTCTTTTGTCCTGACCCCGGACCTTATGTGAAAACTAAGAAAAACTGAAAAGTACTAAAAAAAAATCAAACCAATTTTGTTACACTTTTTTGCACTAGTTCATGCATTTCACATGTCTAGACGTGAAATAAAAAAGAATTTGGACAATATCTGACATATTTTGAAATTTGTCAAAAATCTGTCTTTTGTCCTGACCCCGGACGTTATGTGAAAACTAAGAAAAACTGAAAAGTACTAAAAAAAATCAGACCAATTTTTTTTCACTTTTTTTGCCCTAGTTCATGCATTTCACATGTCTAGAAATGAAATAAAAAATTATTTGGACAATATCTGACAGATTTTGAAATTTGTCAAAAATCTGTCTTTTGTCCTGACCCCGGACCTTATGTGAAAACTAAGAAAAACTGAAAGGTACTAAACAAAATCAAACCAATTTTGTTACACTTTTTTGCACTTGTTCGTGCATTTCACATGTCTAGACGTGAAATCAAAAATAATTTGGACAATATCTGACATATTTTGAAATTTGTCAAAAATCTGTCTTTTGTCCTGACCCCGGACCTTATGTGAAAACTAAGAAAAACTGAAAGGTACTAAAAAAAATCAAACCAATTTTGTTACACTTTTTTGCACTTGTTCATGCATTTCACATGTCTAGACGTGAAATAAAAAATAATTTGGACAATATCTGACATATTTTGAAATTTGTCAAAAATCTGTCTTTTGTCCTGACCCCGGACCTTATGTGAAAACTAAGAAAAACTGAAAGGTACTAAAAAAAATCAGACCAATTTTTTTTCACTTTTTTGCACTAGTTCATGCATTTCACATGTCTAGAAGTGAAATAAAAAATAATTTGGACAATATCTGAGAGATTTTGAAATTTGTCAAAAATCTGTCTTTTATCCTGACCCCGGACCTTATGTGAAAACTAAGAAAAACTGAAAAGTACTAAAAAAAATCAAACCAATTTTGTTACACTTTTTTGCACTAGTTCATGCATTTCACATGTCTAGAAATGAAATAAAAAATGATTTGGACAATATCTGACAGATTTTGAAATTTGTCAAAAATCTGTCTTTTGTCCTGACCCCGGACCTTATGTGAAAACTAAGAAAAACTGAAAGGTACTAAAAAAAATCAAACCAATATTTTTACACTTTTTTGCACTAGTTCATGCATTTCACATGTCTAGAAGTGAAATAAAAAATGATTTGGACAATATCTGAGAGATTTTGAAATTTGTCAAAAATCTGTCTTTTGTCCTGACCCCGGACCTTATGTGAAAACTAAGAAAAACTGAAAAGTACTAAAAAAAAATCAAACCAATTTTGTTACACTTTTTTGCACTAGTTCATGCATTTCACATGTCTAGACGTGAAATAAAAAATAATTTGGACAATATCTGACATATTTTGAAATTTGTCAAAATTCTGTCTTTTGTCCTGACCCCGGACCTTATGTGAAAACTAAGAAAAACTGCAAGGTACTAAAAAAAAATCAAACCAATTTTTTCACACTTTCTTGCCCTAGTTCATGCATTTCACATGTCTAGAAATGAAATAAAAAATGATTTGGACAATATCTGAGAGATTTTGAAATTTGTCAAAAATCTGTCTTTTATCCTGACCTTATGTGAAAACTAAGAAAAACTGAAAAGTACTTAAAAAAAATCAAACCAATTTTGTTACACTTTATTGCACTAGTTCATGCATTTCACATGTCTAGACGTGAAATAAAAAATAATTTGGACAATATCTGACATATTTTGAAATTTGTCAAAAATCTATCTTTTGTCCTGACCCCGGACCTAATGTGAAAACTAAAAAAAACTGAAAGGTACTAAAAAAAATCAAACCAATTTTTTTACACTTTTTTGCCCTAGTTCATGCATTTCACATGTCTATAAGTGAAATAAAAAATGATTTGGACAATATCTGACATATTTTGAAATTTGTCAAAATTCTGTCTTTTGTCCTGACCCCGGACCTTATGTGAAAACTAAGAAAAACTGCAAGGTACTAAAAAAAAATCAAACCAATTTTTTTACACTTTTTTGCCCTAGTTCATGCATTTCACATGTCTAGAAGTGAAATAAAAAATGATTTGGACAATATCTGACATATTTTGAAATTTGTCAAAAATCTGTCTTTTGTCCTGACCCCGGACCTTATGTGAAAACTAAGAAAAACTGCAAGGTACTAAAAAAAATCAAACCAATATTTTTACACTTTTTTGCACTAGTTCATGCATTTCACATGTCTAGAAGTGAAATAAAAAATGATTTGGACAATATCTGAGAGATTTTGAAATTTGTCAAAAATCTGTCTTTTATCCTGACCCCGGACCTTATGTGAAAACTAAGAAAAACTGAAAAGTACTAAAAAAAATCAAACCAATTTTGTTACACTTTTTTGCACTAGTTCATGCATTTCACATGTCTAGAAATTAAATAAAAAATAATTTGGACAATATCTGACATATTTTGAAATTTGTCAAAAATCTGTCTTTTGTCCTGACCCCGGACCTTATGTGAAAACTAAAAAAAACTGAAAGGTACTAAAAAAAATCAAACCAATTTTTTTACACTTTTTTGCCCTAGTTCATGCATTTCACATGTCTATAAGTGAAATAAAAAATGATTTGGACAATATCTGACATATTTTGAAATTTGTCAAAAATCTGTCTTTTGTCCTGACCCCGGACCTTATGTGAAAACTAAGAAAAACTGAAAAGTACTAAAAAAAATCAGACCAATTTTTTTTCACTTTTTTTGCCCTAGTTCATGCATTTCACATGTCTAGAAATGAAATAAAAAATGATTTGGACAATATCTGACAGATTTTGAAATTTGTCAAAAAATCTGTCTTTTGTCCTGACCCCGGACCTTATGTGAAAACTAAGAAAAAGTGAAAAGTACTAAAAAAAATCAGACCAATTTTTTTTCACTTTTTTTGCCCTAGTTCATGCATTTCACATGTCTAGAAATGAAATAAAAAATGATTTGGACAATATCTGACAGATTTTGAAATTTGTCAAAAATCTATCTTTTGTCCTGACCCCGGACCTAATGTGAAAACTAAAAAAAACTGAAAGGTACTAAAAAAAATCAAACCAATTTTTTTACACTTTTTTGCCCTAGTTCATGCATTTCACATGTCTAGAAGTGAAATAAAAAATGATTTGGACAATATCTGACATATTTTGAAATTTGTCAAAAATCTGTCTTTTGTCCTGACCCCGGACCTTATGTGAAAACTAAGAAAAACTGAAAAGTACTAAAAAAAAATCAAACCAATTTTGTTACACTTTTTTGCACTAGTTCATGCATTTCACATGTCTAGACGTGAAATAAAAAAGAATTTGGACAATATCTGACATATTTTGAAATTTGTCAAAAATCTGTCTTTTGTCCTGACCCCGGACGTTATGTGAAAACTAAGAAAAACTGAAAAGTACTAAAAAAAATCAGACCAATTTTTTTTCACTTTTTTTGCCCTAGTTCATGCATTTCACATGTCTAGAAATGAAATAAAAAATAATTTGGACAATATCTGACATATTTTGAAATTTGTCAAAAATCTGTCTTTTGTCCTGACCCCGGACCTTATGTGAAAACTAAGAAAAACTGAAAGGTACTAAAAAAAATCAAACCAATTTTGTTACACTTTTTTGCACTAGTTCATGCATTTCACATGTCTAGACGTGAAATAAAAAATAATTTGGACAATATCTGACATATTTTGAAATTTGTCAAAAATCTGTCTTTTGTCCTGACCCCGGACCTTATGTGAAAACTAAGAAAAACTGAAAAGTACTAAAAAAAATCAGACCAATTTTGTTAGACTTTTTTGCACTAGTTCATGCATTTCACATGTCTAGACGTGAAATAAAAAATAATTTGGACAATATCTGACATATTTTGAAATTTGTCAAAATTCTGTCTTTTGTCCTGACCCCGGACCTTATGTGAAAACTAAGAAAAACTGCAAGGTACTAAAAAAAATCAGACCAATTTTTTTTCACTTTTTTTGCCCTAGTTCATGCATTTCACATGTCTAGACGTGAAATAAAAAATAATTTTGACAATATCTGACATATTTTGAAATTTGTCAAAAATCTGTCTTTTGTCCTGACCCCGGACCTTATGTGAAAACTAAGAAAAACTGAAAAGTACTAAAAAAAATCAAACCAATTTTGTTACACTTTTTTGCACTAGTTCATGCATTTCACATGTCTAGAAATTAAATAAAAAATAATTTGGACAATATCTGACATATTTTGAAATTTGTCAAAAATCTGTCTTTTGTCCTGACCCCGGACCTTATGTGAAAACTAAAAAAAACTGAAAGGTACTAAAAAAAATCAAACCAATTTTTTTACACTTTTTTGCCCTAGTTCATGCATTTCACATGTCTATAAGTGAAATAAAAAATGATTTGGACAATATCTGACATATTTTGAAATTTGTCAAAAATCTGTCTTTTGTCCTGACCCCGGACCTTATGTGAAAACTAAGAAAAACTGAAAAGTACTAAAAAAAATCAGACCAATTTTTTTTCACTTTTTTTGCCCTAGTTCATGCATTTCACATGTCTAGAAATGAAATAAAAAATGATTTGGACAATATCTGACAGATTTTGAAATTTGTCAAAAAATCTGTCTTTTGTCCTGACCCCGGACCTTATGTGAAAACTAAGAAAAAGTGAAAAGTACTAAAAAAAATCAGACCAATTTTTTTTCACTTTTTTTGCCCTAGTTCATGCATTTCACATGTCTAGAAATGAAATAAAAAATGATTTGGACAATATCTGACAGATTTTGAAATTTGTCAAAAATCTATCTTTTGTCCTGACCCCGGACCTAATGTGAAAACTAAAAAAAACTGAAAGGTACTAAAAAAAATCAAACCAATTTTTTTACACTTTTTTGCCCTAGTTCATGCATTTCACATGTCTAGAAGTGAAATAAAAAATGATTTGGACAATATCTGACATATTTTGAAATTTGTCAAAAATCTGTCTTTTGTCCTGACCCCGGACCTTATGTGAAAACTAAGAAAAACTGAAAAGTACTAAAAAAAAATCAAACCAATTTTGTTACACTTTTTTGCACTAGTTCATGCATTTCACATGTCTAGACGTGAAATAAAAAAGAATTTGGACAATATCTGACATATTTTGAAATTTGTCAAAAATCTGTCTTTTGTCCTGACCCCGGACGTTATGTGAAAACTAAGAAAAACTGAAAAGTACTAAAAAAAATCAGACCAATTTTTTTTCACTTTTTTTGCCCTAGTTCATGCATTTCACATGTCTAGAAATGAAATAAAAAATAATTTGGACAATATCTGACATATTTTGAAATTTGTCAAAAATCTGTCTTTTGTCCTGACCCCGGACCTTATGTGAAAACTAAGAAAAACTGAAAGGTACTAAAAAAAATCAAACCAATTTTGTTACACTTTTTTGCACTAGTTCATGCATTTCACATGTCTAGACGTGAAATAAAAAATAATTTGGACAATATCTGACATATTTTGAAATTTGTCAAAAATCTGTCTTTTGTCCTGACCCCGGACCTTATGTGAAAACTAAGAAAAACTGAAAAGTACTAAAAAAAATCAGACCAATTTTGTTAGACTTTTTTGCACTAGTTCATGCATTTCACATGTCTAGACGTGAAATAAAAAATAATTTGGACAATATCTGACATATTTTGAAATTTGTCAAAATTCTGTCTTTTGTCCTGACCCCGGACCTTATGTGAAAACTAAGAAAAACTGCAAGGTACTAAAAAAAATCAGACCAATTTTTTTTCACTTTTTTTGCCCTAGTTCATGCATTTCACATGTCTAGACGTGAAATAAAAAATAATTTTGACAATATCTGACATATTTTGAAATTTGTCAAAAATCTGTCTTTTGTCCTGACCCCGGACCTTATGTGAAAACTAAAAAAAACTGAAAGGTACTAAAAAAAATCAAACAAATTTTTTTACACTTTTTTGCCCTAGTTCATGCATTTCACATGTCTATAAGTGAAATAAAAAATGATTTGGACAATATCTGACATATTTTGAAATTTGTCAAAATTCTGTCTTTTGTCCTGACCCCGGACCTTATGTGAAAACTAAGAAAAACTGCAAGGTACTAAAAAAAAATCAAACCAATTTTTTTACACTTTTTTACCCTAGTTCATGCATTTCACATGTCTAGAAGTGAAATAAAAAATTATTTGGACAATATCTGACATATTTTGAAATTTGTAAAAATTCTGTCTTTTGTCCTGACCCCGGACCTTATGTGAAAACTAAGAAAAACTGAAAAGTACTAAAAAAAATCAGACCAATTTTTTTTCACTTTTTTTGCTCTAGTTCATGCATTTCACATGTCTAGAAGTGAAATAAAAAATAATTTGGACAATATCTGAGAGATTTTGAAATTTGTCAAAAATCTGTCTTTTATCCTGACCCCGGACCTTATGTGAAAACTAAGAAAAACTGAAAAGTACTAAAAAAAATCAAACCAATTTTGTTACACTTTTTTGCACTAGTTCATGCATTTCACATGTCTAGAAATGAAATAAAAAATGATTTGGACAATATCTGACAGATTTTGAAATTTGTCAAAAATCTGTCTTTTGTCCTGACCCCGGACCTTATGTGAAAACTAAGAAAAACTGAAAGGTACTAAAAAAAATCAAACCAATATTTTTACACTTTTTTGCACTAGTTCATGCATTTCACATGTCTAGAAGTGAAATAAAAAATGATTTGGACAATATCTGAGAGATTTTGAAATTTGTCAAAAATCTGTCTTTTGTCCTGACCCCGGACCTTATGTGAAAACTAAGAAAAACTGAAAAGTACTAAAAAAAAATCAAACCAATTTTGTTACACTTTTTTGCACTAGTTCATGCATTTCACATGTCTAGACGTGAAATAAAAAATAATTTGGACAATATCTGACATATTTTGAAATTTGTCAAAAATCTGTCTTTTGTCCTGACCCCGGACCTTATGTGAAAACTAAGAAAAACTGAAAAGTACTAAAAAAAATCAGACCAATTTTGTTAGACTTTTTTGCACTAGTTCATGCATTTCACATGTCTAGACGTGAAATAAAAAATAATTTGGACAATATCTGACATATTTTGAAATTTGTCAAAATTCTGTCTTTTGTCCTGACCCCGGACCTTATGTGAAAACTAAGAAAAACTGCAAGGTACTAAAAAAAATCAGACCAATTTTTTTTCACTTTTTTTGCCCTAGTTCATGCATTTCACATGTCTAGACGTGAAATAAAAAATAATTTTGACAATATCTGACATATTTTGAAATTTGTCAAAAATCTGTCTTTTGTCCTGACCCCGGACCTTATGTGAAAACTAAAAAAAACTGAAAGGTACTAAAAAAAATCAAACCAATTTTTTTACACTTTTTTGCCCTAGTTCATGCATTTCACATGTCTAGAAGTGAAATAAAAAATGATTTGGACAATATCTGACAGATTTTGAAATTTGTCAAAAATCTGTCTTTTGTCCTGACCCCGGACCTTATGTGAAAACTAAGAAAAACTGAAAAGTACTAAAAAAAAATCAAACCAATTTTGTTACACTTTTTTGCACTAGTTCATGCATTTCACATGTCTAAACGTGAAATAAAAAATAATTTGGACAATATCTGACATATTTTGAAATTTGTCAAAAATCTGTCTTTTGTCCTGACCCCGGACCTAATGTGAAAACTAAAAAAAACTGAAAGGTACTAAAAAAAATCAAACCAATTTTTTTACACTTTTTTGCCCTAGTTCATGCATTTCACATGTCTATAAGTGAAATAAAAAATGATTTGGACAATATCTGACATATTTTGAAATTTGTCAAAATTCTGTCTTTTGTCCTGAACCCGGACCTTATGTGAAAACTAAGAAAAACTGCAAGGTACTAAAAAAAATCAAACCAATTTTTTTACACTTTTTTGCCCTAGCTCATGCATTTCACATGTCTAGAAGTGAAATAAAAAATAATTTGGACAATATCTGACATATTTTGAAATTTGTCAAAAATCTGTCTTTTGTCCTGACCCCGGACCTTATGTGAAAACTAAGAAAAACTGAAAAGTACTAAAAAAAAATCAAACCAATTTTGTTACACTTTTTTGCACTAGTTCATGCATTTCACATGTCTAAACGTGAAATAAAAAATAATTTGGACAATATCTGACATATTTTGAAATTTGTCAAAAATCTGTCTTTTGTCCTGACCCCGGACCTAATGTGAAAACTAAAAAAAACTGAAAGGTACTAAAAAAAATCAAACCAATTTTTTTACACTTTTTTGC
The DNA here is from genome assembly GCF_046254945.1 of Alosa pseudoharengus. Classification (NCBI taxonomy): domain Eukaryota; kingdom Metazoa; phylum Chordata; class Actinopteri; order Clupeiformes; family Clupeidae; genus Alosa; species Alosa pseudoharengus. Next base: position 325,162 of record NW_027468814.1, read on the forward strand.
CCTAGTTCATGCATTTCACATGTCTATAAGTGAAATAAAAAATGATTTGGACAATATCTGACATATTTTGAAATTTGTCAAAATTCTGTCTTTTGTCCTGAACCCGGACCTTATGTGAAAACTAAGAAAAACTGCAAGGTACTAAAAAAAATCAAACCAATTTTTTTACACTTTTTTGCCCTAGCTCATGCATTTCACATGTCTAGAAGTGAAATAAAAAATAATTTGGACAATATCTGACATATTTTGAAATTTGTCAAAAATCTGTCTTTTATCCTGACCCCGGACCTTATGTGAAAACTAAGAAAAACTGAAAAGTACTAAAAAAAAATCAAACCAATTTTGTTACACTTTTTTGCACTAGTTCATGCATTTCACATGTCTAGACGTGAAATAAAAAATAATTTGGACAATATCTGACATATTTTGAAATTTGTCAAAAATCTGTCTTTTGTCCTGACCCCGGACCTTATGTGAAAACTAAGAAAAACTGAAAAGTACTAAAAAAAAATCAAACCAATTTTGTTACACTTTTTTGCACTAGTTCATGCATTTCACATGTCTAGACGTGAAATAAAAAATAATTTGGACAATATCTGACATATTTTGAAATTTGTCAAAAATCTGTCTTTTGTCCTGACCCCGGACCTTATGTGAAAACTAAAAAAAACTGAAAGGTACTAAAAAAAATCAAACCAATTTTTTTACACTTTTTTGCCCTAGTTCATGCATTTCACATGTCTATAAGTGAAATAAAAAATGATTTGGACAATATCTGACATATTTTGAAATTTGTCAAAATTCTGTCTTTTGTCCTGACCCCGGACCTTATGTGAAAACTAAGAAAAACTGCAAGGTACTAAAAAAAAATCAAACCAATTTTTTTACACTTTTTTGCCCTAGTTCATGCATTTCACATGTCTAGAAGTGAAATAAAAAATGATTTGGACAATATCTGACATATTTTGAAATTTGTCAAAAATCTGTCTTTTGTCCTGACCCCGGACCTTATGTGAAAACTAAGAAAAACTGCAAGGTACTAAAAAAAAATCAAACCAATTTTTTCACACTTTCTTGCCCTAGTTCATGCATTTCACATGTCTACAAATTAAATAAAAAATGATTTGGACAATATCTGACAGATTTTGAAATTTGTCAGAAATCTGTATTTTGTCCTGACCCCGGACCTTATGTGAAAACTAAGAAAAACTGAAAAGTACTAAAAAAAATCAGACCAATTTTTTTTCACTTTTTTTGCCCTAGTTCATGCATTTCACATGTCTAGAAATGAAATAAAAAATGATTTGGACAATATCTGACATATTTTGAAATTTGTCAAAATTCTGTCTTTTGTCCTGACCCCGGACCTTATGTGAAAACTAAGAAAAACTGAAAAGTACTAAAAAAAATCAGACCAATTTTTTTTCACTTTTTTTGCCCTAGTTCATGCATTTCACATGTCTAGAAGTGAAATAAAAAATAATTTGGACAATATCTGAGAGATTTTGAAATTTGTCAAAAATCTGTCTTTTATCCTGATCCCGGACCTTATGTGAAAACTAAGAAAAACTGAAAAGTACTAAAAAAAAATCAAACCAATTTTGTTACACTTTTTTGCCCTAGTTCATGCATTTCACATGTCTATAAGTGAAATAAAAAATGATTTGGACAATATCAGACATATTTTGAAATTTGTCAAAATTCTGTCTTTTGTCCTGACCCCGGACCTTATGTGAAAACTAAGAAAAACTGCAAGGTACTAAAAAAAAATCAAAGCAATTTTTTTACACTTTTTTGCCCTAGTTCATGCATTTCACATGTCTAGAAGTGAAATAAAAAATGATTTGGACAATATCTGACATATTTTGAAATTTGTCAAAAATCTGTCTTTTGTCCTGACCCCGGACCTTATGTGAAAACTAAGAAAAACTGCAAGGTACTAAAAAAAAATCAAACCAATTTTTTCACACTTTCTTGCCCTAGTTCATGCATTTCACATGTCTACAAATTAAATAAAAAATGATTTGGACAATATCTGACAGATTTTGAAATTTGTCAGAAATCTGTATTTTGTCCTGACCCCGGACCTTATGTGAAAACTAAGAAAAACTGAAAAGTACTAAAAAAAATCAGACCAATTTTTTTTCACTTTTTTTGCCCTAGTTCATGCATTTCACATGTCTAGAAATGAAATAAAAAATGATTTGGACAATATCTGACATATTTTGAAATTTGTCAAAATTCTGTCTTTTGTCCTGACCCCGGACCTTATGTGAAAACTAAGAAAAACTGAAAAGTACTAAAAAAAATCAGACCAATTTTTTTTCACTTTTTTTGCCCTAGTTCATGCATTTCACATGTCTAGAAGTGAAATAAAAAATAATTTGGACAATATCTGAGAGATTTTGAAATTTGTCAAAAATCTGTCTTTTATCCTGATCCCGGACCTTATGTGAAAACTAAGAAAAACTGAAAAGTACTAAAAAAAAATCAAACCAATTTTGTTACACTTTTTTGCCCTAGTTCATGCATTTCACATGTCTATAAGTGAAATAAAAAATGATTTGGACAATATCAGACATATTTTGAAATTTGTCAAAATTCTGTCTTTTGTCCTGACCCCGGACCTTATGTGAAAACTAAGAAAAACTGAAAGGTACTAAAAAAAATCAAACCAATATTTTTACACTTTTTTGCACTAGTTCATGCATTTCACATGTCTAGAAATTAAATAAAAAATGATTTGGACAATATCTGACAGATTTTGAAATTTGTCAAAAATCTGTCTTTTGTCCTGACCCCGGACCTTATGTGAAAACTAAGAAAAACTGAAAAGTACTAAAAAAAATCAGACCAATTTTGTTAGATTTTTTGCACTAGTTCATGCATTTCACATGTCTAGACGTGAAATAAAAAATAATTTTGACAATATCTGACATATTTTGAAATTTGTCAAAAATCTGTCTTTTGTCCTGACCCCGGACCTTATGTGAAAACTAAAAAAAACTGAAAGGTACTAAAAAAAATCAAACCAATTTTTTTACACTTTTTTGCCCTAGTTCATGCATTTCACATGTCTAGAAGTGAAATAAAAAATGATTTGGACAATATCTGACAGATTTTGAAATTTGTCAAAAATCTGTCTTTTGTCCTGACCCCGGACCTTATGTGAAAACTAAGAAAAACTGAAAAGTACTAAAAAAAAATCAAACCAATTTTGTTACACTTTTTTGCACTAGTTCATGCATTTCACATGTCTAGACGTGAAATAAAAAATAATTTGGACAATATCTGACATATTTTGAAATTTGTCAAAAATCTGTCTTTTGTCCTGACCCCGGACCTTATGTGAAAACTAAAAAAAACTGAAAGGTACTAAAAAAAATCAAACCAATTTTTTTACACTTTTTTGCCCTAGTTCATGCATTTCACATGTCTAGAAGTGAAATAAAAAATGATTTGGACAATATCTGACATATTTTGAAATTTGTCAAAAATCTGTCTTTTGTCCTGACCCCGGACCTTATGTGAAAACTAAAAAAAACTGAAAGGTACTAAAAAAAATCAAACCAATTTTTTTACACTTTTTTGCCCTAGTTCATGCATTTCACATGTCTATAAGTGAAATAAAAAATGATTTGGACAATATCTGACATATTTTGAAATTTGTCAAAAATCTGTCTTTTGTCCTGACCCCGGACCTTGTGAGAAAACTAAGAAAAACAGAAAGGTACTAAAAAAAATCAAACCAATTTTGTTACACTTTTTTGCCCTAGTTCATGCATTTCACATGTCTAGAAGTGAAATAAAAAATAATTTGGACAATATCTGACATATTTTGAAATTTGTCAAAAATCTGTCCTTTGTCCTGACCCCGGACCTTGTGAGAAAACTAAGAAAAACTGAAAGGTACTAAAAAAAATCAAACCAATTTTGTTACACTTTTTTGCACTTGTTCGTGCATTTCACATGTCTAGACGTGAAATAAAAAATAATTTGGACAATATCTGACATATTTTGAAATTTGTCAAAAATCTGTCTTTTGTCCTGACCCCGGACCTTAAGTGAAAACTAAGAAAAACTGCAAGGTACTAAAAAAAAATCAGACCAATTTTTTTTTCACTTCTTTTGCCCTAGTTCATGCATTTCACATGTCTAGACGTGAAATAAAAAATAATTTGGACAATATCTGACATATTTTGAAATTTGTCAAAAATCTGTCTTTTGTCCTGACCCCGGACCTTGTGAGAAAACTAAGAAAAACTGAAAGGTACTAAAAAAAATCAAACCAATTTTGTTACACTTTTTTGCACTTGTTCGTGCATTTCACATGTCTAGACGTGAAATAAAAAATAATTTGGACAATATCTGACATATTTTGAAATTTGTCAAAAATCTGTCTTTTGTCCTGACCCCGGACCTTGTGAGAAAACTAAGAAAAACTGAAAGGTACTAAAAAAAATCAAACCAATTTTGTTACACTTTTTTGCACTTGTTCGTGCATTTCACATGTCTAGACGTGAAATAAAAAATTATTTGGACAATATCTGACATATTTTGAAATTTGTCAAAAATCTGTCTTTTGTCCTGACCCCGGACCTTGTGAGAAAACTAAGAAAAACTGAAAGGTACTAAAAAAAATCAAACCAATTTTGTTACACTTTTTTGCACTTGTTCGTGCATTTCACATGTCTAGACGTGAAATAAAAAATAATTTGGACAATATCTGACATATTTTGAAATTTGTCAAAAATCTGTCTTTTGTCCTGACCCCGGACCTTGTGAGAAAACTAAGAAAAACAGAAAGGTACTAAAAAAAATCAAACCAATTTTGTTACACTTTTTTGCCCTAGTTCATGCATTTCACATGTCTAGAAGTGAAATAAAAAATAATTTGGACAATATCTGACATATTTTGAAATTTGTCAAAAATCTGTCCTTTGTCCTGACCCCGGACCTTGTGAGAAAACTAAGAAAAACTGAAAGGTACTAAAAAAAATCAAACCAATTTTGTTACACTTTTTTGCACTTGTTCGTGCATTTCACATGTCTAGACGTGAAATAAAAAATAATTTGGACAATATCTGACATATTTTGAAATTTGTCAAAAATCTGTCTTTTGTCCTGACCCCGGACCTTAAGTGAAAACTAAGAAAAACTGCAAGGTACTAAAAAAAAATCAGACCAATTTTTTTTTCACTTCTTTTGCCCTAGTTCATGCATTTCACATGTCTAGACGTGAAATAAAAAATAATTTGGACAATATCTGACATATTTTGAAATTTGTCAAAAATCTGTCTTTTGTCCTGACCCCGGACCTTATGTGAAAACTAAAAAAAACTGAAAGGTACTAAAAAAAATCAAACCAATTTTTTGACACTTTTTTGCCCTAGTTCATGCATTTCACATGTCTATAAGTGAAATAAAAAATGATTTGGACAATATCTGACATATTTTGAAATTTGTCAAAATTCTGTCTTTTGTCCTGACCCCGGACCTTATGTGAAAACTAAGAAAAACTGCAAGGTACTAAAAAAAAATCAAACCAATTTTTTTACACTTTTTTGCCCTAGTTCATGCATTTCACATGTCTAGAAGTGAAATAAAAAATGATTTGGACAATATCTGACATATTTAGAAATTTGTCAAAAATCTGTCTTTTGTCCTGACCCCGGACCTTATGTGAAAACTAAGAAAAACTGCAAGGTACTAAAAAAAAATCAAACCAATTTTTTCACACTTTCTTGCCCTAGTTCATGCATTTCACATGTCTAGAAATTAAATAAAAAATGATTTGGACAATATCTGACAGATTTTGAAATTTGTCAGAAATCTGTATTTTGTCCTGACCCCGGACCTTATGTGAAAACTAAGAAAAACTGAAAAGTACTAAAAAAAATCAAACCAATATTTTTACACTTTTTTGCCCTAGTTCATGCATTTCACATGTCTAGAAGTGAAATAAAAAATGATTTGGACAATATCTGAGAGATTTTGAAATTTGTCAAAAATCTGTCTTTTATCCTGACCCCGGACCTCATGTGAAAACTAAGAAAAACTGAAAAGTACTAAAAAAAATCAAACCAATTTTGTTATACTTTTTTGCACTAGTTCATGCATTTCACATGTCTAGAAATTAAATAAAAAATGATTTGGACAATATCTGACAGATTTTGAAATTTGTCAAAAATCTGTCTTTTGTCCTGACCCCGGACCATATGTGAAAACTAAGAAAAACTGAAAAGTACTAAAAAAAATCAGACCAATTTTGTTAGACTTTTTTGCACTAGTTCATGCATTTCATATGTCTAGACGTGAAATAAAAAATAATTTGGACAATATCTGACATATTTTGAAATTTGTCAAAAATCTGTCTTTTGTCCTGACCCCGGACCTTATGTGAAAACTAAGAAAAACTGCAAGGTACTAAAAAAAAATCAAACCAATTTTTTCACACTTTCTTGCCCTAGGTCATGCATTTCACATGTCTAGAAATTAAATAAAAAATGATTTGGACAATATCTGACAGATTTTGAAATTTGTCAGAAATCTGTATTTTGTCCTGACCCCGGACCTTATGTGAAAACTAAGAAAAACTGAAAAGTACTAAAAAAAATCAGACCAATTTTTTTTCACTTTTTTTGCCCTAGTTCATGCATTTCACATGTCTAGAAATGAAATAAAAAATGATTTGGACAATATCTGACAGATTTTGAAATTTGACAAAAATCTGTCTTTTGTCCTGACCCCGGACCTTATGTGAAAACTAAGAAAAACTGAAAAGTACTAAAAAAAATCAGACCATTTTTTTTTCACTTTTTTTGTCCTAGTTCATGCATTTCACATGTCTAGAAATGAAATAAAAAATGATTTGGACAATATCTGACAGATTTTGAAATTTGTCAAAAATCTGTCTTTTATCCTGACCCCGGACCTTATGTGAAAACTAAGAAAAACTGAAAAGTACTAAAAAAAATCAAACCAATTTTGTTACACTTTTTTGCACTAGTTCATGCATTTCACATGTCTAGAAATTAAATAAAAAATGATTTGGACAATATCTGACAGATTTTGAAATTTGTCAAAAATCTGTCTTTTGTCCTGACCCCGGACCTTATGTGAAAACTAAGAAAAACTGAAAAGTACTAAAAAAAATCAGACCAATTTTGTTAGACTTTTTTGCACTAGTTCATGCATTTCACATGTCTAGACGTGAAATAAAAAATAATTTGGACAATATCTGACATATTTTGAAATTTGTCAAAAATCTGTCTTTTGTCCTGACCCCGGACCTTATGTGAAAACTAAAAAAAACTGAAAGGTACTAAAAAAAATCAAACCAATTTTTTTACACTTTTTTGCCCTAGTTCATGCATTTCACATGTCTATAAGTGAAATAAAAAATAATTTGGACAATATCTGAGAGATTTTGAAATTTGTCAAAAATCTGTCTTTTATCCTGACCCCGGACCTTATGTGAAAACTAAGAAAAACTGAAAAGTACAAAAAAAAAATCAAACCAATTTTGTTAGACTTTTTTGCACTAGTTCATGCATTTCACATGTCTAGAAGTGAAATAAAAAATGATTTGGACAATATCTGACATATTTTGAAATTTGTCAAAAATCTGTCTTTTGTCCTGACCCCGGACCTTATGTGAAAACTAAGAAAAACTGCAAGGTACTAAAAAAAAATCAAACCAATTTTTTCACACTTTCTTGCCCTAGGTCATGCATTTCACATGTCTAGAAATTAAATAAAAAATGATTTGGACAATATCTGACAGATTTTGAAATTTGTCAGAAATCTGTATTTTGTCCTGACCCCGGACCTTATGTGAAAACTAAGAAAAACTGAAAAGTACTAAAAAAAATCAGACCAATTTTTTTTCACTTTTTTTGCCCTAGTTCATGCATTTCACATGTCTAGAAATGAAATAAAAAATGATTTGGACAATATCTGACAGATTTTGAAATTTGACAAAAATCTGTCTTTTGTCCTGACCCCGGACCTTATGTGAAAACTAAGAAAAACTGAAAAGTACTAAAAAAAATCAGACCAATTTTTTTTCACTTTTTTTGCCCTAGTTCATGCATTTCACATGTCTAGAAATGAAATAAAAAATGATTTGGACAATATCTGACAGATTTTGAAATTTGTCAAAAATCTGTCTTTTGTCCTGACCCCGGACCTTATGTGAAAACTAAGAAAAACTGAAAGGTACTAAAAAAAATCAAACCAATATTTTTACACTTTTTTGCACTAGTTCATGCATTTCACATGTCTAGAAGTGAAATAAAAAATGATTTGGACAATATCTGAGAGATTTTGAAATTTGTCAAAAATCTGTCTTTTATCCTGACCCCGGACCTTATGTGAAAACTAAGAAAAACTGAAAAGTACTAAAAAAAATCAAACCAATTTTGTTACACTTTTTTGCACTAGTTCATGCATTTCACATGTCTAGAAATTAAATAAAAAATGATTTGGACAATATCTGACAGATTTTGAAATTTGTCAAAAATCTGTCTTTTGTCCTGACCCCGGACCTTATGTGAAAACTAAGAAAAACTGAAAAGTACTAAAAAAAATCAGACCAATTTTGTTAGACTTTTTTGCACTAGTTCATGCATTTCACATGTCTAGACGTGAAATAAAAAATAATTTGGACAATATCTGACATATTTTGAAATTTGTCAAAAATCTGTCTTTTGTCCTGACCCCGGACCTTATGTGAAAACTAAAAAAAACTGAAAGGTACTAAAAAAAATCAAACCAATTTTTTTACACTTTTTTGCCCTAGTTCATGCATTTCACATGTCTATAAGTGAAATAAAAAATAATTTGGACAATATCTGAGAGATTTTGAAATTTGTCAAAAATCTGTCTTTTATCCTGACCCCGGACCTTATGTGAAAACTAAGAAAAACTGAAAAGTACAAAAAAAAAATCAAACCAATTTTGTTAGACTTTTTTGCACTAGTTCATGCATTTCACATGTCTAGAAGTGAAATAAAAAATGATTTGGACAATATCTGACATATTTTGAAATTTGTCAAAAATCTGTCTTTTGTCCTGACCCCGGACCTTATGTGAAAACTAAGAAAAACTGCAAGGTACTAAAAAAAAATCAAACCAATTTTTTCACACTTTCTTGCCCTAGGTCATGCATTTCACATGTCTAGAAATTAAATAAAAAATGATTTGGACAATATCTGACAGATTTTGAAATTTGTCAGAAATCTGTATTTTGTCCTGACCCCGGACCTTATGTGAAAACTAAGAAAAACTGAAAAGTACTAAAAAAAATCAGACCAATTTTTTTTCACTTTTTTTGCCCTAGTTCATGCATTTCACATGTCTAGAAATGAAATAAAAAATGATTTGGACAATATCTGACAGATTTTGAAATTTGACAAAAATCTGTCTTTTGTCCTGACCCCGGACCTTATGTGAAAACTAAGAAAAACTGAAAAGTACTAAAAAAAATCAGACCAATTTTTTTTCACTTTTTTTGCCCTAGTTCATGCATTTCACATGTCTAGAAATGAAATAAAAAATGATTTGGACAATATCTGACAGATTTTGAAATTTGTCAAAAATCTGTCTTTTATCCTGACCCCGGACCTTATGTGAAAACTAAGAAAAACTGAAAAGTACTAAAAAAAATCAAACCAATTTTGTTACACTTTTTTGCACTAGTTCATGCATTTCACATGTCTAGAAATTAAATAAAAAATGATTTGGACAATATCTGACAGATTTTGAAATTTGTCAAAAATCTGTCTTTTGTCCTGACCCCGGACCTTATGTGAAAACTAAGAAAAACTGAAAAGTACTAAAAAAAATCAGACCAATTTTGTTAGACTTTTTTGCACTAGTTCATGCATTTCACATGTCTAGACGTGAAATAAAAAATAATTTGGACAATATCTGACATATTTTGAAATTTGTCAAAAATCTGTCTTTTGTCCTGACCCCGGACCTTATGTGAAAACTAAAAAAAACTGAAAGGTACTAAAAAAAATCAAACCAATTTTTTTACACTTTTTTGCCCTAGTTCATGCATTTCACATGTCTATAAGTGAAATAAAAAATAATTTGGACAATATCTGAGAGATTTTGAAATTTGTCAAAAATCTGTCTTTTATCCTGACCCCGGACCTTATGTGAAAACTAAGAAAAACTGAAAAGTACAAAAAAAAAATCAAACCAATTTTGTTAGACTTTTTTGCACTAGTTCATGCATTTCACATGTCTAGAAGTGAAATAAAAAATGATTTGGACAATATCTGACATATTTTGAAATTTGTCAAAAATCTGTCTTTTGTCCTGACCCCGGACCTTATGTGAAAACTAAGAAAAACTGCAAGGTACTAAAAAAAAATCAAACCAATTTTTTCACACTTTCTTGCCCTAGGTCATGCATTTCACATGTCTAGAAATTAAATAAAAAATGATTTGGACAATATCTGACAGATTTTGAAATTTGTCAGAAATCTGTATTTTGTCCTGACCCCGGACCTTATGTGAAAACTAAGAAAAACTGAAAAGTACTAAAAAAAATCAGACCAATTTTTTTTCACTTTTTTTGCCCTAGTTCATGCATTTCACATGTCTAGAAATGAAATAAAAAATGATTTGGACAATATCTGACAGATTTTGAAATTTGACAAAAATCTGTCTTTTGTCCTGACCCCGGACCTTATGTGAAAACTAAGAAAAACTGAAAAGTACTAAAAAAAATCAGACCAATTTTTTTTCACTTTTTTTGCCCTAGTTCATGCATTTCACATGTCTAGAAATGAAATAAAAAATGATTTGGACAATATCTGACAGATTTTGAAATTTGTCAAAAATCTGTCTTTTGTCCTGACCCCGGACCTTATGTGAAAACTAAGAAAAACTGAAAGGTACTAAAAAAAATCAAACCAATATTTTTACACTTTTTTGCACTAGTTCATGCATTTCACATGTCTAGAAGTGAAATAAAAAATGATTTGGACAATATCTGAGAGATTTTGAAATTTGTCAAAAATCTGTCTTTTATCCTGACCCCGGACCTTATGTGAAAACTAAGAAAAACTGAAAAGTACTAAAAAAAATCAAACCAATTTTGTTACACTTTTTTGCACTAGTTCATGCATTTCACATGTCTAGAAATTAAATAAAAAATGATTTGGACAATATCTGACAGATTTTGAAATTTGTCAAAAATCTGTCTTTTGTCCTGACCCCGGACCTTATGTGAAAACTAAGAAAAACTGAAAAGTACTAAAAAAAATCAGACCAATTTTGTTAGACTTTTTTGCACTAGTTCATGCATTTCACATGTCTAGACGTGAAATAAAAAATAATTTGGACAATATCTGACATATTTTGAAATTTGTCAAAAATCTGTCTTTTGTCCTGACCCCGGACCTTATGTGAAAACTAAAAAAAACTGAAAGGTACTAAAAAAAATCAAACCAATTTTTTTACACTTTTTTGCCCTAGTTCATGCATTTCACATGTCTATAAGTGAAATAAAAAATAATTTGGACAATATCTGAGAGATTTTGAAATTTGTCAAAAATCTGTCTTTTATCCTGACCCCGGACCTTATGTGAAAACTAAGAAAAACTGAAAAGTACAAAAAAAAAATCAAACCAATTTTGTTAGACTTTTTTGCACTAGTTCATGCATTTCACATGTCTAGAAGTGAAATAAAAAATGATTTGGACAATATCTGACATATTTTGAAATTTGTCAAAAATCTGTCTTTTGTCCTGACCCCGGACCTTATGTGAAAACTAAGAAAAACTGCAAGGTACTAAAAAAAAATCAAACCAATTTTTTCACACTTTCTTGCCCTAGGTCATGCATTTCACATGTCTAGAAATTAAATAAAAAATGATTTGGACAATATCTGACAGATTTTGAAATTTGTCAGAAATCTGTATTTTGTCCTGACCCCGGACCTTATGTGAAAACTAAGAAAAACTGAAAAGTACTAAAAAAAATCAGACCAATTTTTTTTCACTTTTTTTGCCCTAGTTCATGCATTTCACATGTCTAGAAATGAAATAAAAAATGATTTGGACAATATCTGACAGATTTTGAAATTTGTCAAAAATCTGTCTTTTATCCTGACCCCGGACCTTATGTGAAAACTAAGAAAAACTGAAAAGTACTAAAAAAAATCAAACCAATTTTGTTACACTTTTTTGCACTAGTTCATGCATTTCACATGTCTAGAAATTAAATAAAAAATGATTTGGACAATATCTGACAGATTTTGAAATTTGTCAAAAATCTGTCTTTTGTCCTGACCCCGGACCTTATGTGAAAACTAAGAAAAACTGAAAAGTACTAAAAAAAATCAGACCAATTTTGTTAGACTTTTTTGCACTAGTTCATGCATTTCACATGTCTAGACGTGAAATAAAAAATAATTTGGACAATATCTGACATATTTTGAAATTTGTCAAAAATCTGTCTTTTGTCCTGACCCCGGACCTTATGTGAAAACTAAAAAAAACTGAAAGGTACTAAAAAAAATCAAACCAATTTTTTTACACTTTTTTGCCCTAGTTCATGCATTTCACATGTCTATAAGTGAAATAAAAAATAATTTGGACAATATCTGAGAGATTTTGAAATTTGTCAAAAATCTGTCTTTTATCCTGACCCCGGACCTTATGTGAAAACTAAGAAAAACTGAAAAGTACAAAAAAAAAATCAAACCAATTTTGTTAGACTTTTTTGCACTAGTTCATGCATTTCACATGTCTAGAAGTGAAATAAAAAATGATTTGGACAATATCTGACATATTTTGAAATTTGTCAAAAATCTGTCTTTTGTCCTGACCCCGGACCTTATGTGAAAACTAAGAAAAACTGCAAGGTACTAAAAAAAAATCAAACCAATTTTTTCACACTTTCTTGCCCTAGGTCATGCATTTCACATGTCTAGAAATTAAATAAAAAATGATTTGGACAATATCTGACAGATTTTGAAATTTGTCAAAAATCTGTCTTTTGTCCTGACCCCGGACCTTATGTGAAAACTAAGAAAAACTGAAAAGTACTAAAAAAAATCAGACCAATTTTGTTAGACTTTTTTGCACTAGTTCATGCATTTCACATGTCTAGACGTGAAATAAAAAATAATTTGGACAATATCTGACATATTTTGAAATTTGTCAAAAATCTGTCTTTTGTCCTGACCCCGGACCTTATGTGAAAACTAAAAAAAACTGAAAGGTACTAAAAAAAATCAAACCAATTTTTTTACACTTTTTTGCCCTAGTTCATGCATTTCACATGTCTATAAGTGAAATAAAAAATAATTTGGACAATATCTGAGAGATTTTGAAATTTGTCAAAAATCTGTCTTTTATCCTGACCCCGGACCTTATGTGAAAACTAAGAAAAACTGAAAAGTACAAAAAAAAAATCAAACCAATTTTGTTAGACTTTTTTGCACTAGTTCATGCATTTCACATGTCTAGAAGTGAAATAAAAAATGATTTGGACAATATCTGACATATTTTGAAATTTGTCAAAAATCTGTCTTTTGTCCTGACCCCGGACCTTATGTGAAAACTAAGAAAAACTGCAAGGTACTAAAAAAAAATCAAACCAATTTTTTCACACTTTCTTGCCCTAGGTCATGCATTTCACATGTCTAGAAATTAAATAAAAAATGATTTGGACAATATCTGACAGATTTTGAAATTTGTCAGAAATCTGTATTTTGTCCTGACCCCGGACCTTATGTGAAAACTAAGAAAAACTGAAAAGTACTAAAAAAAATCAGACCAATTTTTTTTCACTTTTTTTGCCCTAGTTCATGCATTTCACATGTCTAGAAATGAAATAAAAAATGATTTGGACAATATCTGACAGATTTTGAAATTTGTCAAAAATCTGTCTTTTATCCTGACCCCGGACCTTATGTGAAAACTAAGAAAAACTGAAAAGTACTAAAAAAAATCAAACCAATTTTGTTACACTTTTTTGCACTAGTTCATGCATTTCACATGTCTAGAAATTAAATAAAAAATGATTTGGACAATATCTGACAGATTTTGAAATTTGTCAAAAATCTGTCTTTTGTCCTGACCCCGGACCTTATGTGAAAACTAAGAAAAACTGAAAAGTACTAAAAAAAATCAGACCAATTTTGTTAGACTTTTTTGCACTAGTTCATGCATTTCACATGTCTAGACGTGAAATAAAAAATAATTTGGACAATATCTGACATATTTTGAAATTTGTCAAAAATCTGTCTTTTGTCCTGACCCCGGACCTTATGTGAAAACTAAAAAAAACTGAAAGGTACTAAAAAAAATCAAACCAATTTTTTTACACTTTTTTGCCCTAGTTCATGCATTTCACATGTCTATAAGTGAAATAAAAAATAATTTGGACAATATCTGAGAGATTTTGAAATTTGTCAAAAATCTGTCTTTTATCCTGACCCCGGACCTTATGTGAAAACTAAGAAAAACTGAAAAGTACAAAAAAAAAATCAAACCAATTTTGTTAGACTTTTTTGCACTAGTTCATGCATTTCACATGTCTAGAAGTGAAATAAAAAATGATTTGGACAATATCTGACATATTTTGAAATTTGTCAAAAATCTGTCTTTTGTCCTGACCCCGGACCTTATGTGAAAACTAAGAAAAACTGCAAGGTACTAAAAAAAAATCAAACCAATTTTTTCACACTTTCTTGCCCTAGGTCATGCATTTCACATGTCTAGAAATTAAATAAAAAATGATTTGGACAATATCTGACAGATTTTGAAATTTGTCAAAAATCTGTCTTTTGTCCTGACCCCGGACCTTATGTGAAAACTAAGAAAAACTGAAAGGTACTAAAAAAAATCAAACCAATATTTTTACACTTTTTTGCACTAGTTCATGCATTTCACATGTCTAGAAGTGAAATAAAAAATGATTTGGACAATATCTGACAGATTTTGAAATTTGTCAGAAATCTGTATTTTGTCCTGACCCCGGACCTTATGTGAAAACTAAGAAAAACTGAAAAGTACTAAAAAAAATCAGACCAATTTTTTTTCACTTTTTTTGCCCTAGTTCATGCATTTCACATGTCTAGAAGTGAAATAAAAAATGATTTGGACAATATCTGACAGATTTTGAAATTTGTCAAAAATCTGTCTTTTGTCCTGACCCCGGACCTTATGTGAAAACTAAGAAAAACTGAAAAGTACTAAAAAAAAATCAAATCAATTTTGTTACACTTTTTTGCACTAGTTCATGCATTTCACATGTCTAGACGTGAAATAAAAAATAATTTGGACAATATCTGACATATTTTGAAATTTGTCAAAAATCTGTCTTTTGTCCTGACCCCGGACCTTATGTGAAAACTAAGAAAAACTGAAAAGTACTAAAAAAAAAACAAATCAATTTTGTTACACTTTTTTGCACTAGTTCATGCATTTCACATGTCTAGAAGTGAAATAAAAAATAATTTGGACAATATCTCAGAGAATTTTGAAATTTGTCAAAAATCTGTCTTTTATCCTGACCCCGGACCTTATGTGAAAACTAAGAAAAACTGAAAAGTACTAAAAAAAATCAAATCAATTTTGTTACACTTTTTTGCACTAGTTCATGCATTTCACATGTCTAGAAGTGAAATAAAAAATAATTTGGACAATATCTGGCATATTTTGAAATTTGTCAAAAATCTGTCTTTTGTCCTGACCCCGGACCTTATGTGAAAACTAAGAAAAACTGCAAGGTACTAAAAAAAAATCAAACCAATTTTTTTACACTTTTTTGCCCTAGTTCATACATTTCACATGTCTATAAGTGAAATAAAAAATGATTTGGACAATATCTGACATATTTTGAAATTTGTCAAAAATCTGTCTTTTGTCCTGACCCCGGACCTTATGTGAAAACTAAGAAAAACTGCAAGGTACTAAAAAAAATCAAACCAATTTTTTCACACTTTTTTGCCCTAGTTCATGCATTTCACATGTCTAGAAGTGAAATAAAAAATGATTTGGACAATATCTGACAGATTTTGAAATTTGTCAAAAATCTGTCTTTTGTCCTGACCCCGGACCTTATGTGAAAACTAAGAAAAACTGCAAGGTACTAAAAAAAAATCAAACCAATTTTTTCACACTTTCTTGCCCTAGTTCATGCATTTCACATGTCTAGAAGTGAAATAAAAAATAATTTGGACAATATCTGAGAGATTTTGAAACTTGTCAAAAATCTGTCTTTTGTCCTGACCCCGGACCTTATGTGAAAACTAAGAAAAACTGCAAGGTACTAAAAAAAAATCAAACCAATTTTTTCACACTTTCTTGCCCTAGTTCATGCATTTCACATGTCTAGAAGTGAAATAAAAAATAATTTGGACAATATCTGACAGATTTTGAAACTTGTCAAAAATCTGTCTTTTGTCCTGACCCCGGACCTTATGTGAAAACTAAGAAAAACTGAAAGGTACTAAAAAAAATCAAACCAATTTTTTTACACTTTTTTGCCCTAGTTCATGCATTTCACATGTCTAGAAGTGAAATAAAAAATCATTTGGACAATATCTGACAGATTTTGAAATTTGTCAAAAATCTGTCTTTTGTCCTGACCCCGGACCTTATGTGAAAACTAAGAAAAACTGCAAGGTACTAAAAAAAAATCAAACCAATTTTTTCACACTTTCTTGCCCTAGTTCATGCATTTCACATGTCTAGAAGTGAAATAAAAAATAATTTGGACAATATCTGAGAGATTTTGAAACTTGTCAAAAATCTGTCTTTTGTCCTGACCCCGGACCTTATGTGAAAACTAAGAAAAACTGTAAGGTACTAAAAAAAATCAAACCAATTTTTTTACACTTTTTTGCCCTAGTTCATGCATTTCACATGTCTAGAAGTGAAATAAAAAATGACTTGGACAATATCTGACATATTTTGAAATTTGTAAAAAATCTGTCTTTTGTCCTGACCCCGGACCTTATGTGAAAACTAAGAAAAACTGAAAAGTACTAAAAAAAAATCAAACCAATTTTTTCACACTTTCTTGCCCTAGTTCATGCATTTCACATGTCTAGAAATTAAATAAAAAATGATTTGGACAATATCTGACATATTTTGAAATTTGTCAAAAATCTGTCTTTTGTCCTGACCCCGGACCTTATGTGAAAACTAAGAAAAACTGAAAAGTACTAAAAAAAAATCAAACCAATTTTTTCACACTTTCTTGCCCTAGTTCATGCATTTCACATGTCTAGAAATTAAATAAAAAATGATTTGGACAATATCTGACAGATTTTGAAATTTGTCAGAAATCTGTATTTTGTCCTGACCCCGGACCTTATGTGAAAACTAAGAAAAACTGAAAAGTACTAAAAAAAATCAGACCAATTTTTTTTCACTTTTTTTGCCCTAGTTCATGCATTTCACATGTCTAGAAGTGAAATAAAAAATGATTTGGACAATATCTGACAGATTTTGAAATTTGTCAAAAATCTGTCTTTTGTCCTGACCCCGGACCTTATGTGAAAACTAAGAAAAACTGAAAAGTACTAAAAAAAAATCAAATCAATTTTGTTACACTTTTTTGCACTAGTTCATGCATTTCACATATCTAGACGTGAAATAAAAAATAATTTGGACAATATCTGACATATTTTGAAATTTGTCAAAAATCTGTCTTTTGTCCTGACCCCGGACCTTATGTGAAAACTAAGAAAAACTGAAAAGTACTAAAAAAAATCAGACCAATTTTTTTTTCACTTTTTTTGCCCTAGTTCATGCATTTCACATGTCTAGAAATGAAATAAAAAATGATTTGGACAATATCTGACAGATTTTGAAATTTGTCAAAAATCTGTCTTTTGTCCTGACCCCGGACCTTATGTGAAAACTAAGAAAAACTGAAAAGTACTAAAAAAAAAACAAATCAATTTTGTTACACTTTTTTGCACTAGTTCATCCATTTCACATGTCTAGAAGTGAAATAAAAAATAATTTGGACAATATCTCAGAGAATTTTGAAATTTGTCAAAAATCTGTCTTTTATCCTGACCCCGGACCTTATGTGAAAACTAAGAAAAACTGAAAAGTACTAAAAAAAATCAAATCAATTTTGTTACACTTTTTTGCACTAGTTCATGCATTTCACATGTCTAGAAGTGAGATAAAAAATAATTTGGACAATATCTGGCATATTTTGAAATTTGTCAAAAATCTGTCTTTTGTCCTGACCCCGGACCTTATGTGAAAACTAAGAAAAACTGCAAGGTACTAAAAAAAAATCAAACCAATTTTTTTACACTTTTTTGCCCTAGTTCATACATTTCACATGTCTATAAGTGAAATAAAAAATGATTTGGACAATATCTGACATATTTTGAAATTTGTCAAAAATCTGTCTTTTGTCCTGACCCCGGACCTTATGTGAAAACTAAGAAAAACTGCAAGGTACTAAAAAAAATCAAACCAATTTTTTCACACTTTTTTGCCCTAGTTCATGCATTTCACATGTCTAGAAGTGAAATAAAAAATGATTTGGACAATATCTGACAGATTTTGAAATTTGTCAAAAATCTGTCTTTTGTCCTGACCCCGGACCTTACGTGAAAAATAAGAAAAACTGAAAAGTACTAAAAAAAATCAAACCAATTTTTTTACACTTTTTTGCCCTAGTTCATGCATTTCACATGTCTAGAAGTGAAATAAAAAATCATTTGGACAATATCTGACAGATTTTGAAATTTGTCAAAAATCTGTCTTTTGTCCTGACCCCGGACCTTATGTGAAAACTAAGAAAAACTGAAAAGTACTAAAAAAAATCAGACCAATTTTTTTTCACTTTTTTTGCCCTAGTTCATGCATTTCACATGTCTAGAAGTGAAATAAAAAATGATTTGGACAATATCTGACAGATTTTGAAATTTGTCAAAAATCTGTCTTTTGTCCTGACCCCGGACCTTATGTGAAAACTAAGAAAAACTGAAAAGTACTAAAAAAAATCAGACCAATTTTTTTTTCACTTTTTTTGCCCTAGTTCATGCATTTCACATGTCTAGAAATGAAATAAAAAATGATTTGGACAATATCTGACAGATTTTGAAATTTGTCAAAAATCTGTCTTTTGTCCTGACCCCGGACCTTATGTGAAAACTAAGAAAAACTGAAAAGTACTAAAAAAAAAACAAATCAATTTTGTTACACTTTTTTGCACTAGTTCATGCATTTCACATGTCTAGAAGTGAAATAAAAAATAATTTGGACAATATCTCAGAGAATTTTGAAATTTGTCAAAAATCTGTCTTTTATCCTGACCCCGGACCTTATGTGAAAACTAAGAAAAACTGAAAAGTACTAAAAAAAATCAAATCAATTTTGTTACACTTTTTTGCACTAGTTCATGCATTTCACATGTCTAGAAGTGAAATAAAAAATGATTTGGA
The DNA here is from genome assembly GCF_046254945.1 of Alosa pseudoharengus. Lineage (NCBI taxonomy): Eukaryota > Metazoa > Chordata > Actinopteri > Clupeiformes > Clupeidae > Alosa > Alosa pseudoharengus. The sequence continues at coordinate 344,612 of NW_027468814.1, forward strand.
CAATATCTGACATATTTTGAAATTAGTCAAAAATCTGTCTTTTGTCCTGACCCCGGACCTTATGTGAAAACTAAGAAAAACTGAAAGGTACTAAAAAAAATCAGACAAATTTTTTTTTACTTTTTTTGCCCTAGTTCAATCATTTCACATGTCTAGAAGTGAAATAAAAAATAATTTGGACAATATCTGACATATTTTGAAATTTGTCAAAAATCTGTCTTTTGTCCTGACCCCGGACCTTATGTGAAAACTAAGAAAAACTGCAAGGTACTAAAAAAAATCAAACCAATTTTTTTACACTTTTTTGCCCTAGTTCATGCATTTCACATGTCTATAAGTGAAATAAAAAATGATTTGGACAATATCTGACATATTTTGAAATTTGTCAAAAATCTGTCTTTTGTCTTGACCCCGGACCTTATGTGAAAACTAAGTAAAAACTGAAAGGTACTGAAAAAAATCAAACCAATTTTTTTACACTTTTTTTACCCTAGTTCATGCATTTCACATGTCTAGAAATGAAATAAAAAATGATTTGGACAATATCTGACAGATTTTGAAATTTGTCAAAAATCTGTCTTTTGTCCTGACCCCGGACCTTATGTGAAAACTAAGAAAAACTGCAAGGTACTAAAAAAAAATCAAACCAATTTTTTCACACTTTCTTGCCCTAGTTCATGCATTTCACATGTCTAGAAGTGAAATAAAAAATAATTTGGACAATATCTGAGAGATTTTGAAACTTGTCAAAAATCTGTCTTTTGTCCTGACCCCGGACCTTATGTGAAAACTAAGAAAAACTGAAAGGTACTAAAAAAAATCAAACCAATTTTTTTACACTTTTTTGCCCTAGTTCATGCATTTCACATGTCTAGAAGTGAAATAAAAAATCATTTGGACAATATCTGACAGATTTTGAAATTTGTCAAAAATCTGTCTTTTGTCCTGACCCCGGACCTTACGTGAAAAATAAGAAAAACTGAAAAGTACTAAAAAAAATCAAACCAATTTTTTTACACTTTTTTGCCCTAGTTCATGCATTTCACATGTCTAGAAGTGAAATAAAAAATCATTTGGACAATATCTGACAGATTTTGAAATTTGTCAAAAATCTGTCTTTTGTCCTGACCCCGGACCTTATGTGAAAACTAAGAAAAACTGAAAAGTACTAAAAAAAATCAGACCAATTTTTTTTCACTTTTTTTGCCCTAGTTCATGCATTTCACATGTCTAGAAGTGAAATAAAAAATGATTTGGACAATATCTGACAGATTTTGAAATTTGTCAAAAATCTGTCTTTTGTCCTGACCCCGGACCTTATGTGAAAACTAAGAAAAACTGCAAGGTACTAAAAAAAATCAAACCAATTTTTTTACACTTTTTTGCCCTAGTTCATGCATTTCACATGTCTATAAGTGAAATAAAAAATGATTTGGACAATATCTGACATATTTTGAAATTTGTCAAAAATCTGTCTTTTGTCTTGACCCCGGACCTTATGTGAAAACTAAGAAAAACTGTAAGGTACTAAAAAAAATCAAACCAATTTTTTTACACTTTTTTGCCCTAGTTCATGCATTTCACATGTCTAGAAGTGAAATAAAAAATGACTTGGACAATATCTGACATATTTTGAAATTTGTAAAAAATCTGTCTTTTGTCCTGACCCCGGACCTTATGTGAAAACTAAGAAAAACTGCAAGGTACTAAAAAAAAATCAAACCAATTTTTTTACACTTTTTTGCCCTAGTTCATACATTTCACATGTCTAGAAGTGAAATAAAAAATGATTTGGACAATATCTGACAGATTTTGAAATTTGTCAAAAATCTGTCTTTTGTCCTGACCCCGGACCTTATGTGAAAACTAAGAAAAACTGCAAGGTACTAAAAAAAATCAAACCAATTTTTTTACACTTTTTTGCCCTAGTTCATGCATTTCACATGTCTAGACGTGAAATAAAAAATAATTTGGACAATATCTGACATATTTTGAAATTTGTCAAAAATCTGTCTTTTGTCCTGACCCCGGACCTTATGTGAAAACTAAAAAAAACTGAAAGGTACTAAAAAAAATCAAACCAATTTTTTTACACTTTTTTGCCCTAGTTCATGCATTTCACATGTCTAGAAGTGAAATAAAAAATGATTTGGACAATATCTGACAGATTTTGAAATTTGTCAAAAATCTGTCTTTTGTCCTGACCCCGGACCTTATGTGAAAACTAAGAAAAACTGAAAAGTACTAAAAAAAATCAGACCAATTTTGTTAGACTTTTTTGCACTAGTTCATGCATTTCACATGTCTAGACGTGAAATAAAAAATAATTTGGACAATATCTGACATATTTTGAAATTTGTCAAAAATCTGTCTTTTGTCCTGACCCCGGACCTTATGTGAAAACTAAAAAAAACTGAAAGGTACTAAAAAAAATCAAACCAATTTTTTTACACTTTTTTGCCCTAGTTCATGCATTTCACATGTCTATAAGTGAAATAAAAAATGATTTGGACAATATCTGACATATTTTGAAATTTGTCAAAATTCTGTCTTTTGTCCTGACCCCGGACCTTATGTGAAAACTAAGAAAAACTGCAAGGTACTAAAAAAAATCAAACCAATTTTTTTACACTTGTTTGCCCTAGTTCATGCATTTCACATGTCTAGACGTGAAATAAAAAATAATTTGGACAATATCTGACATATTTTGAAATTTGTCAAAAATCTGTCTTTTGTCCTGACCCCGGACCTTATGTGAAAACTAAAAAAAACTGAAAGGTACTAAAAAAAATCAAACCAATTTTTTTACACTTTTTTGCCCTAGTTCATGCATTTCACATGTCTAGAAGTGAAATAAAAAATGATTTGGACAATATCTGACAGATTTTGAAATTTGTCAAAAATCTGTCTTTTGTCCTGACCCCGGACCTTATGTGAAAACTAAGAAAAACTGAAAAGTACTAAAAAAAAATCAAACCAATTTTGTTACACTTTTTTGCACTAGTTCATGCATTTCACATGTCTAGACGTGAAATAAAAAATAATTTGGACAATATCTGACATATTTTGAAATTTGTCAAAAATCTGTCTTTTGTCCTGACCCCGGACCTTATGTGAAAACTAAGAAAAACTGAAAAGTACTAAAAAAAATCAGACCAATTTTTTTTCACTTTCTTGCCCTAGTTCATGCATTTCACATGTCTAGAAATGAAATAAAAAATGATTTGGACAATATCTGACAGATTTTGAAATTTGTCAAAAATCTGTCTTTTGTCCTGACCCCGGACCTTATGTGAAAACTAAGAAAAACTGAAAAGTACTAAAAAAAAATCAAATCAATTTTGTTAGACTTTTTTGCACTAGTTCATGCATTTCACATGTCTAGACGTGAAATAAAAAATAATTTGGACAATATCTGACATATTTTGAAATTTGTCAAAAATCTGTCTTTTGTCCTGACCCCGGACCTTATGTGAAAACTAAGAAAAACTGAAAAGTACTAAAAAAAATCAGACCAATTTTTTTTCACTTTCTTGCCCTAGTTCATGCATTTCACATGTCTAGAAATTAAATTAAAAATGATTTGGACAATATCTGACAGATTTTGAAATTTGTCAAAAATCTGTCTTTTGTCCTGACCCCGGACCTTATGTGAAAACTAAGAAAAACTGAAAAGTACTAAAAAAAATCAAATCAATTTTGTTACACTTTTTTGCACTAGTTCATGCATTTCACATGTCTAGAAGTGAAATAAAAAATAATTTGGACAATATCTGGCATATTTTGAAATTTGTCAAAAATCTGTCTTTTGTCCTGACCCCGGACCTTATGTGAAAACTAAGAAAAACTGCAAGGTACTAAAAAAAAATCAAACCAATTTTTTTACACTTTTTTGCCCTAGTTCATACATTTCACATGTCTATAAGTGAAATAAAAAATGATTTGGACAATATCTGACATATTTTGAAATTTGTCAAAAATCTGTCTTTTGTCCTGACCCCGGACCTTATGTGAAAACTAAGAAAAACTGAAAAGTACTAAAAAAAATCAGACCAATTTTTTTTCACTTTCTTGCCCTAGTTCATGCATTTCACATGTCTAGAAATTAAATAAAAAATGATTTGGACAATATCTGACAGATTTTGAAATTTGTCAAAAATCTGTCTTTTGTCCTGACCCCGGACCTTATGTGAAAACTAAGAAAAACTGAAAAGTACTAAAAAAAATCAGTCCAATTTTTTTTCACTTTTTTTGCCCTAGTTCATGCATTTCACATGTCTAGAAATGAAATAAAAAATGATTTGGACAATATCTGACAGATTTTGAAATTTGTCAAAAATCTGTCTTTTGTCCTGACCCCGGACCTTATGTGAAAACTAAGAAAAACTGAAAAGTACTAAAAAAAAATCAAATCAATTTTGTTACACTTTTTTGCACTAGTTCATGCATTTCACATGTCTAGACGTGAAATAAAAAATTATTTGGACAATATCTGACATATTTTGAAATTTGTCAAAAATCTGTCTTTTGTCCTGACCCCGGACCTTATGTGAAAACTAAGAAAAACTGAAAAGTACTAAAAAAAATCAGACCAATTTTTTTTTCACTTTTTTTGCCCTAGTTCATGCATTTCACATGTCTAGAAATGAAATAAAAAATGATTTGGACAATATCTGACAGATTTTGAAATTTGTCAAAAATCTGTCTTTTGTCCTGACCCCGGACCTTATGTGAAAACTAAGAAAAACTGCAAGGTACTAAAAAAAATCAAACCAATTTTTTTACACTTTTTTGCCCTAGTTCATACATTTCACATGTCTATAAGTGAAATAAAAAATAATTTGGACAATATCTGACATATTTTGAAATTTGTCAAAAATCTGTCTTTTGTCCTGACCCCGGACCTTATGTGAAAACTAAGAAAAACTGAAAAGTACTAAAAAAAATCAAATCAATTTTGTTAGACTTTTTTGCACTAGTTCATGCATTTCACATGTCTAGACGTGAAATAAAAAATAATTTGGACAATATCTGACATATTTTGAAATTTGTCAAAAATCTGTCTTTTGTCCTGACCCCGGACCTTATGTGAAAACTAAGAAAAACTGAAAAGTACTAAAAAAAATCAGACCAATTTTTTTTCACTTTCTTGGCCTAGTTCATGCATTTCACATGTCTAGAAATTAAATAAAAAATGATTTGGACAATATCTGACAGATTTTGAAATTTGTCAAAAATCTGTCTTTTGTCCTGACCCCGGACCTTATGTGAAAACTAAGAAAAACTGAAAAGTACTAAAAAAAATCAAATCAATTTTGTTACACTTTTTTGCACTAGTTCATGCATTTCACATGTCTAGAAGTGAAATAAAAAATAATTTGGACAATATCTGGCATATTTTGAAATTTGTCAAAAATCTGTCTTTTGTCCTGACCCCGGACCTTATGTGAAAACTAAGAAAAACTGCAAGGTACTAAAAAAAAATCAAACCAATTTTTTTACACTTTTTTGCCCTAGTTCATACATTTCACATGTCTATAAGTGAAATAAAAAATGATTTGGACAATATCTGACATATTTTGAAATTTGTCAAAAATCTGTCTTTTGTCCTGACCCCGGACCTTATGTGAAAACTAAGAAAAACTGCAAGGTACTAAAAAAAATCAAACCAATTTTTTCACACTTTTTTGCCCTAGTTCATGCATTTCACATGTCTAGAAGTGAAATAAAAAATGATTTGGACAATATCTGACAGATTTTGAAATTTGTCAAAAATCTGTCTTTTGTCCTGACCCCGGACCTTATGTGAAAACTAAGAAAAACTGAAAAGTACTAAAAAAAAATCAAACCAATTGTGTTACACTTTTTTGCACTAGTTCATGCATTTCACATGTCTAGACGTGAAATAAAAAATAATTTGGACAATATCTGACATATTTTGAAATTTGTCAAAAATCTGTCTTTTGTCCTGACCCCGGACCTTATGTGAAAACTAAGAAAAACTGAAAAGTACTAAAAAAAATCAAATCAATTTTGTTAGACTTTTTTGCACTAGTTCATGCATTTCACATGTCTAGACGTGAAATAAAAAATAATTTGGACAATATCTGACATATTTTGAAATTTGTCAAAAATCTGTCTTTTGTCCTGACCCCGGACCTTATGTGAAAACTAAGAAAAACTGAAAAGTACTAAAAAAAATCAGACCAATTTTTTTTCACTTTCTTGCCCTAGTTCATGCATTTCACATGTCTAGAAATTAAATAAAAAATGATTTGGACAATATCTGACAGATTTTGAAATTTGTCAAAAATCTGTCTTTTGTCCTGACCCCGGACCTTATGTGAAAACTAAGAAAAACTGAAAAGTACTAAAAAAAATCAGACCAATTTTTTTTTCACTTTTTTTGCCCTAGTTCATGCATTTCACATGTCTAGAAATGAAATAAAAAATGATTTGGACAATATCTGACAGATTTTGAAATTTGTCAAAAATCTGTCTTTTGTCCTGACCCCGGACCTTATGTGAAAACTAAGAAAAACTGCAAGGTACTAAAAAAAATCAAACCAATTTTTTTACACTTTTTTGCCCTAGTTCATACATTTCACATGTCTATAAGTGAAATAAATAAATTGGACAATATCTGACATATTTTGAAATTTGTCAAAAATCTGTCTTTTGTCCTGACCCCGGACCTTATGTGAAAACTAAGAAAAACTGAAAAGTACTAAAAAAAATCAGACCAATTTTTTTTCACTTTCTTGCCCTAGTTCATGCATTTCACATGTCTAGAAATTAAATAAAAAATGATTTGGACAATATCTGACAGATTTTGAAATTTGTCAAAAATCTGTCTTTTGTCCTGACCCCGGACCTTATGTGAAAACTAAGAAAAACTGAAAAGTACTAAAAAAAATCAGTCCAATTTTTTTTCACTTTTTTTGCCCTAGTTCATGCATTTCACATGTCTAGAAATGAAATAAAAAATGATTTGGACAATATCTGACAGATTTTGAAATTTGTCAAAAATCTGTCTTTTGTCCTGACCCCGGACCTTATGTGAAAACTAAGAAAAACTGAAAAGTACTAAAAAAAAAATCAAATCAATTTTGTTACACTTTTTTGCACTAGTTCATGCATTTCATATGTCTAGACGTGAAATAAAAAATTATTTGGACAATATCTGACATATTTTGAAATTTGTCAAAAATCTGTCTTTTGTCCTGACCCCGGACCTTATGTGAAAACTAAGAAAAACTGAAAAGTACTAAAAAAAATCAGACCAATTTTTTTTTCACTTTTTTTGCCCTAGTTCATGCATTTCACATGTCTAGAAATGAAATAAAAAATGATTTGGACAATATCTGACAGATTTTGAAATTTGTCAAATATCTGTCTTTTGTCCTGACCCCGGACCTTATGTGAAAACTAAGAAAAACTGCAAGGTACTAAAAAAAATCAAACCAATTTTTTTACACTTTTTTGCCCTAGTTCATGCATTTCACATGTCTAGAAATGAAATAAAAAATGATTTGGACAATATCTGACAGATTTTGAAATTTGTCAAATATCTGTCTTTTGTCCTGACCCCGGACCTTATGTGAAAACTAAGAAAAACTGCAAGGTACTAAAAAAAATCAAACCAATTTTTTCACACTTTTTTGCCCTAGTTCATACATTTCACATGTCTATAAGTGAAATAAAAAATAATTTGGACAATATCTGACATATTTTGAAATTTGTCAAAAATCTGTCTTTTGTCCTGACCCCGGACCTTATGTGAAAACTAAGAAAAACTGAAAAGTACTAAAAAAAATCAAATCAATTTTGTTAGACTTTTTTGCACTAGTTCATGCATTTCACATGTCTAGACGTGAAATAAAAAATAATTTGGACAATATCTGACATATTTTGAAATTTGTCAAAAATCTGTCTTTTGTCCTGACCCCGGACCTTATGTGAAAACTAAGAAAAACTGAAAAGTACTAAAAAAAATCAGACCAATTTTTTTTCACTTTCTTGCCCTAGTTCATGCATTTCACATGTCTAGAAATTAAATAAAAAATGATTTGGACAATATCTGACAGATTTTGAAATTTGTCAAAAATCTGTCTTTTGTCCTGACCCCGGACCTTATGTGAAAACTAAGAAAAACTGAAAAGTACTAAAAAAAATCAAATCAATTTTGTTACACTTTTTTGCACTAGTTCATGCATTTCACATGTCTAGAAGTGAAATAAAAAATAATTTGGACAATATCTGGCATATTTTGAAATTTGTCAAAAATCTGTCTTTTGTCCTGACCCCGGACCTTATGTGAAAACTAAGAAAAACTGCAAGGTACTAAAAAAAAATCAAACCAATTTTTTTACACTTTTTTGCCCTAGTTCATACATTTCACATGTCTATAAGTGAAATAAAAAATGATTTGGACAATATCTGACATATTTTGAAATTTGTCAAAAATCTGTCTTTTGTCCTGACCCCGGACCTTATGTGAAAACTAAGAAAAACTGCAAGGTACTAAAAAAAATCAAACCAATTTTTTCACACTTTTTTGCCCTAGTTCATGCATTTCACATGTCTAGAAGTGAAATAAAAAATGATTTGGACAATATCTGACAGATTTTGAAATTTGTCAAAAATCTGTCTTTTGTCCTGACCCCGGACCTTATGTGAAAACTAAGAAAAACTGAAAAGTACTAAAAAAAAATCAAACCAATTGTGTTACACTTTTTTGCACTAGTTCATGCATTTCACATGTCTAGACGTGAAATAAAAAATAATTTGGACAATATCTGACATATTTTGAAATTTGTCAAAAATCTGTCTTTTGTCCTGACCCCGGACCTTATGTGAAAACTAAGAAAAACTGAAAAGTACTAAAAAAAATCAAATCAATTTTGTTACACTTTTTTGCACTAGTTCATGCATTTCACATGTCTAGACGTGAAATAAAAAATAATTTGGACAATATCTGACATATTTTGAAATTTGTCAAAAATCTGTCTTTTGTCCTGACCCCGGACCTTATGTGAAAACTAAGAAAAACTGAAAAGTACTAAAAAAAATCAGACCAATTTTTTTTCACTTTCTTGCCCTAGTTCATGCATTTCACATGTCTAGAAATTAAATAAAAAATGATTTGGACAATATCTGACAGATTTTGAAATTTGTCAAAAATCTGTCTTTTGTCCTGACCCCGGACCTTATGTGAAAACTAAGAAAAACTGAAAAGTACTAAAAAAAAATCAAATCAATTTTGTTACACTTTTTTGCACTAGTTCATGCATTTCACATGTCTATAAGTGAAATAAAAAATGATTTGGACAATATCTGACATATTTTGAAATTTGTCAAAAATCTGTCTTTTGTCCTGACCCCGGACCTTATGTGAAAACTAAGAAAAACTGAAAAGTACTAAAAAAAATCAGACCAATTTTTTTTCACTCTTTTTGCCCTAGTTCATGCATTTCACATGTCTAGAAGTGAAATAAAAAATAATTTGGACAATATCTGAGAGATTTTGAAATTTGTCAAAAATCTGTCTTTTATCCTGACCCCGGACCTTATGTGAAAACTAAGAAAAACTGAAAAGTACTAAAAAAAAATCAAATCAATTTTGTTACACTTTCTTGCACTAGTTCATGCATTTCACATGTCTAGAAGTGAAATAAAAAATAATTTGGACAATATCTGACATATTTTGAAATTTGTCAAAAATCTGTCTTTTGTCCTGACCCCGGACCTTATGTGAAAACTAAGAAAAACTGCAAGGTACTAAAAAAAAATCAAACCAATTTTTTTACACTTTTTTGCCCTAGTTCATACATTTCACATGTCTATAAGTGAAATAAAAAATGATTTGGACAATATCTGATATATTTTGAAATTTGTCAAAAATCTGTCTTTTGTCCTGACCCCGGACCTTATGTGAAAACTAAGAAAAACTGCAAGGTACTAAAAAAAATCAAACCAATTTTTTCACACTTTTTTGCCCTAGTTCATGCATTTCACATGTCTAGAAGTGAAATAAAAAATGATTTGGACAATATCTGACAGATTTTGAAATTTGTCAAAAATCTGTCTTTTGTCCTGACCCCGGACCTTATGTGAAAACTAAGAAAAACTGAAAAGTACTAAAAAAAAATCAAACCAATTTTGTTACACTTTTTTGCACTAGTTCATGCATTTCACATGTCTAGACGTGAAATAAAAAATAATTTGGACAATATCTGACATATTTTGAAATTTGTCAAAAATCTGTCTTTTGTCCTGACCCCGGACCTTATGTGAAAACTAAGAAAAACTGAAAAGTACTAAAAAAAATCAGACCAATTTTTTTTCACTTTCTTGCCCTAGTTCATGCATTTCACATGTCTAGAAGTGAAATAAAAAATGATTTGGACAATATCTGACAGATTTTGAAATTTGTCAAAAATCTGTCTTTTGTCCTGACCCCGGACCTTATGTGAAAACTAAGAAAAACTGAAAAGTACTAAAAAAAAATCAAATCAATTTTGTTAGACTTTTTTGCACTAGTTCATGCATTTCACATGTCTAGACGTGAAATAAAAAATAATTTGGACAATATCTGACATATTTTGAAATTTGTCAAAAATCTGTCTTTTGTCCTGACCCCGGACCTTATGTGAAAACTAAGAAAAACTGAAAAGTACTAAAAAAAATCAGACCAATTTTTTTTCACTTTCTTGCCCTAGTTCATGCATTTCACATGTCTAGAAATTAAATTAAAAATGATTTGGACAATATCTGACAGATTTTGAAATTTGTCAAAAATCTGTCTTTTGTCCTGACCTCGGACCTTATGTGAAAACTAAGAAAAACTGAAAAGTACTAAAAAAAATCAAATCAATTTTGTTACACTTTTTTGCACTAGTTCATGCATTTCACATGTCTAGAAGTGAAATAAAAAATAATTTGGACAATATCTGGCATATTTTGAAATTTGTCAAAAATCTGTCTTTTGTCCTGACCCCGGACCTTATGTGAAAACTAAGAAAAACTGCAAGGTACTAAAAAAAAATCAAACCAATTTTTTTACACTTTTTTGCCCTAGTTCATGCATTTCACATGTCTAGAAATTAAATAAAAAATGATTTGGACAATATCTGACAGATTTTGAAATTTGTCAAAAATCTGTCTTTTGTCCTGACCCCGGACCTTATGTGAAAACTAAGAAAAACTGCAAGGTACTAAAAAAAAATCAAACCAATTTTTTTACACTTTTTTGCCCTAGTTCATACATTTCACATGTCTATAAGTGAAATAAAAAATGATTTGGACAATATCTGATATATTTTGAAATTTGTCAAAAATCTGTCTTTTGTCCTGACCCCGGACCTTATGTGAAAACTAAGAAAAACTGCAAGGTACTAAAAAAAATCAAACCAATTTTTTCACACTTTTTTGCCCTAGTTCATGCATTTCACATGTCTAGAAGTGAAATAAAAAATGATTTGGACAATATCTGACAGATTTTGAAATTTGTCAAAAATCTGTCTTTTGTCCTGACCCCGGACCTTATGTGAAAACTAAGAAAAACTGAAAAGTACTAAAAAAAAATCAAACCAATTTTGTTACACTTTTTTGCACTAGTTCATGCATTTCACATGTCTAGACGTGAAATAAAAAATAATTTGGACAATATCTGACATATTTTGAAATTTGTCAAAAATCTGTCTTTTGTCCTGACCCCGGACCTTATGTGAAAACTAAGAAAAACTGAAAAGTACTAAAAAAAATCAGACCAATTTTTTTTCACTTTCTTGCCCTAGTTCATGCATTTCACATGTCTAGAAGTGAAATAAAAAATGATTTGGACAATATCTGACAGATTTTGAAATTTGTCAAAAATCTGTCTTTTGTCCTGACCCCGGACCTTATGTGAAAACTAAGAAAAACTGAAAAGTACTAAAAAAAAATCAAATCAATTTTGTTAGACTTTTTTGCACTAGTTCATGCATTTCACATGTCTAGACGTGAAATAAAAAATAATTTGGACAATATCTGACATATTTTGAAATTTGTCAAAAATCTGTCTTTTGTCCTGACCCCGGACCTTATGTGAAAACTAAGAAAAACTGAAAAGTACTAAAAAAAATCAGACCAATTTTTTTTCACTTTCTTGCCCTAGTTCATGCATTTCACATGTCTAGAAATTAAATTAAAAATGATTTGGACAATATCTGACAGATTTTGAAATTTGTCAAAAATCTGTCTTTTGTCCTGACCTCGGACCTTATGTGAAAACTAAGAAAAACTGAAAAGTACTAAAAAAAATCAAATCAATTTTGTTACACTTTTTTGCACTAGTTCATGCATTTCACATGTCTAGAAGTGAAATAAAAAATAATTTGGACAATATCTGGCATATTTTGAAATTTGTCAAAAATCTGTCTTTTGTCCTGACCCCGGACCTTATGTGAAAACTAAGAAAAACTGCAAGGTACTAAAAAAAAATCAAACCAATTTTTTTACACTTTTTTGCCCTAGTTCATGCATTTCACATGTCTAGAAATTAAATAAAAAATGATTTGGACAATATCTGACAGATTTTGAAATTTGTCAAAAATCTGTCTTTTGTCCTGACCCCGGACCTTATGTGAAAACTAAGAAAAACTGAAAAGTACTAAAAAAAAATCAAATCAATTTTGTTACACTTTTTTGCACTAGTTCATGCATTTCACATGTCTAGACGTGAAATAAAAAAATATTTGGACAATATCTGACATATTTTGAAATTTGTCAAAAATCTGTCTTTTGTCCTGACCCCGGACCTTATGTGAAAACTAAGAAAAACTTAAAAGTACTAAAAAAAATCAGACCAATTTTTTTTTCACTTTTTTTGCCCTAGTTCATGCATTTCACATGTCTAGAAATGAAATAAAAAATGATTTGGACAATATCTGACAGATTTTGAAATTTGTCAAATATCTGTCTTTTGTCCTGACCCCGGACCTTATGTGAAAACTAAGAAAAACTGCAAGGTACTAAAAAAAATCAAACCAATTTTTTTACACTTTTTTGCCCTAGTTCATACATTTCACATGTCTATAAGTGAAATAAAAAATAATTTGGACAATATCTGACATATTTTGAAATTTGTCAAAAATCTGTCTTTTGTCCTGACCCCGGACCTTATGTGAAAACTAAGAAAAACTGAAAAGTACTAAAAAAAATCAAATCAATTTTGTTAGACTTTTTTGCACTAGTTCATGCATTTCACATGTCTAGACGTGAAATAAAAAATAATTTGGACAATATCTGGCATATTTTGAAATTTGTCAAAAATCTGTCTTTTGTCCTGACCCCGGACCTTATGTGAAAACTAAGAAAAACTGCAAGGTACTAAAAAACAATCAAACCAATTTTTTTACACTTTTTTGCCCTAGTTCATACATTTCACATGTCTATAAGTGAAATAAAAAATGATTTGGACAATATCTGACATATTTTGAAATTTGTCAAAAATCTGTCTTTTGTCCTGACCCCGGACCTTATGTGAAAACTAAGAAAAACTGCAAGGTACTAAAAAAAATCAAACCAATTTTTTCACACTTTTTTGCCCTAGTTCATGCATTTCACATGTCTAGAAGTGAAATAAAAAATGATTTGGACAATATCTGACAGATTTTGAAATTTGTCAAAAATCTGTCTTTTGTCCTGACCCCGGACCTTATGTGAAAACTAAGAAAAACTGAAAAGTACTAAAAAAAAATCAAACCAATTGTGTTACACTTTTTTGCACTAGTTCATGCATTTCACATGTCTAGACGTGAAATAAAAAATAATTTGGACAATATCTGACATATTTTGAAATTTGTCAAAAATCTGTCTTTTGTCCTGACCCCGGACCTTATGTGAAAACTAAGAAAAACTGAAAAGTACTAAAAAAAATCAAATCAATTTGTTACACTTTTTTGCACTAGTTCATGCATTTCACATGTCTAGACGTGAAATAAAAAATAATTTGGACAATATCTGACATATTTTGAAATTTGTCAAAAATCTGTCTTTTGTCCTGACCCCGGACCTTATGTGAAAACTAAGAAAAACTGAAAAGTACTAAAAAAAATCAGACCAATTTTTTTTCACTTTCTTGCCCTAGTTCATGCATTTCACATGTCTAGAAATTAAATAAAAAATGATTTGGACAATATCTGACAGATTTTGAAATTTGTCAAAAATCTGTCTTTTGTCCTGACCCCGGACCTTATGTGAAAACTAAGAAAAACTGAAAAGTACTAAAAAAAAATCAAATCAATTTTGTTACACTTTTTTGCACTAGTTCATGCATTTCACATGTCTATAAGTGAAATAAAAAATGATTTGGACAATATCTGACATATTTTGAAATTTGTCAAAAATCTGTCTTTTGTCCTGACCCCGGACCTTATGTGAAAACTAAGAAAAACTGAAAAGTACTAAAAAAAATCAGACCAATTTTTTTTCACTTTTTTTGCCCTAGTTCATGCATTTCACATGTCTAGAAGTGAAATAAAAAATAATTTGGACAATATCTGAGAGATTTTGAAATTTGTCAAAAATCTGTCTTTTATCCTGACCCCGGACCTTATGTGAAAACTAAGAAAAACTGAAAAGTACTAAAAAAAAATCAAATCAATTTTGTTACACTTTCTTGCACTAGTTCATGCATTTCACATGTCTAGAAGTGAAATAAAAAATAATTTGGACAATATCTGACATATTTTGAAATTTGTCAAAAATCTGTCTTTTGTCCTGACCCCGGACCTTATGTGAAAACTAAGAAAAACTGCAAGGTACTAAAAAAAAATCAAACCAATTTTTTTACACTTTTTTGCCCTAGTTCATACATTTCACATGTCTATAAGTGAAATAAAAAATGATTTGGACAATATCTGATATATTTTGAAATTTGTCAAAAATCTGTCTTTTGTCCTGACCCCGGACCTTATGTGAAAACTAAGAAAAACTGCAAGGTACTAAAAACAATCAAACCAATTTTTTCACACTTTTTTGCCCTAGTTCATGCATTTCACATGTCTAGAAGTGAAATAAAAAATGATTTGGACAATATCTGACAGATTTTGAAATTTGTCAAAAATCTGTCTTTTGTCCTGACCCCGGACCTTATGTGAAAACTAAGAAAAACTGAAAAGTACTAAAAAAAAATCAAACCAATTTTGTTACACTTTTTTGCACTAGTTCATGCATTTCACATGTCTAGACGTGAAATAAAAAATAATTTGGACAATATCTGACATATTTTGAAATTTGTCAAAAATCTGTCTTTTGTCCTGACCCCGGACCTTATGTGAAAACTAAGAAAAACTGAAAAGTACTAAAAAAAATCAGACCAATTTTTTTTCACTTTCTTGCCCTAGTTCATGCATTTCACATGTCTAGAAATGAAATAAAAAATGATTTGGACAATATCTGACAGATTTTGAAATTTGTCAAAAATCTGTCTTTTGTCCTGACCCCGGACCTTATGTGAAAACTAAGAAAAACTGAAAAGTACTAAAAAAAATCAAATCAATTTTGTTAGACTTTTTTGCACTAGTTCATGCATTTCACATGTCTAGACGTGAAATAAAAAATAATTTGGACAATATCTGACATATTTTGAAATTTGTCAAAAATCTGTCTTTTGTCCTGACCCCGGACCTTATGTGAAAACTAAGAAAAACTGAAAAGTACTAAAAAAAATCAGACCAATTTTTTTTCACTTTCTTGCCCTAGTTCATGCATTTCACATGTCTAGAAATTAAATTAAAAATGATTTGGACAATATCTGACAGATTTTGAAATTTGTCAAAAATCTGTCTTTTGTCCTGACCCCGGACCTTATGTGAAAACTAAGAAAAACTGAAAAGTACTAAAAAAAAATCAAATCAATTTTGTTAGACTTTTTTGCACTAGTTCATGCATTTCACATGTCTAGACGTGAAATAAAAAATAATTTGGACAATATCTGACATATTTTGAAATTTGTCAAAAATCTGTCTTTTGTCCTGACCCCGGACCTTATGTGAAAACTAAGAAAAACTGAAAAGTACTAAAAAAAATCAGACCAATTTTTTTTCACTTTCTTGCCCTAGTTCATGCATTTCACATGTCTAGAAATTAAATTAAAAATGATTTGGACAATATCTGACAGATTTTGAAATTTGTCAAAAATCTGTCTTTTGTCCTGACCCCGGACCTTATGTGAAAACTAAGAAAAACTGAAAAGTACTAAAAAAAATCAAATCAATTTTGTTACACTTTTTTGCACTAGTTCATGCATTTCACATGTCTAGAAGTGAAATAAAAAATAATTTGGACAATATCTGGCATATTTTGAAATTTGTCAAAAATCTGTCTTTTGTCCTGACCCCGGACCTTATGTGAAAACTAAGAAAAACTGCAAGGTACTAAAAAAAAATCAAACCAATTTTTTTACACTTTTTTGCCCTAGTTCATACATTTCACATGTCTATAAGTGAAATAAAAAATGATTTGGACAATATCTGATATATTTTGAAATTTGTCAAAAATCTGTCTTTTGTCCTGACCCCGGACCTTATGTGAAAACTAAGAAAAACTGCAAGGTACTAAAAAAAATCAAACCAATTTTTTCACACTTTTTTGCCCTAGTTCATGCATTTCACATGTCTAGAAGTGAAATAAAAAATGATTTGGACAATATCTGACAGATTTTGAAATTTGTCAAAAATCTGTCTTTTGTCCTGACCCCGGACCTTATGTGAAAACTAAGAAAAACTGAAAAGTACTAAAAAAAAATCAAATCAATTTTGTTAGACTTTTTTGCACTAGTTCATGCATTTCACATGTCTAGACGTGAAATAAAAAATAATTTGGACAATATCTGACATATTTTGAAATTTGTCAAAAATCTGTCTTTTGTCCTGACCCCGGACCTTATGTGAAAACTAAGAAAAACTGAAAAGTACTAAAAAAAATCAGACCAATTTTTTTTCACTTTCTTGCCCTAGTTCATGCATTTCACATGTCTAGAAATTAAATTAAAAATGATTTGGACAATATCTGACAGATTTTGAAATTTGTCAAAAATCTGTCTTTTGTCCTGACCCCGGACCTTATGTGAAAACTAAGAAAAACTGAAAAGTACTAAAAAAAATCAAATCAATTTTGTTACACTTTTTTGCACTAGTTCATGCATTTCACATGTCTAGAAGTGAAATAAAAAATAATTTGGACAATATCTGGCATATTTTGAAATTTGTCAAAAATCTGTCTTTTGTCCTGACCCCGGACCTTATGTGAAAACTAAGAAAAACTGCAAGGTACTAAAAAAAAATCAAACCAATTTTTTTACACTTTTTTGCCCTAGTTCATACATTTCACATGTCTATAAGTGAAATAAAAAATGATTTGGACAATATCTGACATATTTTGAAATTTGTCAAAAATCTGTCTTTTGTCCTGACCCCGGACCTTATGTGAAAACTAAGAAAAACTGCAAGGTACTGAAAAAAATCAAACCAATTTTTTCACACTTTTTTGCCCTAGTTCATGCATTTCACATGTCTAGAAATGAAATAAAAAATGATTTGGACAATATCTGACAGATTTTGAAATTTGTCAAAAATCTGTCTTTTGTCCTGACCCCGGACCTTATGTGAAAACTAAGAAAAACTGAAAAGTACTAAAAAAAAATCAAATCAATTTTGTTACACTTTTTTGCACTAGTTCATGCATTTCACATGTCTAGACGTGAAATAAAAAATTATTTGGACAATATCTGACATATTTTGAAATTTGTCAAAAATCTGTCTTTTGTCCTGACCCCGGACCTTATGTGAAAACTAAGAAAAACTGAAAAGTACTAAAAAAAATCAGACCAATTTTTTTTTCACTTTTTTTGCCCTAGTTCATGCATTTCACATGTCTAGAAATGAAATAAAAAATGATTTGGACAATATCTGACAGATTTTGAAATTTGTCAAAAATCTGTCTTTTGTCCTGACCCCGGACCTTATGTGAAAACTAAGAAAAACTGAAAAGTACTAAAAAAAAATCAAATCAATTTTGTTACACTTTTTTGCACTAGTTCATGCATTTCACATGTCTAGAAGTGAAATAAAAAATGATTTGGACAATATCTGACATATTTTGAAATTTGTCAAAAATCTGTCTTTTGTCCTGACCCCGGACCTTATGTGAAAACTAAGAAAAACTGCAAGGTACTAAAAAAAATCAAACCAATTTTTTTACACTTTTTTGCCCTAGTTCATACATTTCACATGTCTATAAGTGAAATAAAAAATGATTTGGACAATATCTGATATATTTTGAAATTTGTCAAAAATCTGTCTTTTGTCCTGACCCCGGACCTTATGTGAAAACTAAGAAAAACTGCAAGGTACTAAAAAAAATCAGACCAATTTTTTTTTCACTTTTTTTGCCCTAGTTCATGCATTTCACATGTCTAGAAATGAAATAAAAAATGATTTGGACAATATCTGACAGATTTTGAAATTTGTCAAAAATCTGTCTTTTGTCCTGACCCCGGACCTTATGTGAAAACTAAGAAAAACTGAAAAGTACTAAAAAAAAATCAAATCAATTTTGTTACACTTTTTTGCACTAGTTCATGCATTTCACATGTCTAGAAGTGAAATAAAAAATGATTTGGACAATATCTGACATATTTTGAAATTTGTCAAAAATCTGTCTTTTGTCCTGACCCCGGACCTTATGTGAAAACTAAGAAAAACTGCAAGGTACTAAAAAAAATCAAACCAATTTTTTTACACTTTTTTGCCCTAGTTCATACATTTCACATGTCTATAAGTGAAATAAAAAATGATTTGGACAATATCTGATATATTTTGAAATTTGTCAAAAATCTGTCTTTTGTCCTGACCCCGGACCTTATGTGAAAACTAAGAAAAACTGCAAGGTACTAAAAAAAATCAAACCAATTTTTTCACACTTTTTTGCCCTAGTTCATGCATTTCACATGTCTAGAAGTGAAATAAAAAATGATTTGGACAATATCTGACAGATTTTGAAATTTGTCAAAAATCTGTCTTTTGTCCTGACCCCGGACCTTATGTGAAAACTAAGAAAAACTGAAAAGTACTAAAAAAAAATCAAACCAATTTTGTCACACTTTTTTGCACTAGTTCATGCATTTCACATGTCTAGACGTGAAATAAAAAATAATTTGGACAATATCTGACATATTTTGAAATTTGTCAAAAATCTGTCTTTTGTCCTGACCCCGGACCTTATGTGAAAACTAAGAAAAACTGAAAAGTACTAAAAAAAAATCAAATCAATTTTGTTAGACTTTTTTGCACTAGTTCATGCATTTCACATGTCTAGACGTGAAATAAAAAATAATTTGGACAATATCTGACATATTTTGAAATTTGTCAAAAATCTGTCTTTTGTCCTGACCCCGGACCTTATGTGAAAACTAAGAAAAACTGAAAAGTACTAAAAAAAATCAGACCAATTTTTTTTCACTTTCTTGCCCTAGTTCATGCATTTCACATGTCTAGAAATTAAATTAAAAATGATTTGGACAATATCTGACAGATTTTGAAATTTGTCAAAAATCTGTCTTTTGTCCTGACCCCGGACCTTATGTGAAAACTAAGAAAAACTGAAAAGTACTAAAAAAAATCAAATCAATTTTGTTACACTTTTTTGCACTAGTTCATGCATTTCACATGTCTAGAAGTGAAATAAAAAATAATTTGGACAATATCTGGCATATTTTGAAATTTGTCAAAAATCTGTCTTTTGTCCTGACCCCGGACCTTATGTGAAAACTAAGAAAAACTGCAAGGTACTAAAAAAAAATCAAACCAATTTTTTTACACTTTTTTGCCCTAGTTCATACATTTCACATGTCTATAAGTGAAATAAAAAATGATTTGGACAATATCTGATATATTTTGAAATTTGTCAAAAATCTGTCTTTTGTCCTGACCCCGGACCTTATGTGAAAACTAAGAAAAACTGCAAGGTACTAAAAAAAATCAAACCAATTTTTTCACACTTTTTTGCCCTAGTTCATGCATTTCACATGTCTAGAAGTGAAATAAAAAATGATTTGGACAATATCTGACAGATTTTGAAATTTGTCAAAAATCTGTCTTTTGTCCTGACCCCGGACCTTATGTGAAAACTAAGAAAAACTGAAAAGTACTAAAAAAAAATCAAACCAATTTTGTTACACTTTTTTGCACTAGTTCATGCATTTCACATGTCTAGACGTGAAATAAAAAATAATTTGGACAATATCTGACATATTTTGAAATTTGTCAAAAATCTGTCTTTTGTCCTGACCCCGGACCTTATGTGAAAACTAAGAAAAACTGAAAAGTACTAAAAAAAATCAGACCAATTTGTTTTCACTTTCTTGCCCTAGTTCATGCATTTCACATGTCTAGAAATGAAATAAAAAATGATTTGGACAATATCTGACAGATTTTGAAATTTGTCAAAAATCTGTCTTTTGTCCTGACCCCGGACCTTATGTGAAAACTAAGAAAAACTGAAAAGTACTAAAAAAAAATCAAATCAATTTTGTTAGACTTTTTTGCACTAGTTCATGCATTTCACATGTCTAGACGTGAAATAAAAAATAATTTGGACAATATCTGACATATTTTGAAATTTGTCAAAAATCTGTCTTTTGTCCTGACCCCGGACCTTATGTGAAAACTAAGAAAAACTGAAAAGTACTAAAAAAAATCAGACCAATTTTTTTTCACTTTCTTGCCCTAGTTCATGCATTTCACATGTCTAGAAATTAAATTAAAAATGATTTGGACAATATCTGACAGATTTTGAAATTTGTCAAAAATCTGTCTTTTGTCCTGACCCCGGACCTTATGTGAAAACTAAGAAAAACTGAAAAGTACTAAAAAAAATCAAATCAATTTTGTTACACTTTTTTGCACTAGTTCATGCATTTCACATGTCTAGAAGTGAAATAAAAAATAATTTGGACAATATCTGGCATATTTTGAAATTTGTCAAAAATCTGTCTTTTGTCCTGACCCCGGACCTTATGTGAAAACTAAGAAAAACTGCAAGGTACTAAAAAAAAATCAAACCAATTTTTTTACACTTTTTTGCCCTAGTTCATACATTTCACATGTCTATAAGTGAAATAAAAAATGATTTGGACAATATCTGACATATTTTGAAATTTGTCAAAAATCTGTCTTTTGTCCTGACCCCGGACCTTATGTGAAAACTAAGAAAAACTGCAAGGTACTGAAAAAAATCAAACCAATTTTTTCACACTTTTTTGCCCTAGTTCATGCATTTCACATGTCTAGAAGTGAAATAAAAAATGATTTGGACAATATCTGACAGATTTTGAAATTTGTCAAAAATCTGTCTTTTGTCCTGACCCCGGACCTTATGTGAAAACTAAGAAAAACTGAAAAGTACTAAAAAAAAATCAAACCAATTTTGTTACACTTTTTTGCACTAGTTCATGCATTTCACATGTCTAGACGTGAAATAAAAAATAATTTGGACAATATCTGACATATTTTGAAATTTGTCAAAAATCTGTCTTTTGTCCTGACCCCGGACCTTATGTGAAAACTAAGAAAAACTGAAAAGTACTAAAAAAAATCAGACCAATTTTTTTTCACTTTCTTGCCCTAGTTCATGCATTTCACATGTCTAGAAATTAAATAAAAAATGATTTGGACAATATCTGACAGATTTTGAAATTTGTCAAAAATCTGTCTTTTGTCCTGACCCCGGACCTTATGTGAAAACTAAGAAAAACTGAAAAGTACTAAAAAAAATCAGTCCAATTTTTTTTCACTTTTTTTGCCCTAGTTCATGCATTTCACATGTCTAGAAATGAAATAAAAAATGATTTGGACAATATCTGACAGATTTTGAAATTTGTCAAAAATCTGTCTTTTGTCCTGACCCCGGACCTTATGTGAAAACTAAGAAAAACTGAAAAGTACAAAAAAAAAATCAAATCAATTTTGTTACACTTTTTTGCACTAGTTCATGCATTTCACATGTCTAGACGTGAAATAAAAAATTATTTGGACAATATCTGACATATTTTGAAATTTGTCAAAAATCTGTCTTTTGTCCTGACCCCGGACCTTATGTGAAAACTAAGAAAAACTGAAAAGTACTAAAAAAAATCAGACCAATTTTTTTTTCACTTTTTTTGCCCTAGTTCATGCATTTCACATGTCTAGAAATGAAATAAAAAATGATTTGGACAATATCTGACAGATTTTGAAATTTGTCAAAAATCTGTCTTTTGTCCTGACCCCGGACCTTATGTGAAAACTAAGAAAAACTGAAAAGTACTAAAAAAAATCAGACCAATTTGTTTTCACTTTCTTGCCCTAGTTCATGCATTTCACATGTCTAGAAATGAAATAAAAAATGATTTGGACAATATCTGACAGATTTTGAAATTTGTCAAAAATCTGTCTTTTGTCCTGACCCCGGACCTTATGTGAAAACTAAGAAAAACTGAAAAGTACTAAAAAAAAATCAAATCAATTTTGTTAGACTTTTTTGCACTAGTTCATGCATTTCACATGTCTAGACGTGAAATAAAAAATAATTTGGACAATATCTGACATATTTTGAAATTTGTCAAAAATCTGTCTTTTGTCCTGACCCCGGACCTTATGTGAAAACTAAGAAAAACTGAAAAGTACTAAAAAAAATCAGACCAATTTTTTTTCACTTTCTTGCCCTAGTTCATGCATTTCACATGTCTAGAAATTAAATTAAAAATGATTTGGACAATATCTGACAGATTTTGAAATTTGTCAAAAATCTGTCTTTTGTCCTGACCCCGGACCTTATGTGAAAACTAAGAAAAACTGAAAAGTACTAAAAAAAATCAAATCAATTTTGTTACACTTTTTTGCACTAGTTCATGCATTTCACATGTCTAGAAGTGAAATAAAAAATAATTTGGACAATATCTGGCATATTTTGAAATTTGTCAAAAATCTGTCTTTTGTCCTGACCCCGGACCTTATGTGAAAACTAAGAAAAACTGCAAGGTACTAAAAAAAAATCAAACCAATTTTTTTACACTTTTTTGCCCTAGTTCATACATTTCACATGTCTATAAGTGAAATAAAAAATGATTTGGACAATATCTGACATATTTTGAAATTTGTCAAAAATCTGTCTTTTGTCCTGACCCCGGACCTTATGTGAAAACTAAGAAAAACTGCAAGGTACTGAAAAAAATCAAACCAATTTTTTCACACTTTTTTGCCCTAGTTCATGCATTTCACATGTCTAGAAGTGAAATAAAAAATGATTTGGACAATATCTGACAGATTTTGAAATTTGTCAAAAATCTGTCTTTTGTCCTGACCCCGGACCTTATGTGAAAACTAAGAAAAACTGAAAAGTACTAAAAAAAAATCAAACCAATTTTGTTACACTTTTTTGCACTAGTTCATGCATTTCACATGTCTAGACGTGAAATAAAAAATAATTTGGACAATATCTGACATATTTTGAAATTTGTCAAAAATCTGTCTTTTGTCCTGACCCCGGACCTTATGTGAAAACTAAGAAAAACTGAAAAGTACTAAAAAAAATCAGACCAATTTTTTTTCACTTTCTTGCCCTAGTTCATGCATTTCACATGTCTAGAAATTAAATAAAAAATGATTTGGACAATATCTGACAGATTTTGAAATTTGTCAAAAATCTGTCTTTTGTCCTGACCCCGGACCTTATGTGAAAACTAAGAAAAACTGAAAAGTACTAAAAAAAATCAGTCCAATTTTTTTTCACTTTTTTTGCCCTAGTTCATGCATTTCACATGTCTAGAAATGAAATAAAAAATGATTTGGACAATATCTGACAGATTTTGAAATTTGTCAAAAATCTGTCTTTTGTCCTGACCCCGGACCTTATGTGAAAACTAAGAAAAACTGAAAAGTACAAAAAAAAAATCAAATCAATTTTGTTACACTTTTTTGCACTAGTTCATGCATTTCACATGTCTAGACGTGAAATAAAAAATTATTTGGACAATATCTGACATATTTTGAAATTTGTCAAAAATCTGTCTTTTGTCCTGACCCCGGACCTTATGTGAAAACTAAGAAAAACTGAAAAGTACTAAAAAAAATCAGACCAATTTTTTTTTCACTTTTTTTGCCCTAGTTCATGCATTTCACATGTCTAGAAATGAAATAAAAAATGATTTGGACAATATCTGACAGATTTTGAAATTTGTCAAAAATCTGTCTTTTGTCCTGACCCCGGACCTTATGTGAAAACTAAGAAAAACTGAAAAGTACTAAAAAAAAATCAAATCAATTTTGTTACACTTTTTTGCACTAGTTCATGCATTTCACATGTCTAGAAGTGAAATAAAAAATGATTTGGACAATATCTGACATATTTTGAAATTTGTCAAAAATCTGTCTTTTGTCCTGACCCCGGACCTTATGTGAAAACTAAGAAAAACTGCAAGGTACTAAAAAAAATCAAACCAATTTTTTTACACTTTTTTGCCCTAGTTCATACATTTCACATGTCTATAAGTGAAATAAAAAATGATTTGGACAATATCTGATATATTTTGAAATTTGTCAAAAATCTGTCTTTTGTCCTGACCCCGGACCTTATGTGAAAACTAAGAAAAACTGCAAGGTACTAAAAAAAATCAAACCAATTTTTTCACACTTTTTTGCCCTAGTTCATGCATTTCACATGTCTAGAAGTGAAATAAAAAATGATTTGGACAATATCTGACAGATTTTGAAATTTGTCAAAAATCTGTCTTTTGTCCTGACCCCGGACCTTATGTGAAAACTAAGAAAAACTGAAAAGTACTAAAAAAAAATCAAACCAATTTTGTTACACTTTTTTGCACTAGTTCATGCATTTCACATGTCTAGACGTGAAATAAAAAATAATTTGGACAATATCTGACATATTTTGAAATTTGTCAAAAATCTGTCTTTTGTCCTGACCCCGGACCTTATGTGAAAACTAAGAAAAACTGAAAAGTACTAAAAAAAATCAGACCAATTTGTTTTCACTTTCTTGCCCTAGTTCATGCATTTCACATGTCTAGAAATGAAATAAAAAATAATTTGGACAATATCTGACATATTTTGAAATTTGTCAAAAATCTGTCTTTTGTCCTGACCCCGGACCTTATGTGAAAACTAAGAAAAACTGAAAAGTACTAAAAAAAATCAGACCAATTTTTTTTCACTTTCTTGCCCTAGTTCATGCATTTCACATGTCTAGAAATTAAATAAAAAATGATTTGGACAATATCTGACAGATTTTGAAATTTGTCAAAAATCTGTCTTTTGTCCTGACCCCGGACCTTATGTGAAAACTAAGAAAAACTGAAAAGTACTAAAAAAAATCAGTCCAATTTTTTTTCACTTTTTGTGCCCTAGTTCATGCATTTCACATGTCTAGAAATGAAATAAAAAATGATTTGGACAATATCTGACAGATTTTGAAATTTGTCAAAAATCTGTCTTTTGTCCTGACCCCGGACCTTATGTGAAAACTAAGAAAAACTGAAAAGTACTAAAAAAAAATCAAATCAATTTTGTTACACTTTTTTGCACTAGTTCATGCATTTCACATGTCTAGACGTGAAATAAAAAATTATTTGGACAATATCTGACATATTTTGAAATTTGTCAAAAATCTGTCTTTTGTCCTGACCCCGGACCTTATGTGAAAACTAAGAAAAACTGAAAAGTACTAAAAAAAATCAGACCAATTTTTTTTTCACTTTTTTTGCCCTAGTTCATGCATTTCACATGTCTAGAAATGAAATAAAAAATGATTTGGACAATATCTGACAGATTTTGAAATTTGTCAAAAATCTGTCTTTTGTCCTGACCCCGGACCTTATGTGAAAACTAAGAAAAACTGCAAGGTACTAAAAAAAATCAAACCAATTTTTTTACACTTTTTTGCCCTAGTTCATACATTTCACATGTCTATAAGTGAAATAAAAAATGATTTGGACAATATCTGATATATTTTGAAATTTGTCAAAAATCTGTCTTTTGTCCTGACCCCGGACCTTATGTGAAAACTAAGAAAAACTGCAAGGTACTAAAAAAAATCAAACCAATTTTTTCACACTTTTTTGCCCTAGTTCATGCATTTCACATGTCTAGACGTGAAATAAAAAATAATTTGGACAATATCTGACATATTTTGAAATTTGTCAAAAATCTGTCTTTTGTCCTGACCCCGGACCTTATGTGAAAACTAAGAAAAACTGAAAAGTACTAAAAAAAAATCAAACCAATTTTGTTAGACTTTTTTGCACTAGTTCATGCATTTCACATGTCTAGACGTGAAATAAAAAATAATTTGGACAATATCTGACATATTTTGAAATTTGTCAAAAATCTGTCTTTTGTCCTGACCCCAGACCTTATGTGAAAACTAAGAAAAACTGAAAAGTACTAAAAAAAAATCAAACCAATTTTGTTACACTTTTTTGCACTAGTTCATGCATTTCACATGTCTAGACGTGAAATAAAAAATAATTTGGACAATATCTGAGAGATTTTGAAATTTGTCATAAATCTGTCTTTTATCCTGACCCCGGACCTTATGTGAAAACTAAGAAAAACTGAAAAGTACTAAAAAAAATCAAACCAATTTTGTTACACTTTTTTGCACTAGTTCATGCATTTCACATGTCTAGAAATTAAATAAAAAATGATTTGGACAATATCTGACATATTTTGAAATTTGTCAAAAATCTGTCTTTTGTCCTGACCCCGGACCTTATGTGAAAACTAAAAAAAACTGAAAGGTACTAAAAAAAATCAAACCAATTTTTTTACACTTTTTTGCCCTAGTTCATGCATTTCACATGTCTATAAGTGAAATAAAAAATGATTTGGACAATATCTGACATATTTTGAAATTTGTCAAAATTCTGTCTTTTGTCCTGACCCCGGACCTTATGTGAAAACTAAGAAAAACTGCAAGGGACTAAAAAAAAATCAAACCAATTTTTTTACACTTTTTTGCCCTAGTTCATGCATTTCACATGTCTAGAAGTGAAATAAAAAATGATTTGGACAATATCTGACATATTTTGAAATTTGTAAAAATTCTGTCTTTTGTCCTGACCCCGGACCTTATGTGAAAACTAAGAAAAACTGAAAAGTACTAAAAAAAATCAGACCAATTTTTTTTCACTTTTTTTGCCCTAGTTCATGCATTTCACATGTCTAGAAGTGAAATAAAAAATAATTTGGACAATATCTGACAGATTTTGAAATTTGTCAAAAATCTGTCTTTTATCCTGACCCCGGACCTTATGTGAAAACTAAGAAAAACTGAAAAGTACAAAAAAAAAATGAAACCAATTTTGTTACACTTTTTTGCACTAGTTCATGCATTTCACATGTCTAGACGTGAAATAAAAAATAATTTGGACAATATCTGACATATTTTGAAATTTGTCAAAAATCTGTCTTTTGTCCTGACCCCGGATCTTATGTGAAAACTAAAAAAAACTGAAAGGTACTAAAAAAAATCAAACCAATTTTTTTACACTTTTTTGCACTAGTTCATGCATTTCACATGTCTAGACGTGAAATAAAAAATAATTTGGACAATATCTGACATATTTTGAAATTTGTCAAAAATCTGTCTTTTGTCCTGACCCCGGACCTTGTGAGAAAACTAAGAAAAACTGAAAGGTACTAAAAAAAATCAAACCAATTTTGTTACACTTTTTTGCACTTGTTCATGCATTTCACATGTCTAGACGTGAAATAAAAAATAATTTGGACAATATCTGACATATTTTGAAATTTGTCAAAAATCTGTCTTTTGTCCTGACCCCGGACCTTGTGTGAAAACTAAGAAAAACTGAAAGGTACTAAAAAAAATCAAACCAATTTTGTTACACTTTTTTGCACTAGTTCGTGCATTTCACATGTCTAGACGTGAAATAAAAAATAATTTGGACAATATCTGACATATTTTGAAATTTGTCAAAAATCTGTCTTTTGTCCTGACCCCAGACCTTATGTGAAAACTAAGAAAAACTGAAAGGTACTAAAAAAAATCAGACCAATTTTTTTTTACTTTTTTTGCCCTAGTTCAATCATTTCACATGTCTAGAAGTGAAATAAAAAATAATTTGGACAATATCTGACATATTTTGAAATTTGTCAAAAATCTGTCTTTTGTCCTGACCCCGGACCTTATGTGAAAACTAAGAAAAACTGCAAGGTACTAAAAAAAAATCAAACCAATTTTTTCACACTTTCTTGCCCTAGGTCATGCATTTCACATGTCTAGAAGTGAAATAAAAAATGATTTGGACAATATCTGACATATTTTGAAATTTGTAAAAATTCTGTCTTTTGTCCTGACCCCGGACCTTATGTGAAAACTAAGAAAAACTGAAAAGTACTAAAAAAAATCAGACCAATTTTTTTTCACTTTTTTTGCCCTAGTTCATGCATTTCACATGTCTAGAAGTGAAATAAAAAATAATTTGGACAATATCTGAGAGATTTTGAAATTTGTCAAAAATCTGTCTTTTATCCTGACCCCGGACCTTATGTGAAAACTAAGAAAAACTGAAAAGTACTAAAAAAAAATCAAACCAATTTTGTTACACTTTTTTGCACTAGTTCATGCATTTCACATGTCTAGAAATGAAATAAAAAATGATTTGGACAATATCTGACAGATTTTGAAATTTGTCAAAAATCTGTCTTTTATCCTGACCCCGGACCTTATATGAAAACTAAGAAAAACTGAAAAGTAAAAAAAAAAAATCAAATCAATTTTGTTACACTTTTTTGCACTAGTTCATGCATTTCACATGTCTATAAGTGAAATAAAAAATGATTTGGACAATATCTGACATATTTTGAAATTTGTCAAAAATCTGTCTTTTGTCCTGACCCCGGACCTTATGTGAAAACTAAGAAAAACTGAAAAGTACTAAAAAAAATCAGACCAATTTTTTTTCACTTTTTTTGCCCTAGTTCATGCATTTCACATGTCTAGAAGTGAAATAAAAAATGATTTGGACAATATCTGACAGATTTTGAAATTTGTCAAAAATCTGTCTTTTGTCCTGACCCCGGACCTTATGTGAAAACTAAGAAAAACTGAAAAGTACTAAAAAAAATCAAATCAATTTTGTTACACTTTTTTGCCCTAGTTCATACATTTCACATGTCTATAAGTGAAATAAAAAATGATTTGGACAATATCTGACATATTTTGAAATTTGTCAAAAATCTGTCTTTTGTCCTGACCCCGGACCTTATGTGAAAACTAAGAAAAACTGCAAGGTACTAAAAAAAATCAAACCAATTTTTTCACACTTTTTTGCCCTAGTTCATGCATTTCACATGTCTAG
The DNA here is from genome assembly GCF_046254945.1 of Alosa pseudoharengus. NCBI lineage: Eukaryota > Metazoa > Chordata > Actinopteri > Clupeiformes > Clupeidae > Alosa > Alosa pseudoharengus. The sequence continues at coordinate 374,031 of NW_027468814.1, forward strand.
AAGTGAAATAAAAAATGATTTGGACAATATCTGACAGATTTTGAAATTTGTCAAAAATCTGTCTTTTGTCCTGACCCCGGACCTTATGTGAAAACTAAGAAAAACTGAAAAGTACTAAAAAAAAATCAAACCAATTGTGTTACACTTTTTTGCACTAGTTCATGCATTTCACATGTCTAGACGTGAAATAAAAAATAATTTGGACAATATCTGACATATTTTGAAATTTGTCAAAAATCTGTCTTTTGTCCTGACCCCGGACCTTATGTGAAAACTAAGAAAAACTGAAAAGTACTAAAAAAAATCAGACCAATTTTTTTTTCACTTTTTTTGCCCTAGTTCATGCATTTCACATGTCTAGACGTGAAATAAAAAATAATTTGGACAATATCTGACATATTTTGAAATTTGTCAAAAATCTGTCTTTTGTCCTGACCCCAGACCTTATGTGAAAACTAAGAAAAACTGAAAAGTACTAAAAAAAAATCAAACCAATTTTGTTACACTTTTTTGCACTAGTTCATGCATTTCACATGTCTAGACGTGAAATAAAAAATAATTTGGACAATATCTGAGAGATTTTGAAATTTGTCATAAATCTGTCTTTTATCCTGACCCCGGACCTTATGTGAAAACTAAGAAAAACTGAAAAGTACTAAAAAAAATCAAACCAATTTTGTTACACTTTTTTGCACTAGTTCATGCATTTCACATGTCTAGAAATTAAATAAAAAATGATTTGGACAATATCTGACATATTTTGAAATTTGTCAAAAATCTGTCTTTTGTCCTGACCCCGGACCTTATGTGAAAACTAAGAAAAACTGAAAGGTACTAAAAAAAATCAAACCAATTTTTTTACACTTTTTTGCCCTAGTTCATGCATTTCACATGTCTATAAGTGAAATAAAAAATGATTTGGACAATATCTGACATATTTTGAAATTTGTCAAAAATCTGTCTTTTGTCCTGACCCCGGACCTTATGTGAAAACTAAGAAAAACTGCAAGGTACTAAAAAAAAATGAAACCAATTTTTTTACACTTTTTTGCCCTAGTTCATACATTTCACATGTCTATAAGTGAAATAAAAAATGATTTGGACAATATCTGACATATTTTGAAATTTGTCAAAAATCTGTCTTTTGTCCTGACCCCGGACCTTATGTGAAAACTAAGAAAAACTGCAAGGTACTAAAAAAAATCAAACCAATTTTTTCACACTTTTTTGCCCTAGTTCATGCATTTCACATGTCTATAAGTGAAATAAAAAATGATTTGGACAATATCTGACAGATTTTGAAATTTGTCAAAAATCTGTCTTTTGTCCTGACCCCGGACCTTATGTGAAAACTAAGAAAAACTGAAAAGTACTAAAAAAAATCAAATCAATTTTGTTAGACTTTTTTGCACTAGTTCATGCATTTCACATGTCTAGACGTGAAATAAAAAATAATTTGGACAATATCTGACATATTTTGAAATTTGTCAAAAATCTGTCTTTTGTTCTGACCCTGGACCTTATGTGAAAACTAAGAAAAACTGAAAAGTACTAAAAAAAATCAGACCAATTTTTTTTCACTTTCTTGCCCTAGTTCATGCATTTCACATGTCTAGAAATTAAATTAAAAATGATTTGGACAATATCTGACAGATTTTGAAATTTGTCAAAAATCTGTCTTTTGTCCTGACCCCGGACCTTATGTGAAAACTAAGAAAAACTGAAAAGTACTAAAAAAAATCAAATCAATTTTGTTACACTTTTTTGCACTAGTTCATGCATTTCACATGTCTAGAAGTGAAATAAAAAATAATTTGGACAATATCTGGCATATTTTGAAATTTGTCAAAAATCTGTCTTTTGTCCTGACCCCGGACCTTATGTGAAAACTAAGAAAAACTGAAAAGTACTAAAAAAAATCAAATCAATTTTGTTAGACTTTTTTGCACTAGTTCATGCATTTCACATGTCTAGACGTGAAATAAAAAATAATTTGGACAATATCTGACATATTTTGAAATTTGTCAAAAATCTGTCTTTTGTCCTGACCCCGGACCTTATGTGAAAACTAAGAAAAACTGAAAAGTACTAAAAAAAATCAGACCAATTTTTTTTCACTTTCTTGCCCTAGTTCATGCATTTCACATGTCTAGAAGTGAAATAAAAAATGATTTGGACAATATCTGACAGATTTTGAAATTTGTCAAAAATCTGTCTTTTGTCCTGACCCCGGACCTTATGTGAAAACTAAGAAAAACTGAAAAGTACTAAAAAAAAATCAAACCAATTTTGTTACACTTTTTTGCACTAGTTCATGCATTTCACATGTCTAGAAGTGAAATAAAAAATAATTTGGACAATATCTGGCATATTTTGAAATTTGTCAAAAATCTGTCTTTTGTCCTGACCCCGGACCTTATGTGAAAACTAAGAAAAACTGCAAGGTACTAAAAAAAAATCAAACCAATTTTTTTACACTTTTTTGCCCTAGTTCATACATTTCACATGTCTATAAGTGAAATAAAAAATGATTTGGACAATATCTGACATATTTTGAAATTTGTCAAAAATCTGTCTTTTGTCCTGACCCCGGACCTTATGTGAAAACTAAGAAAAACTGAAAAGTACTAAAAAAAATCAAACCAATTGTGTTACACTTTTTTGCACTAGTTCATGCATTTCACATGTCTAGACGTGAAATAAAAAATAATTTGGACAATATCTGACATATTTTGAAATTTGTCAAAAATCTGTCTTTTGTCCTGACCCCGGACCTTATGTGAAAACTAAGAAAAACTGAAAAGTACTAAAAAAAATCAAATCAATTTTGTTAGACTTTTTTGCACTAGTTCATGCATTTCACATGTCTAGACGTGAAATAAAAAATAATTTGGACAATATCTGACATATTTTGAAATTTGTCAAAAATCTGTCTTTTGTCCTGACCCCGGACCTTATGTGAAAACTAAGAAAAACTGAAAAGTACTAAAAAAAATCAGACCAATTTTTTTTCACTTTCTTGCCCTAGTTCATGCATTTCACATGTCTAGAAATTAAATAAAAAATGATTTGGACAATATCTGACAGATTTTGAAATTTGTCAAAAATCTGTCTTTTGTCCTGACCCCGGACCTTATGTGAAAACTAAGAAAAACTGAAAAGTACTAAAAAAAAATCAAACCAATTTTGTTACACTTTTTTGCACTAGTTCATGCATTTCACATGTCTAGACGTGAAAAAAAAAATAATTTGGACAATATCTGACATATTTTGAAATTTGTCAAAAATCTGTCTTTTGTCCTGACCCCGGACCTTATGTGAAAACTAAGAAAAACTGCAAGGTACTAAAAAAAAATCAAACCAATTTTTTTACACTTTTTTGCCCTAGTTCATACATTTCACATGTCTATAAGTGAAATAAAAAATGATTTGGACAATATCTGACATATTTTGAAATTTGTCAAAAATCTGTCTTTTGTCCTGACCCCGGACCTTATGTGAAAACTAAGAAAAACTGCAAGGTACTAAAAAAAATCAAACCAATTTTTTCACACTTTTTTGCCCTAGTTCATGCATTTCACATGTCTATAAGTGAAATAAAAAATGATTTGGACAATATCTGACAGATTTTGAAATTTGTCAAAAATCTGTCTTTTGTCCTGACCCCGGACCTTATGTGAAAACTAAGAAAAACTGAAAAGTACTAAAAAAAATCAAATCAATTTTGTTAGACTTTTTTGCACTAGTTCATGCATTTCACATGTCTAGACGTGAAATAAAAAATAATTTGGACAATATCTGACATATTTTGAAATTTGTCAAAAATCTGTCTTTTGTTCTGACCCTGGACCTTATGTGAAAACTAAGAAAAACTGAAAAGTACTAAAAAAAATCAGACCAATTTTTTTTCACTTTCTTGCCCTAGTTCATGCATTTCACATGTCTAGAAATTAAATTAAAAATGATTTGGACAATATCTGACAGATTTTGAAATTTGTCAAAAATCTGTCTTTTGTCCTGACCCCGGACCTTATGTGAAAACTAAGAAAAACTGAAAAGTACTAAAAAAAATCAAATCAATTTTGTTACACTTTTTTGCACTAGTTCATGCATTTCACATGTCTAGAAGTGAAATAAAAAATAATTTGGACAATATCTGGCATATTTTGAAATTTGTCAAAAATCTGTCTTTTGTCCTGACCCCGGACCTTATGTGAAAACTAAGAAAAACTGAAAAGTACTAAAAAAAATCAAATCAATTTTGTTAGACTTTTTTGCACTAGTTCATGCATTTCACATGTCTAGACGTGAAATAAAAAATAATTTGGACAATATCTGACATATTTTGAAATTTGTCAAAAATCTGTCTTTTGTCCTGACCCCGGACCTTATGTGAAAACTAAGAAAAACTGAAAAGTACTAAAAAAAATCAGACCAATTTTTTTTCACTTTCTTGCCCTAGTTCATGCATTTCACATGTCTAGAAGTGAAATAAAAAATGATTTGGACAATATCTGACAGATTTTGAAATTTGTCAAAAATCTGTCTTTTGTCCTGACCCCGGACCTTATGTGAAAACTAAGAAAAACTGAAAAGTACTAAAAAAAAATCAAACCAATTTTGTTACACTTTTTTGCACTAGTTCATGCATTTCACATGTCTAGAAGTGAAATAAAAAATAATTTGGACAATATCTGGCATATTTTGAAATTTGTCAAAAATCTGTCTTTTGTCCTGACCCCGGACCTTATGTGAAAACTAAGAAAAACTGCAAGGTACTAAAAAAAAATCAGACCAATTTTTTTTCACTTTCTTGCCCTAGTTCATGCATTTCACATGTCTAGAAATTAAATAAAAAATGATTTGGACAATATCTGACAGATTTTGAAATTTGTCAAAAATCTGTCTTTTGTCCTGACCCCGGACCTTATGTGAAAACTAAGAAAAACTGAAAAGTACTAAAAAAAATCAAATCAATTTTGTTACACTTTTTTGCACTAGTTCATGCATTTCACATGTCTAGAAGTGAAATAAAAAATTATTTGGACAATATCTGGCATATTTTGAAATTTGTCAAAAATCTGTCTTTTGTCCTGACCCCGGACCTTATGTGAAAACTAAGAAAAACTGCAAGGTACTAAAAAAAAATCAAACCAATTTTTTTACACTTTTTTGCCCTAGTTCATACATTTCACATGTCTATAAGTGAAATAAAAAATGATTTGGACAATATCTGACATATTTTGAAATTTGTCAAAAATCTGTCTTTTGTTCTGACCCCGGACCTTATGTGAAAACTAAGAAAAACTGCAAGGTACTAAAAAAAATCAAACCAATTTTTTCACACTTTTTTGCCCTAGTTCATGCATTTCACATGTCTATAAGTGAAATAAAAAATGATTTGGACAATATCTGACAGATTTTGAAATTTGTCAAAAATCTGTCTTTTGTCCTGACCCCGGACCTTATGTGAAAACTAAGAAAAACTGAAAAGTACTAAAAAAAATCAAATCAATTTTGTTAGACTTTTTTGCACTAGTTCATGCATTTCACATGTCTAGACGTGAAATAAAAAATAATTTGGACAATATCTGACATATTTTGAAATTTGTCAAAAATCTGTCTTTTGTCCTGACCCCGGACCTTATGTGAAAACTAAGAAAAACTGAAAAGTACTAAAAAAAATCAGACCAATTTTTTTTCACTTTCTTGCCCTAGTTCATGCATTTCACATGTCTAGAAATTAAATAAAAAATGATTTGGACAATATCTGACATATTTTGAAATTTGTAAAAAATCTGTCTTTTGTCCTGACCCCGGACCTTATGTGAAAACTAAGAAAAACTGAAAAGTACTAAAAAAAATCAAACCAATTTTTTTACACTTTTTTGCCCTAGTTCATGCATTTCACATGTCTAGAAATGAAATAAAAAATAATTTGGACAATATCTGAGAGATTTTGAAATTTGTCAAAAATCTGTCTTTTGTCCTGACCCCGGACCTTATGTGAAAACTAAGAAAAACTGAAAAGTACTAAAAAAAAAACAAATCAATTTTGTTACACTTTTTTGCACTAGTTCATGCATTTCACATGTCTAGAAGTGAAATAAAAAATAATTTGGACAATATCTGACATATTTTGAAATTTGTCAAAAATCTGTCTTTTGTCCTGACCCCGGACCTTATGTGAAAACTAAGAAAATCTGAAAAGTACTAAAAAAAAATCAAATCAATTTTGTTACACTTTTTTGCACTAGTTCATGCATTTCACATGTCTAGACGTGAAATAAAAAATAATTTGGACAATATCTGACATATTTTGAAATTTGTCAAAAATCTGTCTTTTGTCCTGACCCCGGACCTTATGTGAAAACTAAGAAAAACTGAAAAGTACTAAAAAAAATCAGACCAATTTTTTTTCACTTTCTTGCCCTAGTTCATGCATTTCACATGTCTAGAAATTAAATAAAAAATGATTTGGACAATATCTGACATATTTTGAAATTTGTAAAAAATCTGTCTTTTGTCCTGACCCCGGACCTTATGTGAAAACTAAGAAAAACTGAAAAGTACTAAAAAAAATCAAACCAATTTTTTTACACTTTTTTGCCCTAGTTCATGCATTTCACATGTCTAGAAATGAAATAAAAAATAATTTGGACAATATCTGAGAGATTTTGAAATTTGTCAAAAATCTGTCTTTTGTCCTGACCCCGGACCTTATGTGAAAACTAAGAAAAACTGAAAAGTACTAAAAAAAAAACAAATCAATTTTGTTACACTTTTTTGCACTAGTTCATGCATTTCACATGTCTAGAAGTGAAATAAAAAATAATTTGGACAATATCTCAGAGAATTTTGAAATTTGTCAAAAATCTGTCTTTTATCCTGACCCCGGACCTTATGTGAAAACTAAGAAAAACTGAAAAGTACTAAAAAAAATCAAATCAATTTTGTTACACTTTTTTGCACTAGTTCATGCATTTCACATGTCTAGAAGTGAAATAAAAAATAATTTGGACAATATCTGGCATATTTTGAAATTTGTCAAAAATCTGTCTTTTGTCCTGACCCCGGACCTTATGTGAAAACTAAGAAAAACTGCAAGGTACCAAAAAAAAATCAAACCAATTTTTTTACACTTTTTTGCCCTAGTTCATACATTTCACATGTCTATAAGTGAAATAAAAAATGATTTGGACAATATCTGACATATTTTGAAATTTGTCAAAAATCTGTCTTTTGTCCTGACCCCGGACCTTATGTGAAAACTAAGAAAAACTGCAAGGTACTAAAAAAAATCAAACCAATTTTTTCACACTTTTTTGCCCTAGTTCATGCATTTCACATGTCTAGAAGTGAAATAAAAAATGATTTGGACAATATCTGACAGATTTTGAAATTTGTCAAAAATCTGTCTTTTGTCCTGACCCCGGACCTTATGTGAAAACTAAGAAAAACTGAAAAGTACAAAAAAAAAATCAAATCAATTTTGTTACACTTTTTTGCACTAGTTCATGCATTTCACATGTCTATAAGTGAAATAAAAAATGATTTGGACAATATCTGACATATTTTGAAATTTGTAAAAAATCTGTCTTTTGTCCTGACCCCGGACCTTATGTGAAAACTAAGAAAAACTGAAAAGTACTAAAAAAAATCAAACCAATTTTTTTACACTTTTTTGCCCTAGTTCATGCATTTCACATGTCTAGAAATGAAATAAAAAATAATTTGGACAATATCTGAGAGATTTTGAAATTTGTCAAAAATCTGTCTTTTGTCCTGACCCCGGACCTTATGTGAAAACTAAGAAAAACTGAAAAGTACTAAAAAAAAAACAAATCAATTTTGTTACACTTTTTTGCACTAGTTCATGCATTTCACATGTCTAGAAGTGAAATAAAAAATAATTTGGACAATATCTGACATATTTTGAAATTTGTCAAAAATCTGTCTTTTGTCCTGACCCCGGACCTTATGTGAAAACTAAGAAAAACTGAAAAGTACTAAAAAAAATCAGACCAATTTTTTTTCACTTTCTTGCCCTAGTTCATGCATTTCACATGTCTAGAAATTAAATAAAAAATGATTTGGACAATATCTGACATATTTTGAAATTTGTAAAAAATCTGTCTTTTGTCCTGACCCCGGACCTTATGTGAAAACTAAGAAAAACTGAAAAGTACTAAAAAAAATCAAACCAATTTTTTTACACTTTTTTGCCCTAGTTCATGCATTTCACATGTCTAGAAATGAAATAAAAAATAATTTGGACAATATCTGAGAGATTTTGAAATTTGTCAAAAATCTGTCTTTTGTCCTGACCCCGGACCTTATGTGAAAACTAAGAAAAACTGAAAAGTACTAAAAAAAAAACAAATCAATTTTGTTACACTTTTTTGCACTAGTTCATGCATTTCACATGTCTAGAAGTGAAATAAAAAATAATTTGGACAATATCTCAGAGAATTTTGAAATTTGTCAAAAATCTGTCTTTTATCCTGACCCCGGACCTTATGTGAAAACTAAGAAAAACTGAAAAGTACTAAAAAAAATCAAATCAATTTTGTTACACTTTTTTGCACTAGTTCATGCATTTCACATGTCTAGAAGTGAAATAAAAAATAATTTGGACAATATCTGGCATATTTTGAAATTTGTCAAAAATCTGTCTTTTGTCCTGACCCCGGACCTTATGTGAAAACTAAGAAAAACTGCAAGGTACCAAAAAAAAATCAAACCAATTTTTTTACACTTTTTTGCCCTAGTTCATACATTTCACATGTCTATAAGTGAAATAAAAAATGATTTGGACAATATCTGACATATTTTGAAATTTGTCAAAAATCTGTCTTTTGTCCTGACCCCGGACCTTATGTGAAAACTAAGAAAAACTGCAAGGTACTAAAAAAAATCAAACCAATTTTTTCACACTTTTTTGCCCTAGTTCATGCATTTCACATGTCTAGAAGTGAAATAAAAAATGATTTGGACAATATCTGACAGATTTTGAAATTTGTCAAAAATCTGTCTTTTGTCCTGACCCCGGACCTTATGTGAAAACTAAGAAAAACTGAAAAGTACAAAAAAAAAATCAAATCAATTTTGTTACACTTTTTTGCACTAGTTCATGCATTTCACATGTCTATAAGTGAAATAAAAAATGATTTGGACAATATCTGACATATTTTGAAATTTGTCAAAAATCTGTCTTTTGTCCTGACCCCGGACCTTATGTGAAAACTAAGAAAAACTGCAAGGTACTAAAAAAAATCAAACCAATTTTTTCACACTTTTTTGCCCTAGTTCATGCATTTCACATGTCTAGAAGTGAAATAAAAAATGATTTGGACAATATCTGACAGATTTTGAAATTTGTCAAAAATCTGTCTTTTGTCCTGACCCCGGACCTTATGTGAAAACTAAGAAAAACTGAAAAGTACAAAAAAAAAATCAAATCAATTTTGTTACACTTTTTTGCACTAGTTCATGCATTTCACATGTCTATAAGTGAAATAAAAAATGATTTGGACAATATCTGACATATTTTGAAATTTGTCAAAAATCTGTCTTTTGTCCTGACCCCGGACCTTATGTGAAAACTAAGAAAAACTGAAAAGTACTAAAAAAAATCAGACCAATTTTTTTTCACTTTTTTTGCCCTAGTTCATGCATTTCACATGTCTAGAAGTGAAATAAAAAATGATTTGGACAATATCTGACAGATTTTGAAATTTGTCAAAAATCTGTCTTTTGTCCTGACCCCGGACCTTATGTGAAAACTAAGAAAAACTGAAAAGTACTAAAAAAAAATCAAACCAATTTTGTTACACTTTTTTGCACTAGTTCATGCATTTCACATGTCTAGACGTGAAATAAAAAATAATTTGGACAATATCTGACATATTTTGAAATTTGTCAAAAATCTGTCTTTTGTCCTGACCCCGGACCTTATGTGAAAACTAAGAAAAACTGCAAGGTACTAAAAAAAAATCAAACCAATTTTTTTACACTTTTTTGCCCTAGTTCATACATTTCACATGTCTATAAGTGAAATAAAAAATGATTTGGACAATATCTGACATATTTTGAAATTTGTCAAAAATCTGTCTTTTGTCCTGACCCCGGACCTTATGTGAAAACTAAGAAAAACTGCAAGGTACTAAAAAAAATCAAACCAATTTTTTCACACTTTTTTGCCCTAGTTCATGCATTTCACATGTCTATAAGTGAAATAAAAAATGATTTGGACAATATCTGACAGATTTTGAAATTTGTCAAAAATCTGTCTTTTGTCCTGACCCCGGACCTTATGTGAAAACTAAGAAAAACTGAAAAGTACTAAAAAAAATCAAATCAATTTTGTTAGACTTTTTTGCACTAGTTCATGCATTTCACATGTCTAGACGTGAAATAAAAAATAATTTGGACAATATCTGACATATTTTGAAATTTGTCAAAAATCTGTCTTTTGTCCTGACCCTGGACCTTATGTGAAAACTAAGAAAAACTGAAAAGTACTAAAAAAAATCAGACCAATTTTTTTTCACTTTCTTGCCCTAGTTCATGCATTTCACATGTCTAGAAATTAAATTAAAAATGATTTGGACAATATCTGACAGATTTTGAAATTTGTCAAAAATCTGTCTTTTGTCCTGACCCCGGACCTTATGTGAAAACTAAGAAAAACTGAAAAGTACTAAAAAAAATCAAATCAATTTTGTTACACTTTTTTGCACTAGTTCATGCATTTCACATGTCTAGAAGTGAAATAAAAAATAATTTGGACAATATCTGGCATATTTTGAAATTTGTCAAAAATCTGTCTTTTGTCCTGACCCCGGACCTTATGTGAAAACTAAGAAAAACTGAAAAGTACTAAAAAAAATCAAATCAATTTTGTTAGACTTTTTTGCACTAGTTCATGCATTTCACATGTCTAGACGTCAAATAAAAAATAATTTGGACAATATCTGACATATTTTGAAATTTGTCAAAAATCTGTCTTTTGTCCTGACCCCGGACCTTATGTGAAAACTAAGAAAAACTGAAAAGTACTAAAAAAAATCAGACCAATTTTTTTTCACTTTCTTGCCCTAGTTCATGCATTTCACATGTCTAGAAGTGAAATAAAAAATGATTTGGACAATATCTGACAGATTTTGAAATTTGTCAAAAATCTGTCTTTTGTCCTGACCCCGGACCTTATGTGAAAACTAAGAAAAACTGAAAAGTACTAAAAAAAAATCAAACCAATTTTGTTACACTTTTTTGCACTAGTTCATGCATTTCACATGTCTAGAAGTGAAATAAAAAATAATTTGGACAATATCTGGCATATTTTGAAATTTGTCAAAAATCTGTCTTTTGTCCTGACCCCGGACCTTATGTGAAAACTAAGAAAAACTGCAAGGTACTAAAAAAAAATCAAACCAATTTTTTTACACTTTTTTGCCCTAGTTCATACATTTCACATGTCTATAAGTGAAATAAAAAATGATTTGGACAATATCTGACATATTTTGAAATTTGTCAAAAATCTGTCTTTTGTCCTGACCCCGGACCTTATGTGAAAACTAAGAAAAACTGAAAAGTACTAAAAAAAATCAGACCAATTTTTTTTCACTTTCTTGCCCTAGTTCATGCATTTCACATGTCTAGAAATTAAATAAAAAATGATTTGGACAATATCTGACATATTTTGAAATTTGTAAAAAATCTGTCTTTTGTCCTGACCCCGGACCTTATGTGAAAACTAAGAAAAACTGAAAAGTACTAAAAAAAATCAAACCAATTTTTTTACACTTTTTTGCCCTAGTTCATGCATTTCACATGTCTAGAAATGAAATAAAAAATAATTTGGACAATATCTGAGAGATTTTGAAATTTGTCAAAAATCTGTCTTTTGTCCTGACCCCGGACCTTATGTGAAAACTAAGAAAAACTGAAAAGTACTAAAAAAAAAACAAATCAATTTTGTTACACTTTTTTGCACTAGTTCATGCATTTCACATGTCTAGAAGTGAAATAAAAAATAATTTGGACAATATCTCAGAGAATTTTGAAATTTGTCAAAAATCTGTCTTTTATCCTGACCCCGGACCTTATGTGAAAACTAAGAAAAACTGAAAAGTACTAAAAAAAATCAAATCAATTTTGTTACACTTTTTTGCACTAGTTCATGCATTTCACATGTCTAGAAGTGAAATAAAAAATAATTTGGACAATATCTGGCATATTTTGAAATTTGTCAAAAATCTGTCTTTTGTCCTGACCCCGGACCTTATGTGAAAACTAAGAAAAACTGCAAGGTACCAAAAAAAAATCAAACCAATTTTTTTACACTTTTTTGCCCTAGTTCATACATTTCACATGTCTATAAGTGAAATAAAAAATGATTTGGACAATATCTGACATATTTTGAAATTTGTCAAAAATCTGTCTTTTGTCCTGACCCCGGACCTTATGTGAAAACTAAGAAAAACTGCAAGGTACTAAAAAAAATCAAACCAATTTTTTCACACTTTTTTGCCCTAGTTCATGCATTTCACATGTCTAGAAGTGAAATAAAAAATGATTTGGACAATATCTGACAGATTTTGAAATTTGTCAAAAATCTGTCTTTTGTCCTGACCCCGGACCTTATGTGAAAACTAAGAAAAACTGAAAAGTACAAAAAAAAAATCAAATCAATTTTGTTACACTTTTTTGCACTAGTTCATGCATTTCACATGTCTATAAGTGAAATAAAAAATGATTTGGACAATATCTGACATATTTTGAAATTTGTCAAAAATCTGTCTTTTGTCCTGACCCCGGACCTTATGTGAAAACTAAGAAAAACTGCAAGGTACTAAAAAAAATCAAACCAATTTTTTCACACTTTTTTGCCCTAGTTCATGCATTTCACATGTCTAGAAGTGAAATAAAAAATGATTTGGACAATATCTGACAGATTTTGAAATTTGTCAAAAATCTGTCTTTTGTCCTGACCCCGGACCTTATGTGAAAACTAAGAAAAACTGAAAAGTACAAAAAAAAAATCAAATCAATTTTGTTACACTTTTTTGCACTAGTTCATGCATTTCACATGTCTATAAGTGAAATAAAAAATGATTTGGACAATATCTGACATATTTTGAAATTTGTCAAAAATCTGTCTTTTGTCCTGACCCCGGACCTTATGTGAAAACTAAGAAAAACTGAAAAGTACTAAAAAAAATCAGACCAATTTTTTTTCACTTTTTTTGCCCTAGTTCATGCATTTCACATGTCTAGAAGTGAAATAAAAAATGATTTGGACAATATCTGACAGATTTTGAAATTTGTCAAAAATCTGTCTTTTGTCCTGACCCCGGACCTTATGTGAAAACTAAGAAAAACTGAAAAGTACTAAAAAAAAATCAAACCAATTTTGTTACACTTTTTTGCACTAGTTCATGCATTTCACATGTCTAGACGTGAAATAAAAAATAATTTGGACAATATCTGACATATTTTGAAATTTGTCAAAAATCTGTCTTTTGTCCTGACCCCGGACCTTATGTGAAAACTAAGAAAAACTGCAAGGTACTAAAAAAAAATCAAACCAATTTTTTTACACTTTTTTGCCCTAGTTCATACATTTCACATGTCTATAAGTGAAATAAAAAATGATTTGGACAATATCTGACATATTTTGAAATTTGTCAAAAATCTGTCTTTTGTCCTGACCCCGGACCTTATGTGAAAACTAAGAAAAACTGCAAGGTACTAAAAAAAATCAAACCAATTTTTTCACACTTTTTTGCCCTAGTTCATGCATTTCACATGTCTATAAGTGAAATAAAAAATGATTTGGACAATATCTGACAGATTTTGAAATTTGTCAAAAATCTGTCTTTTGTCCTGACCCCGGACCTTATGTGAAAACTAAGAAAAACTGAAAAGTACTAAAAAAAATCAAATCAATTTTGTTAGACTTTTTTGCACTAGTTCATGCATTTCACATGTCTAGACGTGAAATAAAAAATAATTTGGACAATATCTGACATATTTTGAAATTTGTCAAAAATCTGTCTTTTGTCCTGACCCTGGACCTTATGTGAAAACTAAGAAAAACTGAAAAGTACTAAAAAAAATCAGACCAATTTTTTTTCACTTTCTTGCCCTAGTTCATGCATTTCACATGTCTAGAAATTAAATTAAAAATGATTTGGACAATATCTGACAGATTTTGAAATTTGTCAAAAATCTGTCTTTTGTCCTGACCCCGGACCTTATGTGAAAACTAAGAAAAACTGAAAAGTACTAAAAAAAATCAAATCAATTTTGTTACACTTTTTTGCACTAGTTCATGCATTTCACATGTCTAGAAGTGAAATAAAAAATAATTTGGACAATATCTGGCATATTTTGAAATTTGTCAAAAATCTGTCTTTTGTCCTGACCCCGGACCTTATGTGAAAACTAAGAAAAACTGAAAAGTACTAAAAAAAATCAAATCAATTTTGTTAGACTTTTTTGCACTAGTTCATGCATTTCACATGTCTAGACGTCAAATAAAAAATAATTTGGACAATATCTGACATATTTTGAAATTTGTCAAAAATCTGTCTTTTGTCCTGACCCCGGACCTTATGTGAAAACTAAGAAAAACTGAAAAGTACTAAAAAAAATCAGACCAATTTTTTTTCACTTTCTTGCCCTAGTTCATGCATTTCACATGTCTAGAAGTGAAATAAAAAATGATTTGGACAATATCTGACAGATTTTGAAATTTGTCAAAAATCTGTCTTTTGTCCTGACCCCGGACCTTATGTGAAAACTAAGAAAAACTGAAAAGTACTAAAAAAAAATCAAACCAATTTTGTTACACTTTTTTGCACTAGTTCATGCATTTCACATGTCTAGAAGTGAAATAAAAAATAATTTGGACAATATCTGGCATATTTTGAAATTTGTCAAAAATCTGTCTTTTGTCCTGACCCCGGACCTTATGTGAAAACTAAGAAAAACTGCAAGGTACTAAAAAAAAATCAAACCAATTTTTTTACACTTTTTTGCCCTAGTTCATACATTTCACATGTCTATAAGTGAAATAAAAAATGATTTGGACAATATCTGACATATTTTGAAATTTGTCAAAAATCTGTCTTATGTCCTGACCCCGGACCTTATGTGAAAACTAAGAAAAACTGAAAAGTACTAAAAAAAATCAAACCAATTGTGTTACACTTTTTTGCACTAGTTCATGCATTTCACATGTCTAGACGTGAAATAAAAAATAATTTGGACAATATCTGACATATTTTGAAATTTGTCAAAAATCTGTCTTTTGTCCTGACCCCGGACCTTATGTGAAAACTAAGAAAAACTGAAAAGTACTAAAAAAAATCAAATCAATTTTGTTAGACTTTTTTGCACTAGTTCATGCATTTCACATGTCTAGACGTGAAATAAAAAATAATTTGGACAATATCTGACATATTTTGAAATTTGTCAAAAATCTGTCTTTTGTCCTGACCCCGGACCTTATGTGAAAACTAAGAAAAACTGAAAAGTACTAAAAAAAATCAGACCAATTTTTTTTCACTTTCTTGCCCTAGTTCATGCATTTCACATGTCTAGAAATTAAATAAAAAATGATTTGGACAATATCTGACAGATTTTGAAATTTGTCAAAAATCTGTCTTTTGTCCTGACCCCGGACCTTATGTGAAAACTAAGAAAAACTGAAAAGTACTAAAAAAAATCAAATCAATTTTGTTACACTTTTTTGCACTAGTTCATGCATTTCACATGTCTAGAAGTGAAATAAAAAATTATTTGGACAATATCTGGCATATTTTGAAATTTGTCAAAAATCTGTCTTTTGTCCTGACCCCGGACCTTATGTGAAAACTAAGAAAAACTGCAAGGTACTAAAAAAAAATCAAACCAATTTTTTTACACTTTTTTGCCCTAGTTCATACATTTCACATGTCTATAAGTGAAATAAAAAATGATTTGGACAATATCTGACATATTTTGAAATTTGTCAAAAATCTGTCTTTTGTCCTGACCCCGGACCTTATGTGAAAACTAAGAAAAACTGCAAGGTACTAAAAAAAAATCAAACCAATTTTTTTACACTTTTTTGCCCTAGTTCATACATTTCACATGTCTATAAGTGAAATAAAAAATGATTTGGACAATATCTGACATATTTTGAAATTTGTCAAAAATCTGTCTTTTGTCCTGACCCCGGACCTTATGTGAAAACTAAGAAAAACTGAAAAGTACTAAAAAAAATCAGACCAATTTTTTTTCACTTTTTTTGCCCTAGTTCATGCATTTCACATGTCTAGAAGTGAAATAAAAAATGATTTGGACAATATCTGACAGATTTTGAAATTTGTCAAAAATCTGTCTTTTGTCCTGACCCCGGACCTTATGTGAAAACTAAGAAAAACTGAAAAGTACTAAAAAAAAATCAAACCAATTTTGTTACACTTTTTTGCACTAGTTCATGCATTTCACATGTCTAGACGTGAAATAAAAAATAATTTGGACAATATCTGACATATTTTGAAATTTGTCAAAAATCTGTCTTTTGTCCTGACCCCGGACCTTATGTGAAAACTAAGAAAAACTGCAAGGTACTAAAAAAAAATCAAACCAATTTTTTTACACTTTTTTGCCCTAGTTCATACATTTCACATGTCTATAAGTGAAATAAAAAATGATTTGGACAATATCTGACATATTTTGAAATTTGTCAAAAATCTGTCTTTTGTCCTGACCCCGGACCTTATGTGAAAACTAAGAAAAACTGCAAGGTACTAAAAAAAATCAAACCAATTTTTTCACACTTTTTTGCCCTAGTTCATGCATTTCACATGTCTATAAGTGAAATAAAAAATGATTTGGACAATATCTGACAGATTTTGAAATTTGTCAAAAATCTGTCTTTTGTCCTGACCCCGGACCTTATGTGAAAACTAAGAAAAACTGAAAAGTACTAAAAAAAATCAAATCAATTTTGTTAGACTTTTTTGCACTAGTTCATGCATTTCACATGTCTAGACGTGAAATAAAAAATAATTTGGACAATATCTGACATATTTTGAAATTTGTCAAAAATCTGTCTTTTGTCCTGACCCTGGACCTTATGTGAAAACTAAGAAAAACTGAAAAGTACTAAAAAAAATCAGACCAATTTTTTTTCACTTTCTTGCCCTAGTTCATGCATTTCACATGTCTAGAAATTAAATTAAAAATGATTTGGACAATATCTGACAGATTTTGAAATTTGTCAAAAATCTGTCTTTTGTCCTGACCCCGGACCTTATGTGAAAACTAAGAAAAACTGAAAAGTACTAAAAAAAATCAAATCAATTTTGTTACACTTTTTTGCACTAGTTCATGCATTTCACATGTCTAGAAGTGAAATAAAAAATAATTTGGACAATATCTGGCATATTTTGAAATTTGTCAAAAATCTGTCTTTTGTCCTGACCCCGGACCTTATGTGAAAACTAAGAAAAACTGAAAAGTACTAAAAAAAATCAGACCAATTTTTTTTCACTTTTTTTGCCCTAGTTCATGCATTTCACATGTCTAGAAGTGAAATAAAAAATGATTTGGACAATATCTGACAGATTTTGAAATTTGTCAAAAATCTGTCTTTTGTCCTGACCCCGGACCTTATGTGAAAACTAAGAAAAACTGAAAAGTACTAAAAAAAAATCAAACCAATTTTGTTACACTTTTTTGCACTAGTTCATGCATTTCACATGTCTAGACGTGAAATAAAAAATAATTTGGACAATATCTGACATATTTAGAAATTTGTCAAAAATCTGTCTTTTGTCCTGACCCCGGACCTTATGTGAAAACTAAGAAAAACTGCAAGGTACTAAAAAAAAATCAAACCAATTTTTTTACACTTTTTTGCCCTAGTTCATACATTTCACATGTCTATAAGTGAAATAAAAAATGATTTGGACAATATCTGACATATTTTGAAATTTGTCAAAAATCTGTCTTTTGTCCTGACCCCGGACCTTATGTGAAAACTAAGAAAAACTGAAAAGTACTAAAAAAAATCAGACCAATTTTTTTTCACTTTCTTGCCCTAGTTCATGCATTTCACATGTCTAGAAATTAAATAAAAAATGATTTGGACAATATCTGACAGATTTTGAAATTTGTCAAAAATCTGTCTTTTGTCCTGACCCCGGACCTTATGTGAAAACTAAGAAAAACTGAAAAGTACTAAAAAAAATCAAATCAATTTTGTTAGACTTTTTTGCACTAGTTCATGCATTTCACATGTCTAGACGTGAAATAAAAAATAATTTGGACAATATCTGACATATTTTGAAATTTGTCAAAAATCTGTCTTTTGTCCTGACCCTGGACCTTATGTGAAAACTAAGAAAAACTGAAAAGTACTAAAAAAAATCAGACCAATTTTTTTTCACTTTCTTGCCCTAGTTCATGCATTTCACATGTCTAGAAATTAAATTAAAAATGATTTGGACAATATCTGACAGATTTTGAAATTTGTCAAAAATCTGTCTTTTGTCCTGACCCCGGACCTTATGTGAAAACTAAGAAAAACTGAAAAGTACTAAAAAAAATCAAATCAATTTTGTTACACTTTTTTGCACTAGTTCATGCATTTCACATGTCTAGAAGTGAAATAAAAAATAATTTGGACAATATCTGGCATATTTTGAAATTTGTCAAAAATCTGTCTTTTGTCCTGACCCCGGACCTTATGTGAAAACTAAGAAAAACTGAAAAGTACTAAAAAAAATCAGACCAATTTTTTTTCACTTTTTTTGCCCTAGTTCATGCATTTCACATGTCTAGAAGTGAAATAAAAAATGATTTGGACAATATCTGACAGATTTTGAAATTTGTCAAAAATCTGTCTTTTGTCCTGACCCCGGACCTTATGTGAAAACTAAGAAAAACTGAAAAGTACTAAAAAAAAATCAAACCAATTTTGTTACACTTTTTTGCACTAGTTCATGCATTTCACATGTCTAGACGTGAAATAAAAAATAATTTGGACAATATCTGACATATTTTGAAATTTGTCAAAAATCTGTCTTTTGTCCTGACCCCGGACCTTATGTGAAAACTAAGAAAAACTGCAAGGTACTAAAAAAAAATCAAACCAATTTTTTTACACTTTTTTGCCCTAGTTCATACATTTCACATGTCTATAAGTGAAATAAAAAATGATTTGGACAATATCTGACATATTTTGAAATTTGTCAAAAATCTGTCTTTTGTCCTGACCCCGGACCTTATGTGAAAACTAAGAAAAACTGAAAAGTACTAAAAAAAATCAGACCAATTTTTTTTCACTTTCTTGCCCTAGTTCATGCATTTCACATGTCTAGAAATTAAATAAAAAATGATTTGGACAATATCTGACAGATTTTGAAATTTGTCAAAAATCTGTCTTTTGTCCTGACCCCGGACCTTATGTGAAAACTAAGAAAAACTGAAAAGTACTAAAAAAAATCAAATCAATTTTGTTAGACTTTTTTGCACTAGTTCATGCATTTCACATGTCTAGACGTGAAATAAAAAATAATTTGGACAATATCTGACATATTTTGAAATTTGTCAAAAATCTGTCTTTTGTCCTGACCCTGGACCTTATGTGAAAACTAAGAAAAACTGAAAAGTACTAAAAAAAATCAGACCAATTTTTTTTCACTTTCTTGCCCTAGTTCATGCATTTCACATGTCTAGAAATTAAATTAAAAATGATTTGGACAATATCTGACAGATTTTGAAATTTGTCAAAAATCTGTCTTTTGTCCTGACCCCGGACCTTATGTGAAAACTAAGAAAAACTGAAAAGTACTAAAAAAAATCAAATCAATTTTGTTACACTTTTTTGCACTAGTTCATGCATTTCACATGTCTAGAAGTGAAATAAAAAATAATTTGGACAATATCTGGCATATTTTGAAATTTGTCAAAAATCTGTCTTTTGTCCTGACCCCGGACCTTATGTGAAAACTAAGAAAAACTGAAAAGTACTAAAAAAAATCAAATCAATTTTGTTAGACTTTTTTGCACTAGTTCATGCATTTCACATGTCTAGACGTCAAATAAAAAATAATTTGGACAATATCTGACATATTTTGAAATTTGTCAAAAATCTGTCTTTTGTCCTGACCCCGGACCTTATGTGAAAACTAAGAAAAACTGAAAAGTACTAAAAAAAATCAGACCAATTTTTTTTCACTTTCTTGCCCTAGTTCATGCATTTCACATGTCTAGAAGTGAAATAAAAAATGATTTGGACAATATCTGACAGATTTTGAAATTTGTCAAAAATCTGTCTTTTGTCCTGACCCCGGACCTTATGTGAAAACTAAGAAAAACTGAAAAGTACTAAAAAAAAATCAAACCAATTTTGTTACACTTTTTTGCACTAGTTCATGCATTTCACATGTCTAGAAGTGAAATAAAAAATAATTTGGACAATATCTGGCATATTTTGAAATTTGTCAAAAATCTGTCTTTTGTCCTGACCCCGGACCTTATGTGAAAACTAAGAAAAACTGCAAGGTACTAAAAAAAAATCAAACCAATTTTTTTACACTTTTTTGCCCTAGTTCATACATTTCACATGTCTATAAGTGAAATAAAAAATGATTTGGACAATATCTGACATATTTTGAAATTTGTCAAAAATCTGTCTTATGTCCTGACCCCGGACCTTATGTGAAAACTAAGAAAAACTGAAAAGTACTAAAAAAAATCAAACCAATTGTGTTACACTTTTTTGCACTAGTTCATGCATTTCACATGTCTAGACGTGAAATAAAAAATAATTTGGACAATATCTGACATATTTTGAAATTTGTCAAAAATCTGTCTTTTGTCCTGACCCCGGACCTTATGTGAAAACTAAGAAAAACTGAAAAGTACTAAAAAAAATCAAATCAATTTTGTTAGACTTTTTTGCACTAGTTCATGCATTTCACATGTCTAGACGTGAAATAAAAAATAATTTGGACAATATCTGACATATTTTGAAATTTGTCAAAAATCTGTCTTTTGTCCTGACCCCGGACCTTATGTGAAAACTAAGAAAAACTGAAAAGTACTAAAAAAAATCAGACCAATTTTTTTTCACTTTCTTGCCCTAGTTCATGCATTTCACATGTCTAGAAATTAAATAAAAAATGATTTGGACAATATCTGACAGATTTTGAAATTTGTCAAAAATCTGTCTTTTGTCCTGACCCCGGACCTTATGTGAAAACTAAGAAAAACTGAAAAGTACTAAAAAAAATCAAATCAATTTTGTTACACTTTTTTGCACTAGTTCATGCATTTCACATGTCTAGAAGTGAAATAAAAAATTATTTGGACAATATCTGGCATATTTTGAAATTTGTCAAAAATCTGTCTTTTGTCCTGACCCCGGACCTTATGTGAAAACTAAGAAAAACTGCAAGGTACTAAAAAAAAATCAAACCAATTTTTTTACACTTTTTTGCCCTAGTTCATACATTTCACATGTCTATAAGTGAAATAAAAAATGATTTGGACAATATCTGACATATTTTGAAATTTGTCAAAAATCTGTCTTTTGTCCTGACCCCGGACCTTATGTGAAAACTAAGAAAAACTGCAAGGTACTAAAAAAAAATCAAACCAATTTTTTTACACTTTTTTGCCCTAGTTCATACATTTCACATGTATATAAGTGAAATAAAAAATGATTTGGACAATATCTGACATATTTTGAAATTTGTCAAAAATCTGTCTTTTGTCCTGACCCCGGACCTTATGTGAAAACTAAGAAAAACTGAAAAGTACTAAAAAAAATCAGACCAATTTTTTTTCACTTTTTTTGCCCTAGTTCATGCATTTCACATGTCTAGAAGTGAAATAAAAAATGATTTGGACAATATCTGACAGATTTTGAAATTTGTCAAAAATCTGTCTTTTGTCCTGACCCCGGACCTTATGTGAAAACTAAGAAAAACTGAAAAGTACTAAAAAAAAATCAAACCAATTTTGTTACACTTTTTTGCACTAGTTCATGCATTTCACATGTCTAGACGTGAAATAAAAAATAATTTGGACAATATCTGACATATTTTGAAATTTGTCAAAAATCTGTCTTTTGTCCTGACCCCGGACCTTATGTGAAAACTAAGAAAAACTGCAAGGTACTAAAAAAAAATCAAACCAATTTTTTTACACTTTTTTGCCCTAGTTCATACATTTCACATGTCTATAAGTGAAATAAAAAATGATTTGGACAATATCTGACATATTTTGAAATTTGTCAAAAATCTGTCTTTTGTCCTGACCCCGGACCTTATGTGAAAACTAAGAAAAACTGCAAGGTACTAAAAAAAATCAAACCAATTTTTTCACACTTTTTTGCCCTAGTTCATGCATTTCACATGTCTATAAGTGAAATAAAAAATGATTTGGACAATATCTGACAGATTTTGAAATTTGTCAAAAATCTGTCTTTTGTCCTGACCCCGGACCTTATGTGAAAACTAAGAAAAACTGAAAAGTACTAAAAAAAATCAAATCAATTTTGTTAGACTTTTTTGCACTAGTTCATGCATTTCAAATGTCTAGACGTGAAATAAAAAATAATTTGGACAATATCTGACATATTTTGAAATTTGTCAAAAATCTGTCTTTTGTCCTGACCCTGGACCTTATGTGAAAACTAAGAAAAACTGAAAAGTACTAAAAAAAATCAGACCAATTTTTTTTCACTTTCTTGCCCTAGTTCATGCATTTCACATGTCTAGAAATTAAATTAAAAATGATTTGGACAATATCTGACAGATTTTGAAATTTGTCAAAAATCTGTCTTTTGTCCTGACCCCGGACCTTATGTGAAAACTAAGAAAAACTGAAAAGTACTAAAAAAAATCAAATCAATTTTGTTACACTTTTTTGCACTAGTTCATGCATTTCACATGTCTAGAAGTGAAATAAAAAATAATTTGGACAATATCTGGCATATTTTGAAATTTGTCAAAAATCTGTCTTTTGTCCTGACCCCGGACCTTATGTGAAAACTAAGAAAAACTGAAAAGTACTAAAAAAAATCAGACCAATTTTTTTTCACTTTTTTTGCCCTAGTTCATGCATTTCACATGTCTAGAAGTGAAATAAAAAATGATTTGGACAATATCTGACAGATTTTGAAATTTGTCAAAAATCTGTCTTTTGTCCTGACCCCGGACCTTATCTGAAAACTAAGAAAAACTGAAAAGTACTAAAAAAAAATCAAACCAATTTTGTTACACTTTTTTGCACTAGTTCATGCATTTCACATGTCTAGACGTGAAATAAAAAATAATTTGGACAATATCTGACATATTTTGAAATTTGTCAAAAATCTGTCTTTTGTCCTGACCCCGGACCTTATGTGAAAACTAAGAAAAACTGCAAGGTACTAAAAAAAAATCAAACCAATTTTTTTACACTTTTTTGCCCTAGTTCATACATTTCACATGTCTATAAGTGAAATAAAAAATGATTTGGACAATATCTGACATATTTTGAAATTTGTCAAAAATCTGTCTTTTGTCCTGACCCCGGACCTTATGTGAAAACTAAGAAAAACTGCAAGGTACTAAAAAAAATCAAACCAATTTTTTCACACTTTTTTGCCCTAGTTCATGCATTTCACATGTCTATAAGTGAAATAAAAAATGATTTGGACAATATCTGACAGATTTTGAAATTTGTCAAAAATCTGTCTTTTGTCCTGACCCCGGACCTTATGTGAAAACTAAGAAAAACTGAAAAGTACTAAAAAAAATCAAATCAATTTTGTTAGACTTTTTTGCACTAGTTCATGCATTTCACATGTCTAGACGTGAAATAAAAAATAATTTGGACAATATCTGACATATTTTGAAATTTGTCAAAAATCTGTCTTTTGTCCTGACCCTGGACCTTATGTGAAAACTAAGAAAAACTGAAAAGTACTAAAAAAAATCAGACCAATTTTTTTTCACTTTCTTGCCCTAGTTCATGCATTTCACATGTCTAGAAATTAAATTAAAAATGATTTGGACAATATCTGACAGATTTTGAAATTTGTCAAAAATCTGTCTTTTGTCCTGACCCCGGACCTTATGTGAAAACTAAGAAAAACTGAAAAGTACTAAAAAAAATCAAATCAATTTTGTTACACTTTTTTGCACTAGTTCATGCATTTCACATGTCTAGAAGTGAAATAAAAAATAATTTGGACAATATCTGGCATATTTTGAAATTTGTCAAAAATCTGTCTTTTGTCCTGACCCCGGACCTTATGTGAAAACTAAGAAAAACTGAAAAGTACTAAAAAAAATCAAATCAATTTTGTTAGACTTTTTTGCACTAGTTCATGCATTTCACATGTCTAGACGTCAAATAAAAAATAATTTGGACAATATCTGACATATTTTGAAATTTGTCAAAAATCTGTCTTTTGTCCTGACCCCGGACCTTATGTGAAAACTAAGAAAAACTGAAAAGTACTAAAAAAAATCAGACCAATTTTTTTTCACTTTCTTGCCCTAGTTCATGCATTTCACATGTCTAGAAGTGAAATAAAAAATGATTTGGACAATATCTGACAGATTTTGAAATTTGTCAAAAATCTGTCTTTTGTCCTGACCCCGGACCTTATGTGAAAACTAAGAAAAACTGAAAAGTACTAAAAAAAAATCAAACCAATTTTGTTACACTTTTTTGCACTAGTTCATGCATTTCACATGTCTAGAAGTGAAATAAAAAATAATTTGGACAATATCTGGCATATTTTGAAATTTGTCAAAAATCTGTCTTTTGTCCTGACCCCGGACCTTATGTGAAAACTAAGAAAAACTGCAAGGTACTAAAAAAAAATCAAACCAATTTTTTTACACTTTTTTGCCCTAGTTCATACATTTCACATGTCTATAAGTGAAATAAAAAATGATTTGGACAATATCTGACATATTTTGAAATTTGTCAAAAATCTGTCTTATGTCCTGACCCCGGACCTTATGTGAAAACTAAGAAAAACTGAAAAGTACTAAAAAAAATCAAACCAATTGTGTTACACTTTTTTGCACTAGTTCATGCATTTCACATGTCTAGACGTGAAATAAAAAATAATTTGGACAATATCTGACATATTTTGAAATTTGTCAAAAATCTGTCTTTTGTCCTGACCCCGGACCTTATGTGAAAACCAAGAAAAACTGAAAAGTACTAAAAAAAATCAAATCAATTTTGTTAGACTTTTTTGCACTAGTTCATGCATTTCACATGTCTAGACGTGAAATAAAAAATAATTTGGACAATATCTGACATATTTTGAAATTTGTCAAAAATCTGTCTTTTGTCCTGACCCCGGACCTTATGTGAAAACTAAGAAAAACTGCAAGGTACTAAAAAAAATCAAACCAATTTTTTCACACTTTTTTGCCCTAGTTCATGCATTTCAAATGTCTATAAGTGAAATAAAAAATGATTTGGACAATATCTGACAGATTTTGAAATTTGTCAAAAATCTGTCTTTTGTCCTGACCCCGGACCTTATGTGAAAACTAAGAAAAACTGAAAAGTACTAAAAAAAATCAAATCAATTTTGTTAGACTTTTTTGCACTAGTTCATGCATTTCACATGTCTAGACGTGAAATAAAAAATAATTTGGACAATATCTGACATATTTTGAAATTTGTCAAAAATCTGTCTTTTGTCCTGACCCTGGACCTTATGTGAAAACTAAGAAAAACTGAAAAGTACTAAAAAAAATCAGACCAATTTTTTTTCACTTTCTTGCCCTAGTTCATGCATTTCACATGTCTAGAAATTAAATTAAAAATGATTTGGACAATATCTGACAGATTTTGAAATTTGTCAAAAATCTGTCTTTTGTCCTGACCCCGGACCTTATGTGAAAACTAAGAAAAACTGCAAGGTACTAAAAAAAAATCAAACCAATTTTTTTACACTTTTTTGCCCTAGTTCATACATTTCACATGTCTATAAGTGAAATAAAAAATGATTTGGACAATATCTGACATATTTTGAAATTTGTCAAAAATCTGCCTTTTGTCCTGACCCCGGACCTTATGTGAAAACTAAGAAAAACTGAAAAGTACTAAAAAAAATCAAACCAATTGTGTTACACTTTTTTGCACTAGTTCATGCATTTCACATGTCTAGACGTGAAATAAAAAATAATTTGGACAATATCTGACATATTTTGAAATTTGTCAAAAATCTGTCTTTTGTCCTGACCCCGGACCTTATGTGAAAACTAAGAAAAACTGAAAAGTACTAAAAAAAATCAAATCAATTTTGTTAGACTTTTTTGCACTAGTTCATGCATTTCACATGTCTAGACGTGAAATAAAAAATAATTTGGACAATATCTGACATATTTTGAAATTTGTCAAAAATCTGTCTTTTGTCCTGACCCCGGACCTTATGTGAAAACTAAGAAAAACTGAAAAGTACTAAAAAAAATCAGACCAATTTTTTTTCACTTTCTTGCCCTAGTTCATGCATTTCACATGTCTAGAAATTAAATAAAAAATGATTTGGACAATATCTGACAGATTTTGAAATTTGTCAAAAATCTGTCTTTTGTCCTGACCCCGGACCTTATGTGAAAACTAAGAAAAACTGAAAAGTACTAAAAAAAATCAAATCAATTTTGTTACACTTTTTTGCACTAGTTCATGCATTTCACATGTCTAGAAGTGAAATAAAAAATTATTTGGACAATATCTGGCATATTTTGAAATTTGTCAAAAATCTGTCTTTTGTCCTGACCCCGGACCTTATGTGAAAACTAAGAAAAACTGCAAGGTACTAAAAAAAAATCAAACCAATTTTTTTACACTTTTTTGCCCTAGTTCATATATTTCACATGTCTATAAGTGAAATAAAAAATGATTTGGACAATATCTGACATATTTTGAAATTTGTCAAAAATCTGTCTTTTGTCCTGACCCCGGACCTTATGTGAAAACTAAGAAAAACTGCAAGGTACTAAAAAAAATCAAACCAATTTTTTCACACTTTTTTGCCCTAGTTCATGCATTTCAAATGTCTATAAGTGAAATAAAAAATGATTTGGACAATATCTGACAGATTTTGAAATTTGTCAAAAATCTGTCTTTTGTCCTGACCCCGGACCTTATGTGAAAACTAAGAAAAACTGAAAAGTACTAAAAAAAATCAAATCAATTTTGTTAGACTTTTTTGCACTAGTTCATGCATTTCACATGTCTAGACGTGAAATAAAAAATAATTTGGACAATATCTGACATATTTTGAAATTTGTCAAAAATCTGTCTTTTGTCCTGACCCTGGACCTTATGTGAAAACTAAGAAAAACTGAAAAGTACTAAAAAAAATCAGACCAATTTTTTTTCACTTTCTTGCCCTAGTTCATGCATTTCACATGTCTAGAAATTAAATTAAAAATGATTTGGACAATATCTGACAGATTTTGAAATTTGTCAAAAATCTGTCTTTTGTCCTGACCCCGGACCTTATGTGAAAACTAAGAAAAACTGAAAAGTACTAAAAAAAATCAAATCAATTTTGTTACACTTTTTTGCACTAGTTCATGCATTTCACATGTCTAGAAGTGAAATAAAAAATAATTTGGACAATATCTGGCATATTTTGAAATTTGTCAAAAATCTGTCTTTTGTCCTGACCCCGGACCTTATGTGAAAACTAAGAAAAACTGAAAAGTACTAAAAAAAATCAGACCAATTTTTTTTCACTTTTTTTGCCCTAGTTCATGCATTTCACATGTCTAGAAGTGAAATAAAAAATGATTTGGACAATATCTGACAGATTTTGAAATTTGTCAAAAATCTGTCTTTTGTCCTGACCCCGGACCTTATG
This sequence comes from Alosa pseudoharengus, assembly GCF_046254945.1. NCBI lineage: Eukaryota > Metazoa > Chordata > Actinopteri > Clupeiformes > Clupeidae > Alosa > Alosa pseudoharengus. The sequence goes on from NW_027468814.1 coordinate 401,929, forward strand.
TGAAAACTAAGAAAAACTGAAAAGTACTAAAAAAAAATCAAACCAATTTTGTTACACTTTTTTGCACTAGTTCATGCATTTCACATGTCTAGACGTGAAATAAAAAATAATTTGGACAATATCTGACATATTTAGAAATTTGTCAAAAATCTGTCTTTTGTCCTGACCCCGGACCTTATGTGAAAACTAAGAAAAACTGCAAGGTACTAAAAAAAAATCAAACCAATTTTTTTACACTTTTTTGCCCTAGTTCATACATTTCACATGTCTATAAGTGAAATAAAAAATGATTTGGACAATATCTGACATATTTTGAAATTTGTCAAAAATCTGTCTTTTGTCCTGACCCCGGACCTTATGTGAAAACTAAGAAAAACTGAAAAGTACTAAAAAAAATCAGACCAATTTTTTTTCACTTTCTTGCCCTAGTTCATGCATTTCACATGTCTAGAAATTAAATAAAAAATGATTTGGACAATATCTGACAGATTTTGAAATTTGTCAAAAATCTGTCTTTTGTCCTGACCCCGGACCTTATGTGAAAACTAAGAAAAACTGAAAAGTACTAAAAAAAATCAAATCAATTTTGTTAGACTTTTTTGCACTAGTTCATGCATTTCACATGTCTAGACGTGAAATAAAAAATAATTTGGACAATATCTGACATATTTTGAAATTTGTCAAAAATCTGTCTTTTGTCCTGACCCTGGACCTTATGTGAAAACTAAGAAAAACTGAAAAGTACTAAAAAAAATCAGACCAATTTTTTTTCACTTTCTTGCCCTAGTTCATGCATTTCACATGTCTAGAAATTAAATTAAAAATGATTTGGACAATATCTGACAGATTTTGAAATTTGTCAAAAATCTGTCTTTTGTCCTGACCCCGGACCTTATGTGAAAACTAAGAAAAACTGAAAAGTACTAAAAAAAATCAAATCAATTTTGTTACACTTTTTTGCACTAGTTCATGCATTTCACATGTCTAGAAGTGAAATAAAAAATAATTTGGACAATATCTGGCATATTTTGAAATTTGTCAAAAATCTGTCTTTTGTCCTGACCCCGGACCTTATGTGAAAACTAAGAAAAACTGAAAAGTACTAAAAAAAATCAGACCAATTTTTTTTCACTTTTTTTGCCCTAGTTCATGCATTTCACATGTCTAGAAGTGAAATAAAAAATGATTTGGACAATATCTGACAGATTTTGAAATTTGTCAAAAATCTGTCTTTTGTCCTGACCCCGGACCTTATGTGAAAACTAAGAAAAACTGAAAAGTACTAAAAAAAAATCAAACCAATTTTGTTACACTTTTTTGCACTAGTTCATGCATTTCACATGTCTAGACGTGAAATAAAAAATAATTTGGACAATATCTGACATATTTTGAAATTTGTCAAAAATCTGTCTTTTGTCCTGACCCCGGACCTTATGTGAAAACTAAGAAAAACTGCAAGGTACTAAAAAAAAATCAAACCAATTTTTTTACACTTTTTTGCCCTAGTTCATACATTTCACATGTCTATAAGTGAAATAAAAAATGATTTGGACAATATCTGACATATTTTGAAATTTGTCAAAAATCTGTCTTTTGTCCTGACCCCGGACCTTATGTGAAAACTAAGAAAAACTGAAAAGTACTAAAAAAAATCAGACCAATTTTTTTTCACTTTCTTGCCCTAGTTCATGCATTTCACATGTCTAGAAATTAAATAAAAAATGATTTGGACAATATCTGACAGATTTTGAAATTTGTCAAAAATCTGTCTTTTGTCCTGACCCCGGACCTTATGTGAAAACTAAGAAAAACTGAAAAGTACTAAAAAAAATCAAATCAATTTTGTTAGACTTTTTTGCACTAGTTCATGCATTTCACATGTCTAGACGTGAAATAAAAAATAATTTGGACAATATCTGACATATTTTGAAATTTGTCAAAAATCTGTCTTTTGTCCTGACCCTGGACCTTATGTGAAAACTAAGAAAAACTGAAAAGTACTAAAAAAAATCAGACCAATTTTTTTTCACTTTCTTGCCCTAGTTCATGCATTTCACATGTCTAGAAATTAAATTAAAAATGATTTGGACAATATCTGACAGATTTTGAAATTTGTCAAAAATCTGTCTTTTGTCCTGACCCCGGACCTTATGTGAAAACTAAGAAAAACTGAAAAGTACTAAAAAAAATCAAATCAATTTTGTTACACTTTTTTGCACTAGTTCATGCATTTCACATGTCTAGAAGTGAAATAAAAAATAATTTGGACAATATCTGGCATATTTTGAAATTTGTCAAAAATCTGTCTTTTGTCCTGACCCCGGACCTTATGTGAAAACTAAGAAAAACTGAAAAGTACTAAAAAAAATCAAATCAATTTTGTTAGACTTTTTTGCACTAGTTCATGCATTTCACATGTCTAGACGTCAAATAAAAAATAATTTGGACAATATCTGACATATTTTGAAATTTGTCAAAAATCTGTCTTTTGTCCTGACCCCGGACCTTATGTGAAAACTAAGAAAAACTGAAAAGTACTAAAAAAAATCAGACCAATTTTTTTTCACTTTCTTGCCCTAGTTCATGCATTTCACATGTCTAGAAGTGAAATAAAAAATGATTTGGACAATATCTGACAGATTTTGAAATTTGTCAAAAATCTGTCTTTTGTCCTGACCCCGGACCTTATGTGAAAACTAAGAAAAACTGAAAAGTACTAAAAAAAAATCAAACCAATTTTGTTACACTTTTTTGCACTAGTTCATGCATTTCACATGTCTAGAAGTGAAATAAAAAATAATTTGGACAATATCTGGCATATTTTGAAATTTGTCAAAAATCTGTCTTTTGTCCTGACCCCGGACCTTATGTGAAAACTAAGAAAAACTGCAAGGTACTAAAAAAAAATCAAACCAATTTTTTTACACTTTTTTGCCCTAGTTCATACATTTCACATGTCTATAAGTGAAATAAAAAATGATTTGGACAATATCTGACATATTTTGAAATTTGTCAAAAATCTGTCTTATGTCCTGACCCCGGACCTTATGTGAAAACTAAGAAAAACTGAAAAGTACTAAAAAAAATCAAACCAATTGTGTTACACTTTTTTGCACTAGTTCATGCATTTCACATGTCTAGACGTGAAATAAAAAATAATTTGGACAATATCTGACATATTTTGAAATTTGTCAAAAATCTGTCTTTTGTCCTGACCCCGGACCTTATGTGAAAACTAAGAAAAACTGAAAAGTACTAAAAAAAATCAAATCAATTTTGTTAGACTTTTTTGCACTAGTTCATGCATTTCACATGTCTAGACGTGAAATAAAAAATAATTTGGACAATATCTGACATATTTTGAAATTTGTCAAAAATCTGTCTTTTGTCCTGACCCCGGACCTTATGTGAAAACTAAGAAAAACTGAAAAGTACTAAAAAAAATCAGACCAATTTTTTTTCACTTTCTTGCCCTAGTTCATGCATTTCACATGTCTAGAAATTAAATAAAAAATGATTTGGACAATATCTGACAGATTTTGAAATTTGTCAAAAATCTGTCTTTTGTCCTGACCCCGGACCTTATGTGAAAACTAAGAAAAACTGAAAAGTACTAAAAAAAATCAAATCAATTTTGTTACACTTTTTTGCACTAGTTCATGCATTTCACATGTCTAGAAGTGAAATAAAAAATTATTTGGACAATATCTGGCATATTTTGAAATTTGTCAAAAATCTGTCTTTTGTCCTGACCCCGGACCTTATGTGAAAACTAAGAAAAACTGCAAGGTACTAAAAAAAAATCAAACCAATTTTTTTACACTTTTTTGCCCTAGTTCATACATTTCACATGTCTATAAGTGAAATAAAAAATGATTTGGACAATATCTGACATATTTTGAAATTTGTCAAAAATCTGTCTTTTGTCCTGACCCCGGACCTTATGTGAAAACTAAGAAAAACTGCAAGGTACTAAAAAAAAATCAAACCAATTTTTTTACACTTTTTTGCCCTAGTTCATACATTTCACATGTATATAAGTGAAATAAAAAATGATTTGGACAATATCTGACATATTTTGAAATTTGTCAAAAATCTGTCTTTTGTCCTGACCCCGGACCTTATGTGAAAACTAAGAAAAACTGAAAAGTACTAAAAAAAATCAGACCAATTTTTTTTCACTTTTTTTGCCCTAGTTCATGCATTTCACATGTCTAGAAGTGAAATAAAAAATGATTTGGACAATATCTGACAGATTTTGAAATTTGTCAAAAATCTGTCTTTTGTCCTGACCCCGGACCTTATGTGAAAACTAAGAAAAACTGAAAAGTACTAAAAAAAAATCAAACCAATTTTGTTACACTTTTTTGCACTAGTTCATGCATTTCACATGTCTAGACGTGAAATAAAAAATAATTTGGACAATATCTGACATATTTTGAAATTTGTCAAAAATCTGTCTTTTGTCCTGACCCCGGACCTTATGTGAAAACTAAGAAAAACTGCAAGGTACTAAAAAAAAATCAAACCAATTTTTTTACACTTTTTTGCCCTAGTTCATACATTTCACATGTCTATAAGTGAAATAAAAAATGATTTGGACAATATCTGACATATTTTGAAATTTGTCAAAAATCTGTCTTTTGTCCTGACCCCGGACCTTATGTGAAAACTAAGAAAAACTGCAAGGTACTAAAAAAAATCAAACCAATTTTTTCACACTTTTTTGCCCTAGTTCATGCATTTCACATGTCTATAAGTGAAATAAAAAATGATTTGGACAATATCTGACAGATTTTGAAATTTGTCAAAATCTGTCTTTTGTCCTGACCCCGGACCTTATGTGAAAACTAAGAAAAACTGAAAAGTACTAAAAAAAATCAAATCAATTTTGTTAGACTTTTTTGCACTAGTTCATGCATTTCAAATGTCTAGACGTGAAATAAAAAATAATTTGGACAATATCTGACATATTTTGAAATTTGTCAAAAATCTGTCTTTTGTCCTGACCCTGGACCTTATGTGAAAACT